>NW_019154125.1:10191913-10233131 GCF_002288905.1 Enhydra lutris kenyoni | reverse complement strand
TACCTGGGATCGAGCCCCACATTGGGCTCTCTGGGCAGCGGGGAGCCTGCTTCCCCTTCTCTCTCTCTGCCTGCCTCTCTGCCTACTTGTGATCTCTGTCAAGTAAATAAATAAAATCTTTAAAAAAAAAAAATGTGATAACTGCTTAGCTATCACAAAGTAACTGTGGATTACTTTGTGTAGATTTGGACAGCTATGAGGAAAAAGTTTTAGTTTTTTTTTTTTAAGTAGTTAAATCATGGAAACTTTTAAACTTTAATAATTACACATAGCTATAGTTTTTTTATGCTCAGATTCTGGGTGTAGATACACAAAATAGGTAAATTGGTCTGGCACTGTGCCCGATATGCATGTACAGTTCATTGCAGGAAGGTAGCAAAAATATTTCGATAGCGTTTGCAAAAGGCAGAAGAGTTGTCACACTAAGGGGAAAATCCACTGCAATGTCTGCCTCTTTAGATTCACAGGACTCTTCAGAAGCAAACACAATCAAAGAAAGACCACATCCCAACAATATTGATGGAGATGAGAGTGAAGAAGATCCACCTGAACGTAAGCCAAGCAAACTCAAGAGGAGGCAAGTTGCATATTACCTCTTCTCTCCACAGTGTGGTAGCATGAGCACTTGTGTCCTTGAGGGAGTTCCTACAAAGGGCTTGTTATATTGTAGTACTGTCAATCCCATGAGGAAATAAGATGAGACATACTAGCAAGACGCTACACGCTGGAACACTTGGCAAATCCCAAGTCTGACTCTGCCACGGTTTCTTGCTTCTAAAGCGGAACAAATGCTTTTTTTATGAGCTCGTTGGGAAGACAAAAAACTAGTGTGTAATAAATCTGACAGTAGCTATCCATGGATGACAGCTTTTAATTCGTATATAAGTTGATAAGGTTTCTCTCAAGGAAGTTCTGTTTGTTTTTTTCCCCAAATGTCTGAGTATATCTAGCAATTTTATTGCTAAAATAGACCTCAGAAATATGTAATCTAATGCTCTTAATCTATAGGTGGGAATATTAAAACAAAATGAGGATAAATGCCTTTCCCAGAGTTACATAGCAAAACAATGGCAGCTCTAAGTCTAACACTCAGACCAAATCTTCAGGAAGCAGTGCTAGTATACTATTGATATGTAAAATTAAACAAGTAGCAAATAATATAAGTAGAATATGGTCAAATGCTAATTCCGTAAAATACAAGGAAAGGGTAGACATTGCAAAACTTAGACGTTAGCTAATAGCATTTTAATTCTTTGACAGGATATGAAGTGTTCCATCTTCTGAAAAAACAATATGCAAGCTTTGGAGGCTCAGTAACTTAGTATATACATAAAAGCATGCTTCCGTTGTGTTCTTTCTACATGCTATACAATGCTCCATAATTCCTCCTTTAGGTCCTGGAGGCAGAGACTATGTGTGGCATACTTACATTTCTGGAACCTAGTAGGTTCACCATAAATGTTCAATCACTAAGCTAATTTGTAAGAATTATTTCTCACCATTTTCTCTTACTTGGTACTGTCATTAGGTAGTAGGGATCACTAGAAGGCATCCCCAATAAATTGATGATCATGGGTTACTTATTATTTGTATCACTACCTTATTCTTCTTAATATATATACAGAGAGAGAGAGTAAATTTTTTGGTTGCATTGATACTTACCAAATGTTTCCATCTTCATTTTTAAGGAAAACTAAAAGTAGCACTCTAGGAGATTAGTTTAAGGCTGCAGCTTTTACAGGTGTCTTTCCAAAGGCAGATGGAGAGATCGGTATTAGTGCCATGTTCAAATATAAAGTTAATTAGGATTTGAGTACTTATTGCTGTGTTCCAAACACTGCTGGGTAGTTTATCATATTTGGAAAATCTGATTAAACTGCTCTTTCCTGTCTTCCTGGATTTGTGAGCTGGTGGTTGATTGTTGCAATAGGAAAGTGTGTGTGTAGGTTGATTATTGTATCTTTTGATATTTGCCTGAACTGGTGGGCTCTGGATATAATGGCTTATTGCTGTTTACCTTTTGTTTATTTGTTTAGCCACGAACTGGACATTGATGAAAACCCAGATTCAGACTTTGATGACAGTGGTTCCCTTCTAGGATTCAAGCATGGCTCAGGACAAAAGTAATTATACATAAATATTACATAAACACTGTGTCTTCTTGAAGTTGTAACACTTCGGCTATCTTCAAGTTCTCTGAATTCAAATAGCTTGTGATGGTTATAGAGTTGATAGAATTTGAGATATTACAGTTAAAACACTAACTTCTCATAGATTACTACATGTTTGATATATTCACATGTGTTATTAACTCAGTTGTATGTCAAAGCAACCTAATATTAGAGTTTCATGGGTAAAGCAGCTGCAGCCCACAGAGGTGTGACTTGGTCAGGATCACATTAAGGATTTAGGCCAAGCTCTTGAGACTTCTAAGCATGGTTCCATTTTTCACCTTGCATCTCACATGTCTGCCTTTGTGTACATTTGAGATCTATAGCAAGCATGTCATGAAAAGTTCGAGTCTGCAGTAGCCTTTTTTCTTTTTTATAATGAAAACATTAAAACTCAAAACAGAAGTAACAAAGAGTAAAAATCTTTCAAATCATTCCTCAGAGGTAGGCAGTATTTGGCGTATATCCTTCCTAATTTAATCATGTGTGTTTTTATGCTTATGTACATATAAGTACATATATGTACTACTACTCTTTTTTTATAAAACACAGAAGTAGAATCATAGTATACATGTTCTGCAGTTTGCTTTTTTTCCCTCAACAATGTACCATGAACATCCTGACTTAGCAGTATGTGCACATTTATCTAGTACTTGTGTGTTTAACTGACCACCCTGTATGTCCTTCTAGGTTGTTCCTAAGATCTAGGCATATGCCCTTGAGGTTCCCCACAAGTTAATGTGTTTACCAATAGTTCATTCCTACTTACTGCTGAATAGTATTCACTGTATGGATATATCAGTTTTAATTATTCATCTGTGCAAGGATATTTGGATTGTGTGTGGTATTTTGCTATTACAAATAAAGCTGCTATGAACATTTGTATACAGAAAGTATAAGTTTTCTCTGGGATTAAATGCCCAAGCATTTAAATCTAAGATTTATAAGAAATCTGAAACCGAAGAAAATGAAAGAAAACTGAATTATATATAAGAAAACTGAGGGGTCTGTGGTATATACCTTGAAGACTGAACTGAGTAGTTAAGGCACACTAAAGACATTTATGTCAGCTTGCACCAGTGATTTAAACCAAGATTAAGGTCTTTGATGTTTCTAAGGGGTGAGATTTATTTTCTTAGTTGTGAAATTTTAACTGATACCTACATATTACGAAGTCAGAAAGAAGAGGACATAGATCTCAAAATTGACTTATAAAATGAATCCAAATTAGCTCAGAAATATATGCTCATAATTATAATACTATGAATATATTTAAACTATCTGTTATCTCTCCTTATGGTACTTGAAGGCAGTTGTAGCTCATAGCATTCAAAGCTAAAGATCATAAAGATTAGTAATATAAAATATTTTCCTGATATTGCCATGTTTAAGATTCTGGCAGAATTCATTTCTACCCACATATAATTTTATTGAGAAATTATTTGGGTGGCTCTTGCTAGTATACATTTCTGGAGAGTTATTCTTTTACCTGGAATTTAACTTTTCTTCTATTTAAGATTCCTGGTTCTACTTAAAAGGATAAAATTGGGGCACCTGGGTGGCAAAGTTGATTGAACATCCAACTCTTGGTTTCCGCTCAAGTTGTGATCTCAGGGTCGTGGAGCAGGGCCCGCTAAAGTTTCTCCCTCTCCCTCTGAAAAAGAAAAGCATAAAATAGACTTTATAAAGAAGTTTATGATATAGCTAGACGATAACACCTGACATTTAACACTAAACTGTTGAGTTCATAAATGCTAATTGTATATTACATTTTAAATTTCTAATAGTCTGTGGCACTGTGGAAGATGTACTTAAACGAGGTTTGATACAGTCAAAGAAGTCTTTGTACTCGTTCTGTATGATTTAGGACTAAAAAAATTCAGATGGTTAGATCAACTGATAATTCTCTAAATATTTTGATAATAGGGATTTGCTTTTTTGGTAAGCTCAGATCAATTTAAGTTAAAAAATCAGTGGCCACTTTTAAAATAATTTGTATAGGGATGCGTAGGTGGCTCAGTCGGTTAAGCATCTACCTTTGGCTCAGGTAATGATCCCAGGGTCCTGGGATCAAGCCCTACATCAGGCTCCTTGCTCAGCATCTCCTCCCTCTGCCTGCTGCTCCCCCTGCTTGTGCTCGCTCTCTCTCTCTCTCTCTCTCACAAATAAAATCTTCAAAATAAATTAAAATAATTCATATCATCAACAGCCAAATTATGGAGAGAGCACAAATGTCCATCAAATGATGAATGGGTAAAGAAGATGTACATATATACAATGGGGTATTACTCAGCCATCCACAAGAATGAAATCTTGCCATTTGCAATGACATGAATGGAGCTAAGTGTATGTTATGCTAAGCAAAATAAGTCAATTCAGAAAAACAAATACCATATGACTTGACTTATGGAATTTAAGAAACAAAACAGATGAACATATGGGAAGGTGGAGGAAAAAAAGAAACCATAAGAGACTCATAATGACAGAGTACAAACTGAGGGTTGATGGAGAAAGGTGGGTAGGGAATGGACTAGATGGATGACAGGAATTAAAGAGGGCACCTGGGATAAGCACTGGGGGTTGTATGTAAGTGATGAATCACTGAATTCTACTCCTGAAACCAATATTGCACTGTATGTTAACTAACTAGAATTTAAATAAAAATTTAAAAGATAAAATAGTTCGATGTACCCAAATATGTATTAAAGTGCTTTGGTATCCTCTCACCATGAGAAAAGATTATATTTCCCTAACGTGCAGTGGGGTTATATTTTTCTAATATTCCTTTTTATATTTTACTATGTAATATCTGCTTTCTGTTATATGTAAGGTATGTTGATATCCCCAACTGGTGTTTCACAATTACTTGGAAGTTAACATATAACCAAGACCCTAAATTCCTCTACATTCAAACTTTATTTCATAATCTTTATAATTTAGAAAAATAAGATGGTGGCTAGTAGAAAATAAAATAAAAATTAAATGGTGGTAGTAGAAAAATAGTGAAAATTGTCAGTTTTATTCTCTTTTCATATAAGAAAACAAACTCAGAACTTAAGGTTTGAGTCAGCTTCCTTTGGTTTGGTCACAGATATGGTGGAATTTCAAACTTCAGTCATCGGCGGGTCAGATACCTACAGAAGAATGTGAAGTATAAGTCAAAGTTCCTGGACATGAGAAGACAAATAAATATGAAAAACAAACACATTTTCTTTACTGAAGAATCAGAAAAAGCATTCAAAAAAAGCAAAACCTTGACTAAGGTACATATAAATTTTGTTCTTTACAGATAAAATTTCATTTTGTGAGCTTGACTCTTTAAAATTTTTTTCAGGTGGAAATCTTGTTTCTATCAGATATAAAGGTACCTGAAATTCTCTTCCTCTTCCTTCCCAAAGGCATATATCATGTGAACCAAATTTGAAATAGAATAAGTTGGGAGTAATATGAAAAAGGGATGTTTTGAAAGCTAGTATCATTGGAAAGATAAATAGATAAAATTGCTTCATATATATAGTAACAGTGAGAATTTCTTATCTGCCTCAGGCTAAGTAGCATCCTGGAAATCAGTATCTGGTCCTGCATTTATTGTAAGCTTTAATTTTGAGCTCATCTGGAGGTGATCAAACGTTGCACTAACCAGTTCATCCTAATAGTTTCTTGCTAATTTAGTGATTTACATTGCTAACTGGAATATTCACGTCCCCTGTCTTTCACTCTGCTATACCTGCTGTCCAAGCACCTGAAAAACAAAGATAATAAGAATTATTTTTGCTTGGTTTGATGAGTGATGCTTATCCATTATGGGGGGGTGGGGACAACCTTCTAGTGAGCAAAACCTTTGTGTCGGTTACCTCTCCAGCAGCTCCTTCAGGCAACAAAAAATCTCAGACCCTGTGATGACTTTGTTTTACCCTTAGGATACATTATCCTTCCCAACTTAAGCATTCTTCCAAAACATGCTACAGATTTATAGCTGGCTTTATTTTTGTTATATTTCAGATTGGTTGCTGGTGATATTTTAATATTTTTGTGGCCCTGGTTATATCTGGAACACATTTCCCAGTATCAGCAGTCAGTCTTACAGAATTTTTTACATGTTGGATGTGATAGTCCCCATACATCCAGCTATAGACAAAGAGCAAAAACATAACTGCTAAGTATTGCCAAGAAGAAAAGAAATATGACTGTTGTGTCCTTAGATATCTGACTGCTCTATAGACACAGTCCCTTTAAAGACTCTGGGTTGTTATCTATGCTCATCATCCAATTTCCTAACTCATAGGAAGATCACCAGGATCTATTGCGAAGAATGTTCTTGTTACAGAAGTGTGCAAGGACGTACATATCCTCTGTTAACACCTTGTTAACATTTCTAAGAAACCCAGTTTTTAGGAATCATTTTACTGGCTTTACTGCTCCATTAAAGGACAGCTTGCATTCTAAGATAGCACTCCTCTTTTCCTTACAGATAGATGGACACTAGATCTTTTTAGTTTATCTTTGGTGCTGAGTATAATTTAACATAACCTGAGCCATTGAAGAAAGGTCTGTATAATTTTAAAAGCTAATAATAATGACTCAACAATAAGTAGGTACATTTGTAATGGTAATACCACATAGTATGGTTGTATTGTTAGAAGCCTTTTATGCAAAGCTACTAGAACAGTTCAGCTTTATCTTCCTAGTGTTAATTGATTACAGGAAGGTCATTGTCATGTGTTTAATCTGATATTTTCTTCCTTTTAAAGAAATCTTTAATAAGGTCATGGTATGTCCAGATACAAAAGTATAGTTAGCTCAGAATTACTTGTATATAATTAGGGGCACATGGGTGGCTTAGTGGGTTAAAGCCTCTGCCTTCGCCTCGGGTCATGATCCCAGGGTCCTGGGATCAAGCCCCACATCGGGCTCTCTGCTCGGCGGGAAGCCTGCTTCCTCCTCTCTCTCTGCCTGCCTCTCTGCCTACTTGTGATCTCTCTCTCTCTCTCTCTGTCAAATAAATAAATAAATAAAAATCTTAAAAAAAAAAGAATTACTTATATATAATTAGCTTGTATGATACAGTATACTTATTAGAGCTGATAATTACAGCAGCTTCAGTGAAGTCCAAATGGTAAAACAGATGGGAATATTCTGTGTAATTTGGAATTCATTCATGCTTGTAATGACTTAAAATTTCAGGTAGAAAAATTCCTAAAATGGATTAATGAGCCAATGGATGAGGAAGCATCACAGGAATCAGTTTCTCATGACAATGTGCAAGACACCTGCACAAGCAGTGATTCAGAGGAACA
Organism: Enhydra lutris kenyoni; assembly: GCF_002288905.1. Lineage (NCBI taxonomy): Eukaryota > Metazoa > Chordata > Mammalia > Carnivora > Mustelidae > Enhydra > Enhydra lutris. Next base: position 10,225,663 of record NW_019154125.1, on the reverse strand, counting down.
AGAAATGCCTGTTAAAAAAGGTGATGACCCACTGGAGACAAGTAATCCAGAGCCTGAAAAGTGTCATGCCATGTCTTCAGCTGGTGAACTTGAAACAGAAAAAAATGAAGGAGACAGCACAGTAGTAGCTATTACGGATAAGGAAGATGGTGTTGCTCAGATTACCCCAGATTCTCTTCAGGTAGAAACTGAAGGTAAGATTAAGAATGACTTCAGCTTGCTGATGAATTTAGGTAATATGCTTCCCTAGTTTTCACTACCTAAGTACCTAAGGATTCAGTACTATTTCTTTTTAATTGGAGAGAAGGCACAGCAAGTGTAAATGCCAGTGGCAATGATTTGGCACCAGAACACTACATTCTTGGCTGTGCAAGCATGAGAAAAGAAAAGGCCAAGCACATGGGAAAACTGAGTCCCTCTGTCTGTGCCATTAAAATTGGTCTCTGCCACTACCCTCTTCCCTAGGCTAAAAGTGACTGGCTTAAAATTTGGTATTGCCCTGGTTTTCCTTTTGATAATTCTTGGGGGGGGGGTGCTTTTGTGGTAATGGTTGTTGGTAGTGGTAGTTTGTTGTTTGGATGGTACACTGACATAAGGTATTTATAGTAGTTGCCTATAATGAATGCAGAATGGAGTCACATTTTTCAGTTTATGTCCTTCTGTACTATTTGAATGTATTCTACAGTAAATGTTCTTTTATAATTTATAATTGTATTCAGTGGAACATTGAGGCTTTTATCAGATAGAAATTTTCATTTGACATGTATTCATTTTTATTGATGAATGATTTCAGACTTGCCCTAATGAAACAATTATATTGTGATGGTCTCTTAATTTAGAATTGTGGAAAATACCTCATTTGAATCTTAATTTTTTTTCTCGTGTGTGTGTGTGTGTGTGTGTGTGTGTAAAGCTATATTCTTTGTATCCCATACTTCTTTGCCTTTCTAAAATGTATACTTAAAGTAGTTTAAATTTTTTTATTGTCATGTACAACTGATGTTCATGTGGTACTTGTAGATTTCCAAAATGCCTTTATGTACCTCATTTTTATTTAATCTATAAAATAACCCCGTGAAGTAGGCAGGATTATCCTCATTCTAAAAATACAGAAAGTTAAGCTCAGAGAAACTAAAATTTGCCTGAGGTCACAGAACCAGTTGGCAGCGTAGAAGGACTCCATACGAGGTTGTCTGATTCCTCAATCCCATTTTCCGGCCCTCCCCTGCTTCCCTAATTACCTTGCCTCATATTGCTGGTAGTTCTCACCTGGGGTGATACCACCACCTCAGGGGCATTTGGAAGATGTTGGCTATTAAAATGACCTGGGGATACCGACATTTAGTACTTTGGGTTGCTTAATGTTACATCATGTACAGGATGGTCTTGCACAGTAATTATTCACTCAAAATGTTAGTGTCCCCTCTCCTAAAACACTCTTACTACACTTTGCTGTTGATAACACCTTGTGTGTTACAATGATCAGATGACCATATTAAGACATAGTCCTATCCTTAAGGATCATTTAAATGTAGTCATTTTATTTGTCAACATCAATTCTTGTCATTATACTTAGCTGTGACAGCACTCTTTCTAAGTTGCTATTTCTAATCTCAGAACTTAAACCAAAATGTGGGGCTCGATCCCAGGACCCTGAGATCATGACCTGAGCCGAAGGCAGAGGCTTTAACCCACTGAGCCACCCAGGCGCCCCAGAGATTTTGTTTTAAAGAAGGGAAGAGATGGGCGCCTAGATGGCTCAGTGGGTTAAAACCTCTGCCTTCGGCTCAGGTCACGTTCCCAGGGTCCTGGGATGGAGCCCCTCATCGGGCTCTCTGCTCGGCAGGGAGCCTGCTTCCTCCTTTCTCTCTGCCTGCCTCTCTGCCTACTTGTGATCTCTGTCTGTCAAATAAATAAATAAAATCTTTAAAAAAAAAAAAGGGGGGAAGAGAAATGCTTGGATTTCTATAATTGACCAATTAAAGCAGTGTCTTCTCTAACAGAAATAATAACTTTTATACCTATATAGTATCTCTACATATGCCCTAACAATCCTGTGAAGTAAGTAGGTAAAATACTATTCATTCATTCCTTTCAAGGAATTAAAAATTGGATCTTAGAGAGCCTGGGTTACTGTTCCAAGCTCAGGGAGCTTATAAATAGCAAAATAGGGCTGTAATCTAAAGTCAGTGCTGTTTGCAGTATGCCCTCCCGCTTCTTCTGGGAGGCCGTTGCCTGCATAGTCTACAGTGCATTCCCAAATTGTAATTACTGAACGTGGCTATACTTACTTCTTAGATAAATTCATCTATAATTGCCTTTTTTCATAGTGAACATCTGTATTTATATTATTTTATTTTAGTGGAAAGTAAAAAGAAGAAGAAGAAAAAGAAAAACAAGAACAAAAAGGTAATTGGTCTGCCTCCTGAGATAGCTGCTGTTCCTGAGCTGGCAAAATACTGGGCACAGAGATACAGACTCTTCTCCCGTTTTGATGATGGGATTAAATTGGACAGAGGTAAAATATGCATGTAATGTTTAACACTATTTTGAAATAATTTCAGACTTACAGAAAAGTGGCAGGAATAGTAAAAAAATTGTTGATAATGCCCTTTACCCAGATTTGGCTATTTTTAACATTTGCTGTTTAACATTTGCTTTACCATTCTGTGTGTGTTTCTGATCCAGTTGCTCCTACCCCTTAACACCGTGTGTGTGTGTGTGTGTATTTTCTGAGAATAAGGATACTTTATGTAACAATGATAAAATTACAAATTTAACATGGCTACAATTATTATCATCTGTAGTCCAGACTCTAATTTAATCTGTTAGCCTGGTCATGTCTTTTATGGCATTTTTTTTTTCCTTCCAGTATAGGATCATGTATTGCATTTAGTTTTCATGTTTCTTTAGTTTCCTTTCATCTGGAATAGTTCCTCGGCCTTTTTATTTTTCATGACTTTGACATTTTTCCAAAGAAAAGTGACCCATTTATTTTCTATAGTCTCTCTCAATTTGGATATACATGTGTTTTTAAAACTTCGCATTCAGGTTTAATCTATACTTAATCTATATTTTAGGATAAATAATAAAAGGAATCAATAGATTATTAAGCAGAACATCTGATGACAAAATACCTAGTTCAGAAAGATGCCACTTAATGAATTAACACTGGAACTAGAAAGAGTGTTCCTGCTATGTCTTGAACACCTTCCTTAATTCAATTCTACAAAGTGATGCTTAGTTTCATGTTGGGGCTACTTAAACACTGGTCTTAATAACTCAAAATTAGGAGGCTTGATCTGGGGTTAGAATTTTGGGTTCTGTCAGCTTTTTGTAGTAATTTACAAAATGTGTATTGAAGAAACTGTATAGGAGTTTGGAGAACTAAGACTGGATAAAAGCTTTGTAATTCTATAAAGGGAGTTTATATGTTTATTCTTCCAGCAATGAGGAGCCATTTAAAGTTTTGGTAAGGAAAGGGAACAGGAAAACTGGTGTATCATTTTTGTTCAGGGAAATAGCTTTCCGAAAAAAATGTTAATTCTATTAGGAAAGGAGGTCAGTTTGCTTCCCCATTAGAAATGAAATAATCAGGAAACTCAGTGGAGTTTGGGGAGTGAACCAGTTGGATGGCTAACTTTCCATTTCCATAATAGGTCAGTAGTTAATACTTCAAAAGAAAAACTAAAAATTGCATTCAATTATTAGAAGTATATTACAAAAGAATCAGGCAAGAATTGAGGCAGTTGCTTTGGTGGAAATTGGGAATGGGAATGGTACTGCTCCTTTGTATAACAAGCTTGGTGGAACATTTTAAAAACTAAGTAATTTATAATTTCTGGAAAAGGGAAACTAAGTTTTGCTTAAGTACATATAATATATATGTTATATATATAATGTGTGTGTGTGTGTGTGTGTGTGTGTGTGTGTGTGTGTGTGTGTCTGTCTGTGTTTGCTATGTTTATGCTTGGGTTGGCTTCTTGAAACTACACGTCTTAACAGAAATACTCTTCCCTTCACAGAGGGCTGGTTTTCAGTTACTCCTGAGAAGATTGCTGAACACATTGCTGGCCGGGTCAGCCAGTCCTTCAAGTGTGACATTGTAGTAGATGCATTTTGTGGAGTTGGAGGAAATACTATTCAGTTTGCGTTAACAGGAAAGAGAGGTAATTAGCCATCACAGGAAGATCAGTAATTTCTTTTTAATTTATTCAGTAAATGTTTCATTTTGCTTTAGCCTGTCTTTGCTGAGATTTATTATATAATTAGTAATTTAATGCCAAATATTTAAAATAATAATAGTTAGCATATAGTAAGCATACAGTTTGTATCTCATATTGGTATAAGTGCTTAATATGTATTTATTAGTCAGCGATCTTATAAAGTGTATCTTTTACTATCTGCATTTCACAGATAAACTGGGAAATAAAGAGATGAAATAACTTGCTCAGGATTACACAGACACAGCTTGGTGAAGCCAAGATTATAGTATCATAAAAAACTAAAAATATTAAAATGGGAAACCATTCTTTAGAAGATGAGTGGTTAGGGAGTTCCAGTTTTGCCACCTTTATGACTTTGGACATCGTTTAACGATTAAGAAAACCTCTGTAATACCTTTCAGTTTGTGCATTGTAAAATTAAAAATTTTTAAAGTATTAGGTCATTCTTCTGGTCATTTGACTTCAGAATCATGAAAAAGAAACCTTGTGTCACTATATATGTCCCAGGAACTATGTCAAGTAGGTTATATGTCTGCTACTTCCCAAGGCAAAAAAAAAAACTTTGTAAAATTGGAAGGTCTGCCCAAATGGACATAGCTGAGTCATGAAGGCAGGATTTTTACTCTGTTTTTTTCTCTGTTATCCCTGTTCTTTCTAAATTATTTTTAAAGTGTAATACAATGTGACATTTTAAAGATACCAGTTGTTCTCTGAAGATGCTTTTTCCCCCCAGCATCTTTGTATTATACATGTAGCTTCCGTTTCAGTGAATTAACAGTTAAGTCTCTTAAATTTATTTAAAGTTTTTAATGTTAACTAGGAAAGTATGAGTCTGGAAGTATAATATAGAAGCTAAAAACTGGTGAAGGAAAACTTAACATTGAAGACCCAGACCCATGCTGATGAACTGTGACCCTTATTAAATCATGTTCCAGGGCATGACAGTTCTCACCCTACATGGTTTTCTAATAGCCTGAATGAAAGTTGTCTTCACATTTACTGGAATAGGAGTTATTTTCTTGTTTTCCTTGAATTCATTATTTACTCTTAAAGTTCTCCTCTGCACTTGCCAGCTCTGTTAGATCAGTGTTTATTGCATAAAAATAATTTTTCCTCAAAAATTTTCAAATTTGTCTTCATTTTGACATTGTATCACAGCATGACAATTAAAATATCTGCCTTCTGGTAAAGCGGCAAACAGATACGGAAATTTTTTCAAAATATTATGGAAACTATCCGTATTGTAGATTTGTATTTCTATGAGTATAGGTCTCTTGCCAAAGCTTTCTGTAGCTTAGTACACATTTGGTAAAGAAAAATATCTGATGTGGGTCCCAAGCTAAAGGAAAGCTACTTCTGCTATGATTTCCCAGACCCAATTGTTTTCTAGGCATGTACTCAACTAAATGGTTAGAGAATCCACAAAGTTTTGCATTTTGATGTTAAAGATTTTTTCCCTTTCTATTCAGTATTACTGTTATCCAATAGAATTTTCTGTGATAATGGAAATGTTGTGTATCTGCACTGTCTAGTATCATAGATAGCCACTAGCCACATGTGGCTGTTGGTCATTTGAAATGTGACAGTGTGGGGGTGTCTGGGTAGCTCAGTGGGTTAAGCAGCTGACTCTTGATTTCAGCTCAGGCCATGATCTCAGGGTCCTGGGATGGAGCCCTGTGTCAGGCTCAGCACTCAGGAGAGAATTTCCTTGATAATTTTCTCTCCTTCTCCCCACTGCCCCTCCCCCAGCTTCCGAATGCATGCATGTATTCTCTCTCTCTCAAATAAATAAATAAATCTTAAAAGAATGTGGCAGTGTGACTGAGGATCTAAATTCTTTCTGTCATTTTAATCAGGTTAAAGGTAATAACCACGTATGGCTAGTGACTACCATTTCCTGGACAGTGCAGTTCTGTATAATGTCATTCAACATTTGCCAGCATTTCCTTTACATGATAGAATGAGTGCTTCCATTCTGTTAGACCTAAAACCAAAGCAGCCTCTAGGACAAATGTAGATGGAAACATGAGGATTGACTGAATGTATTTGATGTTGAAAATCATTTTTCCCATTGAGTTTTGGTGTTGTCAGCATATCTTCCCATCTGTCTCTGTACTACAAATGGAGCAGATTTAACAGCTGAAAAGAATATTTTCGTCTTTTCTCTTAGGAATGGTAGTTTATTTAGAACAGAAAATATAGCATTGTAAATGCATGATTTCAGCATGTAATTGGAGCTTATATTCATTGTTCAAGTGATTTATTTAGTGCATTACTTCTCAAAAGTGTTAACAAATTTTGAAACCGGCATTTTCTAGAAAACTATGTTTCCATGACAACCATGTTGTATGCATCAGGGTTCCACTTAGCCTTTCCAAATATGAAATATTGCCACCAGCACACTGGTGCATGTACAGGTGCACTTGAGTTATTGACTGCCAGATAGGAGTGAGCTAAAAATAATTTATGTTTGCATTGCTAATTATGAAATTGCAATAAATTTAAATGAAAGCCCATCCAATGAAAACAGTGTTGTCTGTTCCCTCCTCCTAAGATGTCTCATTAAACATTATCAGCAGATGTTTTTACGTTTCTTCTTCATAAACTAGCTCTATGGGTTTGTCAAAATGTGTTTTAATTTGCTTTTCTGTAGAAGTTTTCAAATTTGTCCTTCTTTGGAAGCTTTGTTTCATTTTAGGAAATTGGTCATATCTGAAATCCTAGTGTTCGAGGCTTGACATGCAGTCAGTGATCTTTCCAAGTGTTTACTGCTCAGGCTGTTCAGAGCACAGTGCGAAGCACGTGTTTACCTCTCAGAAGATACGGTGTGGCAGCTGTCACTACTTGCTTTGGAAAACCTGGCTGAGTGACAACTTTGAAAGCCAGGTCCTTCGGTCAAATTTTCTTAGTGCTACACAAGTGAATCTTTCTAACTTAGATTAAAATTTTTAATTAAGTTCTTTATCTCTGATACATGTGCCAGATTCTCTTAGTCTTTAAAAAAAGTTCTTATACTGAGAAAAAATCAGACTGCTCAGAAGATGAACTGTTCTATAGATCAGTGTCATTTGACTCTTCTTTTTCCACTTTTAGTGATTGCCATTGATATTGATCCTGTGAAGATTGATCTTGCTCGCAATAATGCAGAAGTTTATGGAATAGCAGACAAGATAGAGTTCATCTGTGGAGATTTCCTCTTGCTGGCTTCACATTTAAAGGCTGATGTTGTGTTTCTTAGCCCTCCTTGGGGAGGACCAGATTACGCTACTGCGGAGACCTTTGACATCAGGACCATGATGTCTCCTGATGGATATCCTTTGGAAGGCTGAACGTTTACTCAGACAGTGGTTGTGGAGAGAAAGGTGTGCATATGAGTGAGTGTGTGTATGTGTGTTTCAGAAAGAGACATGAGTGAAGTGGGGAAATACTAACGGCACTTGATAGATTCCAGTTTATTTTGCATAAAAAGCCAGTATGTAAAAATTAAGTGGTGGTTTACTTCCAAGAGGAATGGCAGATGTGAAGACATATTTCCTTCGGGCACTATCCAGTTTTTTTCATTATAAAACAACTGGGAAATACTAATTGCTTGAAATTATTGTCTTGGAAATTGGGAGTTTCCTCAAGACCTGTCCCTAGACTCTGGGTAACCATCTCTTAACTTTTCTTCAACTTACATTGGCTTGTGCTTATTCTCTTTGCATCTTCAAATGTTCCCTGTCAGTCTTCCAAGATACTGAAGGAAACCCTTCTTTCATAAAAAATAACATTTTTTTGTCCTTTTCTTTATCTCTCCTACCCAGAGGAATCACCCTAACAGGAAGCATGTTTCTAAAATGCTATTTAAAATTTAGAATGTAAGCCACAATGACCAGATTTACTTGTCTTTATTCTTTACTGGAAAGAGGTGGTATTATGCTTTCCTATTATATTTTCATAATAATTAGGAAATGGCAGAAAGAGAAAGTGTATTTCTGACTCTTGGCTGCTTTCCACATGGGTAATCGAATGAATGGGCTTAACTTCTAATCTCTGACCCATCTGAATTACAAATCTGCTACTTAATTCTCTTAGGTTTCATTAGAGAATATAAATGTGTGTCTCATAGTTACATATCAAAATACATTTGAGTTATGACATAACATATCTGTGATTAGAAATTAACTGCTGGTTTTGTTACCATTCCTTAACTATTATTCACCTTTGAAATCTTCAGGCTTTCCCAGAAGATAACTAATAATATTGTCTATTTTCTTCCAAGAAATGCTGATATTGACCAGGTAAGCCACTACTAAGAAATTTCTATGAGCCTCTGGCATAACTTACAAAAAAATGGGCAGAAAAAAGATAACAGGACCTTCCTTTGAGAACATATTTATGAGAAGTCTCTGGATTTTTTACTATTATTAGAAAACTGGAGGTGTTTGGCAGTTAAATCCATGCCCGTTTCATCCACTTCATCTACATAGCTGCAGGAGGATATATATATATATATGTAGAACCCTCTGGGCTTTTAATTATATGTTCCAAAAGGATAACTGAATGTGTTGTGTTTCAAATGCACATACGCAAACTAGCCAAGATCTGTCTTTATTGAGACCTACCTTGAGAGTAGAGGTTTTAGGTATTCCTCAAAAGAGGAGCCTAAATAGAAATATACAGACAGATGAAATCTTAATTTGGCCAGAAGCAATTTTAACTGTAGTCTTGGAATATAGGACACTTGGCTAGTAGTTGAAGAGTTTAATGTCCTTATTCCATTCTTCCTGTAAACACTTATTTAAAAATGTAATTTTGGGGCGCCTGGGTGGCTCAGTGGATTAAAGCCTCTGCCTTCAGCTCAGGTCATGGTCTCAGGGTCCTGGGATCGAGCCCCACATCGGGCTCTCTGCTCAGCAGGGAACCTGCTTCCTCCTCTCTCTCTCTGCCTGCCTCTCTGACTACTTGTGATCTCTGTCTATCAAATAAATAAATAAAATCTTAAAAAAAAATGTAATTTTTTCTCTTATAGAATTGGACTTGACGTAACTGCCTCATAAACATTTGATGATGTCTTTACTTCATGTTTTTGTTGATTTGCTTTCTGTAAACAGTTACTGTTATCATATCTATGATAACACTTACATATTATCATATGTATGATAAGCATTCTGTTGAAAATGTTGGTCTTTTTATATTTTAAATTTTACTGTAGTGTTACTAGCGCTGAGGTTTTCCTTTCTCTCCTATTTGATACTGAGAGCCGACCCTGTCTTTCTGACCTCTTTCATCTTGTTCTGAAGAAATTATCTCCCATTATTTATTCAACTAAATTTTCACCACCTTTGTTCTTTTTTCTGGAGCATCACTTATGTGGACATTAGTCTTTCAAATTTATATTTCCTGGTGTTTTTTCTCTTCCTTTTTCTTCTGGGAGATTGGGTCTTCCAACTAGCTCATTCCTCAGGTATATGTGTTCTTTTATCTATCTCACCTGTTGTTTTTTAGTTCAACTATTACATTCTTTATACTTAATATTTCTGCACTGTTTTTTGTTTTCTTTTACACTCTAATAATAATATCTCTTACTGTTATTTTAAGAAGTTTAAATTCCTAACCTGGTCTACCCTTTCTGTATTTCATATAATTTAGAATTCATTTTGTTTTTCTTCCATGAAATACTTGTGGTCCTCAATATCTTGTCTTACTATGTATTGGCTGTTCTCAAGTAATGCAGGAGATAGGCTGTGCTTTAGGGTCCCTGGGGACCTTTGGAAAAACTGTAACTGTCTAAATGCCAGATCATTTTAATCTGTAGCCTGGGTTGACAACCACTGCTGAAGTTTGTGTTAGCCCCAGTGATAACCTCAAGGGATGAAAGTGGGTAGGCTATGGATTTGCCAACTCAGGCACCACAAGACTGCAGTTATCACCAAACACCATCTCAGGACACAGCTCCTCACCTTTGAGGAGGATCTGGACAGAAACAGATTTAAAGGTTGTATTCTTCAATCTTCTACTGTCATTCCTCACCTCACTGGTATGGAGAAGGAAGAGTGAGATAGTGGGATTAGTTCCCACCTGTTCTCAGCTCTTCACAGCAGGATTTCTTTTCAGACTGTCCTGACTTTACTCCTGAACATAGACCAGAGTTCCCAGTTTCTCTAAGTGATATACCAAATGCAGGGTGATTGGGAGGGAGCAGCAAGAGCAGAATTTCTTTTAATTTTTTTTTTTTTTTTTTTAATTTAGAGAGAGAGAAAAAAACAAGGGAGTGGGGCAGAGGGAGAGAGAGAGAAAGAATCTCAAGCAGACTCCTCTCTGAGTGCAGAGCCTGATGTGGGGCTCAATCTCACAACCCTGAGCTTAAATCAAGAGTTAGCTGCTTGACCAGCTGAGACACTCAGGTGCCCTGAGAGCAGAATTTCTAAGTTCTTGTTTTCTTTCTTCCCATCTTAGCTTCTCACAAGCACAGGCACTCCCCTCCATCCTACACACACACACACACACACACACACATTCAGACAATCTTGGGTCTCCAGAAGATTCTTTAGGGCTTGCAGTAGCCAGTATTCATGCTAGTTCAGCATCTTCTTAGGGCTTTGGTCATGGGGGCATAAATAATGCAACCTTCTCATTAAAAAGATGGAGATTAAATGCTCTGGCTATCTTGTTGGATGACTTCAAGAAAGGTTCTGATGATCTAGGATATAAACTGGACTTTAAAGAAGCTTTGATTGTAGGAGTTGAGGAGAAGGTGGCAAGAGCACCAGTGACATGGAAGTGAGCATATGTGACATGGAAGTGAGCATATGTGGATAATGTTCAGTTAATGGGCTCAAAACCAGACAGAGAAAGAGAGATTAAAAGTCAAACAGACCTAGTTTAGTCTTAGCCCTGCCACTTACTAGCTGTTTGGTGACGATTGTGAGGCATAAATGAGTATGTGGGTATAGCACTTATCACCAGTACCTCTAGCCTATAAACTCTCAATAAAGTCCTATGTATGTGACTTTGAAGATCCTATTACAAAGTTTTTGTGAGAAGAATGTAAATGTTGCTAACACTTTGAGGGCCAGTATGGAAAGATGACATTTTTCTCTAGAGGATAGAATAGAAGGTTTTATATTTGTGAAATGATAGAATTTAATTTATAAACACACTTCCCAGATCATATATTTTTCTCTTTCTCTTATCAGAAACATATACTCACTTGAAAGGACATATTCTTATGTCAGTGTGTCCCCCTCTCCCAGTCTTGGCTTATTTCCTTGGTCTTTGGAACACTGGCTCTCAGCTCTGGCTGCTAATTGGAATTGCCTGAGTGGCTTTTTTTTAATTGTGGTAAGATACACGTAGCAAAACTTAAACCATAAACTATTTGTAAACATACAGTTTAGTGGCATTATATACATTCACATTGTTGTGCAACCATCCCCACCATCCATCTCAAAACTTCTTCATCTTCCCAAACTGAAACTCTGCTTTTAAACACTGACTCCCCATTACCTGGAAACTGCCATTCTACTGTCTCTATGAATTTGATGATTCTAGGAACCTCAAATAAGTAAAATCATACAGTATTTGTCCTTTTGTACCTAGCTCTTTTCCCTGAGCATAATATCCTAAAAGTTCATCCATGTTTCAACATGTGTCAGAATTTCCTTCCTTTTTAAAACTATTTGAATAATACTGCATTGTATGTATATGCTACATTTTGTTTATCCATTCATCTGTGGACATTTGGGGTTATTTTCACCTCTGGCTGATGTGAATAATGCTGCTGTGGGTACATAGTATCTATTCCTGCTTTCAGTTCTTTCTGGTATATAGTCAGAAGCAAAACTGCTGAATCATAGAGTAATTCTGCTTAGTTTCTTGAGGATCCACCATACAGTTCTCCATGGCAGCTGAACCATTTTACATTTCTACCAACAGTTCTTTTTTCTTTTTTTCAAAGATTTTATTTATTTGACAGAGATCGGAAGTAGACAGAGAGGGGGAGTCGGGGAAAGCAGGCTCCCCGCCGAGCAGAGAGCCTGATGCAGGATTTGATCCCAGAACCCTGGGATCATGACCTGAGCCGAAGACAGGGGCTTAACCCACTGAGCCACCCAGGCGCCCCATCTACCAGCAGTTCTTTAAGAGTTGCAGTTTCGGGGCGCCTGGGTGGCTCAGTGGGTTAAAGCCTCTGCCTTCGGCTCAGGTCATGATCTCAGGGTCCTGGGATCGAGCCCCACATCGGGCTCTCTGCTGAGCAGGGAGCCTGTTTCCTCCTCTCTCTCTCTGCCTGCCTCTCTGCCTGCTTGTGATCTCTCTCTGTGTGTCAAATAAATAAAATCTTTAAAAAAAAAAAAAAAAAAGAGTTGCAGTTTCTCCACATTCTCGATAACATTTGTTTTTTTCTGTTTGTTGTTTGTAATAATACCTAATGGGTATGAAATGGTATCTCATTGTAGTTTTGATTTGCATTTCCCTCATGACTAATGATGTTGACCATCTATTCACATATGTATATTCTGGCTATTAATCCCTTATCTGTATATGCTTTGCCCATATTTTTCTGCATTCCGTGAGTTGCCTTTTTACTATCTTGACAGTGTTCTTTGCTGCACGAAGTTTTTAATTTTGATGGAGTTCAACTTAGCTGTTTTTCTGGATATTCCCTGTACTTTTGGTGTCTATTCAAAAATTGTTGCCAAATCCAATGTCATGAAATTCCTCCCTGTGTTTTCTTCTGGGAGTTTTATCATTTTAGCTGAGTAGCTTTTTAAAACTACCAGTACCCTGGTCCACTGGGAAAGATTCTCTCTGATTTATTTTCTGGATGAGGACCACACATGAATTTTTTAAAAGTCCCTAAATGATTGTAATGTGCTGCTAGATTTGGGATTCTCTGGGTTAAGAGAAGGGTAAATAAAATGAACGAGCCTGAGCTCTTATTCTGGGTTAGAAGGAGATGAAATTAGATCTTGTTACCTGTCATTTGTTTATAAGCCACTGTGTCTAAACATTAGACCTCCCAAATACTATATGCTGTAGCAGTTACAAGAAAAAGTACTGTCCTCTTGCTCCCTGCATTTTTATATCAAATTTGATATTAAACCATACCTGCTACTCATGTGACTCTGATCTGCATCACAGATTGCCAGATAAGGGTTGAGCCTGTTGATTCCATAATTCTTATTTGCCCATGTAAATTGCAAATCTCAGAGTTTCAAAGAGGTTATATGATCCTTATATTAAAAATTAGATGGGCTTACTTGGATACCTGAATGACAATAAAAAATTTACTACTTATTATAAAAGTTACAATGAGTACATTTTTTCTAGTTAAATTAACACCAGCCCAAGGAAACAGTTAACTTTTTTCTTTTAACCTGTGTTTTTGGTTTCCTTCAACAACCTGTTAGAATCACAGTTGGTGATGTTACATTTTCTACCTGTAGAGGGAGTAATGACACTGAAGAATGATAAAAGTCAAAAAAGAAATGAGATTTCAAGTATATTATATTGTTTGGTATTAAATTTGGTTCAAATTACAGAAGGAGGTCAGCTTTTCTTTTTAAAATGAAGAAAATCTATCTGTATGTAGGATTTTTTAAATGAGAGTAAATGCAGTACTGCAAGAATGAGAGAATGCACTGTTACAGAGAAGCCAGCTTTTTTGTTAAGGAATGTTTAGAATGTCACAGCGACCAGAACTTTCAAATGGTCTGGTTTATGAGCTCCCCAAGTTTGAAACTCAGGCTGGATTTTTCCCATAGAAATGTTGATAGAGAACAGTTAATTTCCCATCCAGGGAGATTTTACTCTGGACTGTGTTTATATTTATTGTAACTAAACTAAGTATGGGCCCAACACAGATAAAGCTTGTCCTGTAGTCCCTCCACATGGGAGAAGAAGCCAGTTATTTTCTGTATCTAGTAAAATATTTTTCTAGTTCTCCTATTATCTCAGTCTTTTATTCCCTTTTTTCCATATGGGGGTTACTCTGGCACACATATTCCCTTGTTACCTCAACTCTCACTACCCAGCTCAAGAACTAATTTACAAAGTATTTTTGTGCTAGGCTCTTTGGAAGGAAATCACAAGTGAAACTTTGGAACTGATTAGCTTCAGTTCAGAGGGCCCAGGGTATATGTATTTATCTACTGGATGCCTGTTTCTTGCTGTGTTTTTTTTTTTTTTTTTTCTTCATTTGTTTCCTTTGACAGTCATACAATTGCAGTCATTACCAGCTTTGGATACCCCAGGCATTCCAAATATGGAAAACTTCTGTTTTAAAAAGTAAACATACACAGTATGGATAGAGGTCTCTGAGCAGAGTGGAATGTTTGTATGAAGTCCCTGTGGGCGGAAGCTCCAACCAGGAGGAGCCCTGTCTCCTAGGCAGACATTGGAATGTGGGGAGGAGTAGCTGCTGGTTGGTGTGGTATAGCACCTCCTTATTCTTCCCTGTTAAAATGCCTGGCCTCAGGAAAGTGATAGCATTTATGCTTTTCAAACTTAAAGCTCTTTCCTTTATAATTTGTTTAAACCAGTATAGAGAGCAGGGCCACACTGAGCAGCATCCCTAAGAACAGTGTTGAAAAGTGGACTGGGAGGTGGGCCTGTATCGTGTAACTCCTGGCATTTATATGGTAGACATGCTGCACCCTTCCGTGACTTCCCCCAGACAGACGTCATGACAACAGCTGTATCTGTATTGGGCCCACATTCAGTTTAGCTACCCTAAATATAAATACTGTCCAGAGTATAAATCTCCCTGGATAGGAAATTAACTGTTCTTTATAGACATTTCTGTAAGATTAGTTCTGTTTATCTGCACATGGTAAACAAATGAGATTTTTATGCTAAAGTGAATGAATCTTAATTTTTTCTAATAGTTTTTCAGATAACTTGCATGCTACCTCAGGCTCTCACATATTATTTCCTATTTCTTTCTTTTTTCAAATGTTTACTTGTTGATTAAAACAAATACGATTTTTAAAAGCCACCATAGTCAACCGGAGGGCACTGGGGATATGTCAAAAATTATCCTGGGCATTAAAAATTTACCTGCATTAGTCTCTTAGGAGAAGGCTACCAAAAATCAGTTCACTAAGCTTCTTACCTATTCTCAGAGCTGGAATCTGGAAAGATGAAGACTTCTTAAATTTAACTAGTTACATGAAGCACAGCAGACCGGAGAATCAGGAAGTCCCCAGCTGTTAGCACAGGACTTGTTTGTAGCAGTCTGTGTGGTATCCTTCTATTTATCTACATCATTTACTAAAAAAAAATTACCCAAAGGGGTGAAGGAAATTTAAACTTCTCCAGTGTAGTAATAAGACTGTTTTTCAGTGCTCTTGATTTTTCTGTACCTTTCTTAAAGTGTTCCTGTCTTTGATATTGATTATGTTTTTCCATTAGGATCCAGTTTGGTGGTTACTGTCTCTCATTTGTTCAGCTCTCATACACTTTCACTTCAAATCAGTTTGCTTTAAAAAAAAAAAAAAAAATGCAAGGGTGCCTGGCTTGCTTAGTAGAACTTGCGACTCTTGGCGTCAGTTGTGAGTTCAAGCCCCACATTGGGTGTAGAGTTTACTTTTAAAAAGAAAGAAGAAAATGCACTTTTAAATGTTTAGTTGGCTCTTAAATCTTTGATTTTAAATCTTTCATTTTTACTAAAATTATCACCTTTAATCTTTACCCATTTCTCCTTTCCCAATCCCCAAGGAACAACTATTATAAAATCTAGTTGATGGGAGTTCCAGCCTTAGTTCTAATTCCAATCCAAAATAATTGGGACTTCTTTTGGTAAATCTAGTTAGTATACTTGGGTAATATGCCAAAAACATAGCATATAATCTAGAGCCGTTGTTAACTTTTATCTCTTTACCTACCAGTGCTTTTCTCTCCCTCCCCTCTGTTTCACCCCCTTCCTTTCTCCTCCTCTCTCTCAATTTATTAAACTTTAAGAAAGGGGAAGGAATCAAATAATATTTTTCCAGTTAAACCTGCTAGTGAAAAATACAGCTGGAAGTTAATGGCATTAAATTTGATTGAAGCAAAACATTACTGATTTGAACTACATAATTTTTGTAGTCTTTTCAACTCCAGAATGCTAACCTTTAGAGTTAGAAATTGTTTTTAATTAGAACATGTGAAAGTAACATATTGAGTTTTTTTTTCTTAATTTTCTCTCTAAACACTGAATAGAAACAATTTTTCTCATTGTATTTCGACAATAGAGTCATCTTTTCCTCCAATATCACGAATGGTGCACACTTGTTTTGTCTGTCTGTCACCTGATTCTCCCAGCCTTCAGGAAGGCAGAGATTATTTTGTTTTTGTTGCACTCCACTGCCTGGGACAAAAACCTCTAAGCGCTCAGTAAATAGTTGTTGAATAAAATAATAAATAATTCATTAACTTTTGCAGCAGACCTGGGAAAACCCCCTCATGTTGAGGACATCTCCACTCCTTTCTCTGTCCAAAGCACCCAAGTCCAGGTAGCCCTCTAAAAAGTGGGGAGAAAGGAAAAAGAAAGTACCCCACCTCAGATATTCGTTTTAATGTAAATCTATTTATGGCTGAAAAATACACTACTTAGGGAGATAGGTAGTATTCCTATTTTTCAGGAACCAATTTCTATATTGACAGTCGAACTGGTATTGAAATTTGCCTCTGACTTTGCTTTTGGTTGTCTGCTAGATCTATTCTAGCATATGTGTGCTAGGGTTTCAGCTCTGCTCTGGTTCTCTTCACCCGTGCTCTTCTCTCCTCCCCTCTCCTCCTTTCTCCTCCCCAACCAATACTACTCCCCCAGAGAAAATTTCAGCTTTTGCTGCCAGTGTCACTTCCTTTAAGTAAATCACTATTTAAAGGAACAGGAGAAATAATACACCTGAGTTATATCTAACTCCTGGAAAAATTAATGTGAAATAATTATATTTTAGATGTACCACTTAGAATGCCTTCTATTGGTTAAAGACAAAATTTTTCATTTTACCCTTCCTTATGAAAAACCAGACTGGCAGGGGCACCTGGCTGGCTCAGGCAGTGGAGCGTGTGACTCTTGGTCTCAGGGTCATTAGTTCAAGCCCCACTGGGTGTGGAGCCTACTTAAAAAAGAAAAAAAAAAATCAGACTAGCATAAAGATACCAAAATAGAAATAAAACTATTCCTATTATTGCCAGTCTGCGACTAGTTGGATACTTTCAATATCTAAAGTTTTACTTCAGTTTATTCCTTAGTAGTGAATAGTAGATACATGTGTCCTTTTTATCATTATGACAGATACTGTGTTTGACTCCAGTTGTCAGCTTTTCCTGTTGCTAAAAACACAGCCATGTCTTTGTGTCCCTTTTACAGATAGGGGTTGATATTGACATTGCTACTAGTTTAGTGGGACAGCTTCTTTTAGAATGACCTGTGGTTTCTTCCCTATTTCTGTATCTGTGACTTTCTTCTAAGAGGAAGTTGAAATGCTTTAAAATACATACTCATTGGTGATGCACAGTAAATCTTCCCTTCAGCCAGATGCTGGTGTAGCATGTGTAATACCACTTAGATTAGATCACTCAACCTCTAAAATTAAATCAACAGCACCTCTCTTTGTAAAATACACAGTTTTGCCAATTATGATCACAGGATGAATTGCAGAAACTATGTCTTGGGCTCCAGGGTGGCTCAGTTGGTAAAGCATCCTACTCTTGATTTCATCTCAAGTCATGATCTCTCAGGGTCATGAGTTCGAGCCCTATGGAGCCTGTTTAAGATTCTTTTTTTCCTTCTCCCCCTCCCCTGAGCTCCTGCTAGCTCGCCCTCTCTCTCTCAAAAAGAAAAAAGAAACTACATGTCTCCTTTTGTTGGAACCTACCTCTGACATTTTGGGTATCCCTTTTCCATCACTATGTGTCTTTGGTTATCAGACTCATGGGGCTTTCCTGATGCAACGCCCTTCTCCATAACCGTTCTCACCGCTACCATGATGAAGCTCATCTCTGGTTGTATAATCATGGGTTTAGAAGGTAACATTATTTCCTAGTTTAATAGACCTGAGACTGCATGAAAACTGTTGGACAAAAACAAAACTTTTTCTGCATAAGAACTTAGGATAAAGCATTGCTAGTTTGAAGTGTCTTTTTCTTTTTTTTAAGGTTTTATTTATTTATTTGTTTGACAGAAAGAGCACACAAGTAGGGGGAGCGGCAGGCAGAGCCTTGTTTAAGGCTCCTTAAACAAGGAGCCTGCCTGATGTGGGGCTGGATCCCAGGACTTTGGGATCATGACCTGAGCTGAAGACAGATAGATGGTTAACCAACTAAGCCACCCAGGACCCTTGAAGCATCCTTTTGATGTTAACTCTGTGAAGGTGGAAAGGAGGTGATGCTTTTAGCTTCCTAATAAAAAGGTTGGTTGGGGTGCGTGGGTGGTGCAGTTGGTTAAGCTTCTGATTCTGCTCAGGTCATGATCTCAGGGTCAAGTGATCGAGCCCTGCGCTGGGCTCTCTGCTAAGCCGTCTGCCCCTCCCCTCCTCTCTCCCTCTCTCTCCAAAACAAATAAATAAATTTAAAAAAAAAAAAAAAAAAAAAGAAAAGAAAAGAATAGTTTGGTCACTGTATTCTAGTACACCTCAAAAAGTAGAGGGACTGAAAAATACACAGGAGCAGCAGATGGAGGAAGTGGTTCTGGTTAGGACAGCAACACAAGACACCAATTAGAGAAGGAAAAAGTACAAGATCAAGGGCTCATGTCTGTCTTGCTCTTTGATGTACCTATACTGCAGCAGGTACTCAGTAAATAATATTATTGAATGAGTAAGATGGTAAGGTGAAGAGGACAAAAGTTTTCAGAGAAGAGAGTTTTTCTTTAAGTTTCTATCTTAATAAATAAAACTGATATTTGGGAAGGCTATATTCATTTTCTCTTCCTCTGAGTTCTTTAGCTTCTGGCATTGGAGAGATTAGGTCCTGCACAAATAACAGCACGGTGGCCTTACCTGTATTATCAAAGTGCTTGAAACAAGTTATTTCTGCCACCAAATATTGCATTAATGCTTGCCTAGAAAGTAACAGTGAACATTTGAGATGCCTCATTACTTGAAAAACTTAAATGAAAGGCCAGGGTCTTGTTATTTAATAAAGCATATAAATAAAATACTTATTTTGTAATTGTGGTTATGTTATGTGTGACTTTCTTCCATTCCTTTTTTTAGGTGGCATCCTTAGCCGGGCCTGGAGGGCAAGTGGAAATAGAACAAAACTTTCTTAACAATAAGTTGAAGACAATCACTGCTTATTTTGGGGACCTGATTCGAAGATCAGCCTCTGAATCGTAACTGTGAGGGAGTACAAGGACAGAAAGTTCATGTGTGGTCAGAACATTATTCAGATGAGACCCTTGGGATTTCTTTCTGTATTCACTAATATTTTGTACCCATGATCTTATATCACCATATGAAATGGAAATTTAGAGTAAATTAAGGAATATTAATGAAGTACTTTGACTTCTTTGGATAATTTTAACTCTGTACATTATACATTAGGATAGTAAGTATCTGAAATGGAAAAGGTGGGTTTTCCCTGTGCTTACTGTCAGAAGTGTGTATATATGTATGTATATGTGTCTGGGTTTTTTTGGTTTTTTTGGTTTTTTTTTTCATAATTGCATGTGTTTTGGTTTAACGTCTTTGTAAGTATGTGTAAAAAACATAACTCTCTTTTTTCAAACATAGAGATATTAGAAAACAATGAATGAGCCATAGTCTATCTGCCCATTTGATCCCTGCTAAAATAACGTTAAACCCTTAAGGGTAGAAACAGAAACAGTACAGAAGGGTATAAAATAAAAAATAAAACTCTCCCACACCTTGGGCCTACCCTTTATTCATTTATCTAAAGATAACTATAACCAGCAGTATTTTATAATTCCTTTGGAAGACAGAAAAGGAATTGCAGTATACTTTAATATACTTTTTTCCCCTCTTGTTGATACACTATTCAATACTCCTTCCTTTTTTTTTTTACTTGGTCTTTTTTTTAAACTATGTACTCTTTAAAAAATATGATACTGTTTTACGAATATATCTTGAAGACCTTTCCATGTTCTTATATACATAGAGATCTACCTCATACCTTCTCATGGAAGATGGAATACACTATAGTTAATTTAACCAGTCCCCTGCTGATGGACACTTGGGCTGTTTTCAGTTTTTTACAACTCTCAACTATTGTGGGCATCAGGCATTTTAATTTTATTATCTCATATGTCAGAAAAATGGTATCTTATTGTTTGTATGTATTCCTTAATTATGAATGAGATTTGAGCTTTTTTTCATATATTTTGGTCTTATAATAGTTTTCCCCTTTTAAACTGACTGTTCCTATCATTTATTTTTCTTTTGGATTATTATCTTTTTATTAATATGCATGAATTCTTCATAAATTAAAGAGCCCTTTGTCTTCAGTAGGTGTTGCAAATATGTTTTTCCAGTTTGTTATTGGCTTTTGCTTGTTTTATGACTTTTTTTTTATTTGCCATACATAATGTTTTATATAGTCAGACTTACCAATCAGTCTTTTTCTCTCTGGGTTTATGGTTTTTTGAAAGATCTTTTCCATTCCCAGAATACAAATACATTTGTCTAAGCTTTTTTCTAGAGTTTTACTGTTTTTGTGTCTTTGCTCCATCTGGAATTTGCTTTTTAGCATCCTGTTATTTTATAAAGTTAGTGGTTTTTTTAAATTTCCATTACAAAAACAGTATGAAATATATTTTGTAACATGGGATTTATATTCTTTTTCTATTAAAATGGCAATGAAAGGAAGAATGTGTGTTGCCTAATTATTCATCTGAAAAAGTGCGTTCAGTTAATTTTACAAGTAGGTAAAAAGACAGGGACATAGGACTCTGGCTATCAGGGATCTGGGAGCTTTATATTTTATATGCGAGCATGTTAAATACTAAAACATAGTTTGGCCTGGGATGAAGCTGGGGGAATTGAAATAAATTGGGGGAAATTTCAGTAAGTACTAGAAAGAATAACTTAAATAAAAACAACTTCGTTGGAGAATGGAGAAGCAATGCTAACTTCTGTCTCTTGAAACTTTACAATGTACGCCCAAGTGTCCTGCTCTATAGAATAGAGCCAGTCATGAAGGGTTAATTGTTTTGTTGATTTGCAACATCAAAATCTGTCAGTGTCCTTTGTCTTTATACTTTGTCATCATGGAACATTAGTGTATGTATCATAAATTTATCATAATTTTTAAATTAATGGCAGCATTGGTCATAAACACATGGCCTCTAGAACTAGAACATGACTTGACTTAGCCACTGAGTTAGGAGGTGGAGGAGTAAAAGCAAACTTCCAAAATCACCACTTGTTTTTTAGTTTGTGTCCATTAACCTTTCATGCATACCTTTTTTCCACAATACCTTTTCTTTTTTATATATTGTTATACTAAAACTAGTTTATCTTTCTGAACATACATAACCTTATATGAGTAGAAAAGGAAGCCTAACCAAGATTAAAACAGTTATCTCCACTAATCACACACAGATAAAACATTTATAGACTTGTTCATAGATTATTAGTGCCCCAAAGAACTTGATTGTGCAGCTCCTTGTTCAAATAAAATCTTACCAAAAAGCCAAATATGTAAAATGAATAAAAAGTGAAGCTGCCGGAGCTGCTTCAGATAAGAAAAGTGAGGAAGCTAGCAGCTCTTACTCTAATCCAGCTCTCTTTTTTCTTTTGTTAAATTGCAAAAATTCTTAAAAGACATTTTTGTAAAACATGAGTGTTGTCAATTTCAACACAAAGTTAAAAACTCTGATAGTGACACCCCCTACCCTCACCTTCTGTCTGGAGCACTTCCTCTCCACCTTCCCTCCCACATTTCCATTCCACTTCCCAAAGGCAACCATCGTCAGCACCTCGATATGTGTGCTTCAAGACATTTCCCTATCTAATAAATGCTTGCACACACACAGTGTTGTGGGATGGTTATATTATTTTGACACCTGCCTTTGTCATTTAATATGCCTTACAAATTTTTCCACATAAACACATATACATTTGCACTTATCATTTTTAATCATCACATAGTTCAGATCTGAGAGTTTCTTTAACCATTACGCTACTATGAACATTGAAATTGATTACCAGTTTTTACAACTGCAAAGGGTACTGCCAGGTATATTTCTAAGTAGGGTAGGATTCTAGAAGTGAAGTTTTAAGGTTAAAAGTTATGCTTATTTTTATATTTGGTCAAGTTGTCAAGTTGTCCTAGAAAACTATATTCTCACCAACTGTGCATTGAAAGGGGCTGCTTTTCCTCAGACTCAAAAACATGGCAAGTTTTCACTTCTACAAACAATAAGGTTATCTTAATTGGCATGTCCTGGTTACTAGTGAGGGATGAACAGTCTTTAGTATATATTTATTACTCAAGTTCATGTGTTTTTAGACATCTAATTTTTTTACCATTTTCTAGTAAATGAACTAAATTTTCTCCATTGATTTGAAATCTAACCTCTATGTGTGTATGTGTGTGTGTAATTCTGTGTCTGGAATTCTTTTTTTCCATCAATCATTTGTCTATTTCTGTGCCGTATGTTTTGAATACTGTAGTTTTCATTGTACATGTTAATAGTTGCAAATACCCCATCATTAGTCTCAGATATTTCTTGGCTCTTCCTGAGCATTTTTTACTTTTTCAGATGAGATTGAATTTGTTAGTTCTGTATTTAAAATCTTTAGGATTTTAAATTTTCACTTGAGGAAGAATGAAGTCATCACAGTATTGAATCTTTCTATCCAAAGACTTAAAATGTATGTCCCTTTCTGATATTCTGTGTCTTTCTGTAAAGCCTTCATTTTAGTTGTATATATCTTGCATATTTTTGTCAAGTCTATTGCTTGGTATTTCACACTTACTACTTGATTTTTTTTTTAAGATTTTATTTATTTGACAGAGATCACAAGTAAGCAGAGAGGCAGGCAAAGAGGGAGGAGGAAGCAGGCTCCCTGCTAAGCTGAGAGGCGGAAGTGGGACTTGATCCCAGGACGCTGGGATCATGACCTGAGCCGAAGGCAGAGGCTTTAACCCACTGAGCCACCCAGACACCCCTTACTGTTTGATTTTAAATGCGAATCTTTTTGTTGTTACTTTCCCCAGGGGGCTATTGTTTGCATGTAAGAATGCTTTTACTTTCTTACATCCAGTCACCTCACTGAACTCTTTTTAATAGTCCTATTATTAACTGATTCACTTAGTTTTTCTAAATGGGTAGTCATGACATCCATGTAAGAGTTTTTCTCTTTGCCAGTATGTGTGACTTTTAATTCTTATTCTTTTCCTATTATATTGGTTAGAGCTGCCAGGAATGTTATGCTAATGGCATTTATTCCTTGCTTTTTATTTTGCAATGATAAGTTAGAAGCATTTCTATTAAATATTAGAGCTTGCCTTTAAAATTAGAGATGTACTTTATCCTAGAGGTTTTTTTGTCCTTATTTAATAAAGTACTAAATTACTTTTAAAATTTCAAATTATTTGGGGTGCCTAGGTGGCTCAGTGGATTAAAGCCTCTGCCTTTGGCTCAGGTCATGATCCCAGGGTTCTGGAATCGAGCCCTGCATCAGGCTCTCTGCTTAGCAGGGAGCCTGCTTACCTTCCTCTCTCTCTGCCTGCCTCTCTGCCTACTTGTGATCTCTGTCTGTTAAATAAATCAATCAATAAATAAAAATCTTTAAAAAAAATTTTCAAATTATTCAACCATATGGGAATTTATCATTAAATCCTACTTTATTATAATGTATTATTTTAGTCCACTATTGGATTTCACTTGGCAGGTTTACTCTATTTATGTTTGGTTTTTGTGTGCTTTACCTGGTTTGGTATCAGAGTTAGACTATTCTGGCAGAATACTTAGGAAATGCTTCCATTTTTTTCTGAATCCTAAATAATACTAGCATTATTGGCTCATTGAACCCTTGGTTAGAACTCCAGGAAAACTGGGCCAGATACTTTTTCAAGAAAGATATTTTTTTTTTTTAAAGATTTTATTTATTTGGCAGACAGAAATGTAGGCACAGAGGCAGGCAGAGAGAGAGGAGGAAGCAGGCTCCCTGCTGAGCAGAGAGCCCGATGCGGGGCTCGATCCCAGGACCCTGAGATCATGACCTGAGCCGAAGGCAGAGGCTTTAACCCACTGAGCCACCCAGGTGCCCAAGAAAGATATTTTTAATGTAGAATTTTTTCAAATACTCTTTTCAGCTTAATTCTTTCATAATTTTTTGTTTAATAATTTCCTAGAAAATATCCATTCACTTAGATTTTGGTTTATTGATACACAGTTAGTACATTATCTTATGATATCTACTTGATTATTTCACTTTTTTAATAATTTTTGTCATAAAAAGGTTAAAAAACTGGCATAAAAAATTTTTGTGTGTGGGCTGCCTGGGTGGCTCAGTTGGTTAACTCTCTGCCTTCAGCTCAACTCATGATTCCAGGGTCCTGGGATCAAGCCTCACATCAGACTCCTTGATCAGCGGGGAGCCTGCTTCTGTCTCTACCTGCATACCCCCCTGCCCCCAACCTGTGCTCTCTCTCTCTCTCTCTCTCTCTCTCTGTCAATTAAATAAAATCTTTTTTAAAAATTTTTTGCTTGTATGTGTACAGTTCACTCATTTTCCAGATGTTAATGTCTTATCTAAAGCTACTACTCAGGAGTAGATCTGAGCAAATTCTGGAGACAATAGCAGATGGTCTAAGATGAAACAAGAAATGCTCCAAAGCCCTCATCCACCCAGATCACAGCCTAACCAGACAGAAGCAAGACTTGAGCCCGGCCAGGGCCGCGAAGACTTCAGGTAGTTACCACTGTAACATCACCATGTCTGTCAATGTGTAGGGTTAGTTTTTTTCACCTCAGCTAATTTTTTTAAACTTTATATGAAAAACAATTTCAAATACTGCCATAAATGAAAAATCACTCTCCCTTTTAATATTTGTATACTAAGATTTAAAAATGTTCATCCATTTACTACCGAAAGCAATGCTATATACCACGCTTAGGAGCAGTGGGATGGATGGCGAATGATAACAATCAACACTGTCCCCTCAAGGAGGTGAGAATTGTGACATGGTGCCCTGTGTACCAAGAAAAGGCTGCCCTTTGAACAGCTTGGTAAGTTATCACAGGTAAATCAGGACAAGGATGGGAACAGCATTTAGAAGGCACAAAGGCAGAAGCAGAGTCTATTTAGGCATCAGTAAATGTCAAGCCCATGGCGGAGTTGCTGAAGAGTAAGCATGCTGCTTTATGCTGTGCTAAGGAGTACCTGCTGCATCCTGAACACAGTGTAGCTTTTTCTTAATCAACATATCAAATAAAATCTGAGGGAGGGTCTACCAGCTGCTGCAGTTTCCAAGTAATGAGACCTGTAAATGGCTATTTCAAGAAAGCTGCAACAACTAAAATATTACATTAAAACATGTCAAAAGTCTTGGTGGCAGAGCTCAGGTACTGCTAGGAGCTTATTTCTATATTTGCCACACAGCATCACAGAGGGCCTGAATTCTAACCTGATCCCTGTGGGGGCCACAGACTCCTGGATGAGAAACTCCCTTCGAGATAGAGGTCTCAGACTAAGGAACTAGCCTGAGGCAGCCAGAGGCAAGGAAGGAAGCTCACCCACATCAATGATGTGCGTGTGGCTGGGAGGACCAAGGCAGAGGCAAATCTGAGAAAGGTTTAGGAGGTAGAGCTCACAGGAGAGAGGCAAGTTAGTGTCAGGCCCCTGGGCAATTCCTTACTTTCCCTAAGAGATGCTCAGTTCCTGGAGACTCTATAAGACAAAACTTTCCTTTCTGCAAGAGAAAAGTGGGTTTGTTCTCCAGCTTTGAATGGAGAAGGCATTCTGTAATTAAGTAAGATGCCCTGTGGAGATAGTGAAGAGTATTAATGGGGACCATCCAGATCAGCACTGTCCAATAGAAGTATATGAGCCACAAACGTAATTTTAAATTTTCTAGTGACTACATTTAAAGGTAGATATAAACAGGTGAAATTAATTTAATAATATATTTAACTATATTGAAAATATTATCATTTCAACATGTAAATGACATAAACCCTTATGAATGAGATATTTTTCTTTCTCACTAAGTTTCCAGTACCCAGTATGTATTTTAAATTTACAGTACATCTCACTAGTACCACCTACATTTCTGTTGTTCAGCACCTCTGTGGGGCCAGTTGCCAATGGCTTCCATTCAGATAGTGTGGATCTAGATTTTAGAGAATAAAAAAGAACACTTTCATTTTGAGGCTTTGGTATCTAGTAATTAAATCTCAAATGCTTAGGAATTCAGATTTCATCCTCAGCTGACAGGGAGACATAGTAATTGAAGCTGGAAAGAGAAATGACCAATTTTGCATTTTATTACATAGGATAAAATAGTGCACAGGTCTTCCTCCTTCCAACCAGGAATATGAAGATTCTTCTACAGTATTTCAAAGAAGAGCTTAGGAAGTCCTACATTAAGGTTATGATAGTTTAATTGTCCCAGATGAAGTATAATCATGATTTTAATCCTTTATATAATTAGCAAAAATATAACTGAGATTAAACATAATGAACCTATATGCTGAAGGTTTTTGTTGTAACTGTTACAGTGACTTGCCTCTGAGCCTAGACTAGCTATGGATCTTGGATGAATTTGCTTTAATTCTTTTAGGCCTGACAGCCTCTCTCCAGGAGCTGATGAAGAGCTTGGGCTCCACGAGAATCGGGAATTTGCATTTTGGGGAATCCCTTCTCAACTTGCACCATGGCAAGAGACAGAAGCATTTTACTCTTAAGTTTTAAGACATATGCTCCCTTTATTCAAATCCATTTTCTTTAAATTACCTTTCTATTAAATAAATAGAAAAAAAAACAACTAAACATGAATGTACATGAGGAAATGCAAATTGTATGCAAACACAAGAAATGTACTTCTCCCTAATAATCATCTGTTAAACAAATAAGTATGCTAGGCACTGCTAGATGTTGGGAACTCACAATCCCAGGTAAAACAACCTTTAGAGGGGTGCCTGGGTGGCTCAGTGGGTTAAAGGCTCCTGGGATGGAGCCTCGCATCGGGCTCTCTGCTCAGCCGGGAGCCTGCTTCCCTTCCTCTCTCTCTGCCTGCCTCTCTGCCTACTTGTGATCTCTCTCTGTCAAATAAATAAATAAAATCTTAAAAAAAAAAAAAAAAGGGAGGGAGTCAAGATGGCGGAGAAGTAGCAGGCTGAGACTACTTCAAGTAGCAGGAGATCAGCTAGGTAGCTTATCTAAAGATTCCAAACACCTACAAATCCAACGGGAGATCGAAGAGAAGAAGAACAGCAATTCCAGAAACAGAAAATCAACCACTTTCTGAAAGGTAGGACTGGCGGAGAAGTGAATCCAAAGCAATGGGAAGATAGACCACGGGGGGAGGGGCCGGCACCGGGAAAGCGGTGGAGCAACGGAGCACAAAATCAGGACTTTTAAAAGTCTGTTCCGCTGAGGGACATCGCTCCAGAGGCTAAGCCGGGGTGAAGCCCACGCAGGGTCAGCGTGGCCTCAGGTCCCGCAGGGTCACAGAAGGGTCGGGGGTGTCTGAGTGTCGCAGAGCTTACAGGTGTTAGAACGGGGAATCAAGCTACAGAGACAGAGCTGAGGAGTGAGCTCTCAGCTCAGGGTTACCCTGAACCGGTCGCAGGCTCAGCCAGCTCGGAGCTCGGCAGGAGGCCAGGGTGACGGGATTAATTGGGCGCTGTTCTCTGAAGGCGCACTGAGTGGAGCCCCGGGCTCTCGGCTCCTCTGGGCTGGAGACTGGGAGGCCGCCATCTTCATTCCCGTCCTCCGGAACTCTACGGAAAGCGCTCAGGGAACAAAAGCTCCCGAAAGCAAACCCGAGCGGATTACTCAGCCCGGCCCCTGGTAAGGGCGGTACAATGCCGCCTGGGGCAAAGACACTTGAAAATCACTACAACAGGCCCCTCCCCCAGAAGATCAACAAGAAACCCAGCCAGGACCAAGTTCACCTACCAAGGAGTGCAGTTTCAATACCAAGGAGAGCTGTGGAATTGCAAAGGAGGAGAAAACAAAGCACATAACTCATGGCTTTCTCCCCATGATTCTTTAGCCTTGAAGTTAATTTAATTTTTTTTTCTTTTTCAATTTTTTTTCTCTCCTTCTGCCAAATTTTTTTAACTTTTACCCTTTTCTTTTTTAATGTTTTTTAACTAGTTTATCAAATATATATATTTTTTTCTTTTTTATATTTTTTCTTACTCATTTTCTTTTTTTAATTGTTTCTCTTTTTTTTTCTTTCTGAACCTCTTTTTATCCCCTTTCTCCCCCCTCACGATTTGGGATCTCTTCTGATTGGGTTAAAGCATATTTTCCTGGGGTTGTTGCCACCCTTTTAGTATTTTACTTGCTCCTTCGTACACTCTTATCTGGACAAAATTAGACGGAAAAATTCACCACAAAAAAAAGACCAAGAGGCAGCACCGAAGGCTAGGGACCTAATCAATACAGACATTGGTAATATGTCAGATCTAGAGTTCAAAATGACAATTCTCAAGGTTCTAGCCAGGCTCAAAAAAGGCATGGAAGATAGTAGAGAAACCCTCTCTGGAGAGATAAAAGCCCTTTCTGGAGAAATAAAAGAACTAAAATTTAACCAAGTTGAAATCAAAAAAGCTATTAATGAGGTGCAATCAA
Organism: Enhydra lutris kenyoni; assembly: GCF_002288905.1. Taxonomy (NCBI): domain Eukaryota; kingdom Metazoa; phylum Chordata; class Mammalia; order Carnivora; family Mustelidae; genus Enhydra; species Enhydra lutris. The sequence goes on along the minus strand of NW_019154125.1, from coordinate 10,196,694 downwards.
AAATGGAGGCTCTCACTGCTAGGATAAATGAGGCAGAAGAAAGAATTAGCGATATAGAAGACCAAATGACAGAGAATAAAGAAGCTGAGAAAAGAGGGACAAACAGCTACTGGACCACGAGGGGAGAATTTGAGAGATAAGTGACACCATAAGATGAAGCAACATTAGAATAATTGGGATTCCAGAAGAAGAAGAAAGAGAGAGGGGAGCAGAAGGTATATTGGAGAGAATTATTGGAGAGAATTTCCCCAATATGGCAAAGGGAACAAGCATCAAAATCCAGGAGGTGCAGAGAAACCCCCTCAAAATCAATAAGAATAGGTCCACACCCCGTCACCTAATAGTAAAATTTACAAGTCTTAGTGACAAAGAGAAGATCCTGAAAGCAGCCCAGGAAAAGAAGTCTGTAACATACAATGGTAAAAATATTAGATTGGCAGCAGACTTATCCACAGAGACCTGGCAAGCCAGAAAGAGCTGGCATGATATATTCAGAGCACTAAACGAGAAAAACATGCAGCCAAGAATACTATATCCAGGTAGGCTATCATTGAAAATAGAAAGAGAGATTAAAAGCTTCCAGGACAAACAAAAACTGAAAGAATTTGCAAACACCAAACCAGCTCTACAGGAAATATTGAAAGGGGTCCTCTAAGCAAAGAGAGAGCCTAAAAGTAGTAGATCAGAAAGGAACAGAGACAATATACAGTAACAGTCACCTTACAGGCAATACAATGGCACTAAATTCATATCTCTCAATACTTACCCTGAATGTTAATGGGCTAAATGCCCCAATCAAAAGACACAGGGTATCAGAATGGATAAAAAAAAACAAAACCCATCAATATGTTGCCTACAAGAAACTCATTTTAGACCCGAAGACACCTCCAGATTTAAAGTGAGGGGGTGGAAAAGAATTTACCATGCTAATGGACATCAGAAGAAAGCAGGAGTGGCAATCCTTATATCAGATCAATTAGATTTTAAGCCAAAGACTATAATAAGAGATGAGGAAGGACACTATATCATACTCAAAGGATCTGTCCAACAAGAAGATCTAACAATTTTAAATATCTATGCCCCTAACGTGGGAGCAGCCAACGATATAAACCAACTAATAACAAAATCAAAGAAACACATTAACAATAATACAATAATAGTAGGGGACTTTAACACTCCCCTCACTGAAATGGACAGATCATCCAAGCAAATGATCAACAAGGAGATAAAGGCTTTAAATGACACACTGGACCAGATGGACATCACAGATATATTCAGAACATTTCATCCCAAAGCAACAGAATACACATTCTTCTCTAGTGCACATGGAACATTCTTCAGAATAGATCACATCCTCGGTCCTAAATCAGGTCTCAACCGGTATCAAAAGATTGGGATCATTCCCTGCATATTTTCAGACCACAATGCTCTGAAGCTAGAACTCAATCACAAGAGGAAATTTGGAAAGAACCCAAATACATGGAGACTAAACAGCATCCTTCTAAAGAATGAATGGGTCAACCAGGAAATTAAAGAAGAATTGAAAAAATTCATGGAAACAAATGATAATGAAAACACAATGGTTCAAAATCTGTGGGACACAACAAAGGCAGTCCTGAGAGGAAAATCTATAGCGGTACAAGCCTTTCTCAAGAAACAAGAAAGGTCTCAGGTACACAACCTAACCCTACACCTAAAGGGGCTGGAGAAAGAACAAGAAAGAAACCCTAAACCCAGCAGGAGAAGAGAAATCATAAAGATCAGAGCAGAAATCAATGAAATAGAAACCAAAAAAACAATAGAACAAATCAACGGAACTAGGAGCTGGTTCTTTGAAAAAATTAATAAGATTGATAAACCCCTGGCCAGACTTATAAAAAAGAAAAGAGAAAGGACCCAAATAAATAAAATCATGAATGAAAGAGGAGAGATCACAACTAACACCAAAGAAATACAGACAATTATAAGAACATACTATGAGCAACTCTACACCAACAAATTTGACAATCTGGAAGAAATGGATGCATTTCTAGAGACATTTGAACTTCCACAACTGAACCAGGAAGAAATAGAAAGCCTGAACAGACCCATAACCAGTAAGGAGATTGAAACAGTCATCAAAAATCTCCAAACAAACAAAAGCCCAGGGCCAGAGAGCTTCCTGGGGGAATTCTATCAAACATTTAAAGAAGAACTAATTCCTAGTCTCCTGAAACTGTTCCAAAAAATAGAAATGGAAGGAAAACTTCCAAATTCATTTTATGAAGCCAGCATCACCTTGATCCCCAAACCAGACAAGGATCCCATCAAAAAAGAGAACTACAGACCAATATCCTTGATGAACATAGATGCGAAAATTCTCACCAAAATACTAGCCAATAGGATTCAACAGTACATTAAAAGGATTATTCACCACGACCAAGTGGGATTTATTCCAGGGCTGCAAGGTTGGTTCAACATCCGCAAATCAATCAATGTGATACAACACAATAAAAGAAAGAACAAGAACCATATGATACTCTCCATAGATGCTGAAAAAGCATTTGACAAAGTACAGCATCCCTTCCTGATCAAAACTCTTCAAAGTGTAGGGATAGAGGGCACATACCTCAATATTATCAAAGCCATCTATGAAAAACCCACAGCAAATATCATTCTCAATGGAGAAAAACTGAAAGCTTTTCCGCTAAGGTCAGGAACACGGCAGGGATGTTCATTATCACCACTGCTATTCAACATAGTACTATAAGTCCTAGCCTCAGCAATCAGACAACAAGAGGAAATTAAAGACATCCAAATCGGCAAAGAAGAAGTCAAACTATCACTCTTTGCAGATGATATGATACTATATGTGGAAAACCCAAAAGACTCCACTCCAAAACTGCTAGAACTTGTACAGGAATTCAGTAAAGTGTCAGGATATAAAATCAATGCACAGAAATCAGTTGCATTTCTCTACACCAACAACAAGACAGAAGAAAGAGAAATTAAGGAGTCAATCCCATTTACAATTGCACCCAAAACTATGAGATACCCAGGAATAAACCTAACCAAAGAGGCTAAGAATCTATACTCAGAAAACTATAAAGTACTCATGAAAGAAATTGAGGAAGACACAAAGAAATGGAAAAATGTTCCATGCTCCTGGATTGGAAGAATAAATATTGTGAAAATATCTGCTACCTAAAGCAGTCTACACATTTAATGCAATTCCTATCAAAATACCATCCATTTTTTTCAAAGTAATGGAACAAATCATCCTAAAATTTATATGGAACCAGAAGATACCTTGAATAGCCAAAAGAATATTGAAAAAGAAAGCTAAAGTTGGTGGCATCACAATTCCGGACTTCAAGCTCTATTCCAAAGCTGTCATCATCAAGACAGCATGGTACTGGCACAAAAACAGACACATAGATCAATGGAACAGAATAGAGAGCCCAGAAATAGACCCTCAACTCTATGGTCAACTAATCTTCGACAAAGCAGGAAAGAATGTCCAATGGAAAAAAGACAGCCTCTTCAATAAATGGTGTTGGGAAAATTGGACAGCCACATGCAGAAAATTGAAATTGGATCATCTCCTTACACCACACACGAAAATAGACTCAAAATGGATGAAGGACCTCAATGTGAGAAAGGAATCCATCAAAATCCTTGAGGAGAACACAGGCAGCAACCTCTTCAACCTTAGCCGCAGCAACATCTTCCTGGGAACATCGCCAAAGGCAATGGAAGCAAGGGCAAAAACAAACTATTGGGATTTTATCAAGATCAAAAGCTTTTGCACAGCAAAGGAAACAGTTAACAAAACCAAAAGACAACTGACAGAATGGGAGAAGATATTTGCAAATGACATATCGGATAAAGGGCTAGTGTCCAAAATCTATAAAGAACTTAGCAAACTCAACACCCAAAGAACAAATAATCCAATCAAGAAATGGGCAGAAGATATGAACAGACATTTCTGCAAAGAAGACATCCAGATGGCCAACAGACACATGAAAAAGTGCTCCATATCATTTGGCATCAGGGAAATACAAATCAAACCCACAATGAGATATCACCTCACACCAGTCAGAATGGCTAAAATTAACAAGTCAGGAAATGACAGATGCTGGTGAGGATGCGGAGAAAGGGGAACCCTCCTACACTGTTGGTGGGAATGCAAGTTGGTGCAACCACTCTGGAAAACAGCATGGAGGTTCCTCAAAATGTTGAAAATAGAACTACCCTATGACCCAGCAATTGCACTACTGGGTATTTACCCTAAAGATACAAACGTAGTGATCCGAAGGGGCATGTGCACCCGAATGTTTATAGCAGCAATGTCTACAATAGCCAAACTATGGAAAGAACCTAGATGTCCATCACCAGATGAATGGATAAAGAAGATGTGGTATATATACACAATGGAATACTATGCAGCCATCAAAAGAAATGAAATCTTGCCATTTGTGATGATGTGGGTGGGACTAGAGGGTATCATGCTTAGCGAAATAAGTCAATCGGAGAAAGACAACTATCATATGATCTCCCTGATATGAGGGAGAGGAGATGCAACATGGGGGTTTAAGGGGGTAGGAGAAGAGTAAATGAAACAAGATGGGATTGGGAGGGAGACAAAACATAAGTGACTCTTAATCTCACAAAACAAACTGAGGGTTGATGGGGGGAGGGTGGTTGGGAGAGGGGGTTGGGGTTATGGACATTGGGGAGGGTATGTGCTATGGTGAGTGCTGTGAAGTGTGTAAACCTGGCGATTCACAGACCTGTATCCC
>NW_019154125.1:9869065-10191813 GCF_002288905.1 Enhydra lutris kenyoni | reverse complement strand
GGGGGTAGGAGAAGAGTAAATGAAACAAGATGGGATTGGGAGGGAGACAAAACATAAGTGACTCTTAATCTCACAAAACAAACTGAGGGTTGATGGGGGGAGGGTGGTTGGGAGAGGGGGTTGGGGTTATGGACATTGGGGAGGGTATGTGCTATGGTGAGTGCTGTGAAGTGTGTAAACCTGGCGATTCACAGACCTGTACCCCTGGGGATAAAAATATATTATATGTTTATAAAAAATGAAATAAATGAATAAATAAAAAAGAAAGCAAAAAAATAAAAAACCTCTAGATATCAGATTTTATCTCATCAGTAAGCTATTTAAAAGTAGTAACATCCCATGCTAGTTTGTTATGATAAATAATTCACTCATTCAGTAACTGTTCATCATTAGCGCTTTTTGCAAAAGCAACAGAATGGGATCTGAGATGACTCAGAGTCCATTAGTGTTCACTGCCTACCCAACCTGGTGTCTATAGCTTGAGAATTTAAGTTCCCACAGGTACCTCTAGTTCAAATAACAGTTTCTCATCATGTGTTCCTCGGATCCAATGGCTTATCCCTGGATTCTGCTTGGCCTCACAGTTCTTCCTTTCCATTTCATGTCAAGACATGGTCTTGCTCCATCCTGGCCTCTTCATCCTCAGCCCTCAGTCTAGCCTGAATATACTCCCTCTGTCACTTACCAGACTCCTGAGGATCTGCCCTATGGAAATAAATACTTGAGGTGTGGGGGGCAGACATATACATGAAGATGTCCATTGTATATAAGGAAAAAATTGAGAACAACCCAAATATTCCATAAAGAGGAATGGTTATTGACGCCATGCCTATTAAGACTATGAAAGTACATAAATGCATTTACAGCTCAAGAGACTCTCTACAGAATACTCTCTAACAAAAAATAATGCACTTTGAGGCCCCCTTCTTAGGTCTTGCTACCCTCTCTCCATTGATCAGAGTGGATCCCATGAGTCCTGTCTGCTCAGCCTCGCAGGAGCCAGCACAACTATATTGTCTTGCTCTGTTCTGGTTCAACCTCAAGACAAGCCCTAGAGAACTGAGAGTGGGCTGTAAAGGGTATTTCAAGTTCTACTCTTTGGGACTGAAGCCCATTTGGGCCATTTGTTCTTCCCTCTGTGCCCCACACCATGGATTCTCTGTGCCCCACTGTATGTACTGATTTACATCCACAAAGTCAACACCTGGGCTAGAGAAGATAGCATTCCTTAGAAGAGTCCCATGCTCTTCTCTTGGAGAAAATGGAAAGCACAGCTTAAAGCACTTCCCCAGGATGGAATTGCACAAAAAAGTTTTTAATTTTTTTTTTAATTGTTCATCAGGTTCTACCGACCATCTCACCATTTGGTATCAGGATTCTCTCTAGAGAAAAGTGGTTTCTAGTTGCATTTTACCAGACAGCTATAACAGTTGAGACACCATCTGTTCTGAGATTTTATACTATAACATATGATAATAAGTCAGGCAAGCAGTGTAGCAGGAAAAGACATAGAAAACATAGATAAAAGGCTGTAAAGGGTATGAGGGGTAGAGCTTTGCACTGTCATCAGATAATCATCAGTGCTTCTTAGTAACACCAATAATGAGACATTAAAAACTGACTTGCATCTTCATAATTACTTCCCTTTGGAATTTTGCATCATTTTAAAGTAGTACCTTCTAAAATTTTTACTGTTGGACAACCTAAAATGATGTCTTAATTCTTTTTGAGATTTTATTTATGTATTTGACAGAGAGAGAGAGTGAAAGAACAAGAAGGTAGGAGGGGCAAAGGGAGAGGGAGAAACAGGCTTCCCACTGAGCAAGGACCCTGGGATCATGACCTGAGCCAAAGGCACATACTTAACTGACTAAACCACCCAGGCACCCCTAAAGTGATGTCTTTAATGTAAAGTATAATTGCTAACTAGTAAGCAGCCTCTATGATGGCCTCCTAGTGATCCCTGCCTGGCATTCACACCTTTGTGTAAATACCCTCCCCTTTAGTGTGAGGGGATAAATAGAATTTGGCAGAAGTGAAAAAATCTGTTTCTAAGATTAGGTTGAAAAAAAGCATGCTTGCATTTGAGCACTGTTTTTCATTCTTGGTTTGCTCACCCTGTGAGAAACCAGAAGCCATGTTGAGAGGCGGTTGTGGCAAGCCACTGAGGCCTGCCAACAAGTACATGAGTGAGCTTGGAAGCACATCCTTCCCCAGCAGAGCCTTCCAGTGAGACCACAGCCATAGCCTGTGGCTTAACTGTGATCTCAGGAGACACCCTGAATCAGAGACAGCCAGCTACACTCAGCTTCTCGGCCCACAGAAACTGTGAGGTAAATATGTATGTTGTTTAAACCTACTGAGTTTGGGAAAATTAGTTACAAGGTGATAGATACTAACACAGTAAACAAGCAATGAAGGCTGCTATGGTCACGTGGTTGACCAAATGCCTTTTGACTTTTTGTTCATGGCTTATAAGCAAGAATTCCAAATTTCTAAATAACCAGTGAATCACCTTTTCTCTACTGATTCTCACGAAAAATATCCTAGTTCAGACCACCCTCATCTTTAGCATCAACTTCTACAATGGCCCCCTAACAGTTATTTCTGGATCCAGGGCTGTTCCCATCCATCTGTCTTCTAACTCTGCAGCCAGAGCAAGGATTTCCAAATTCCAAATCTGATCAACTTAAACTTAAAACTCGTTAGTGACTATTCTATCCGAAAGAAAACCCTGTATCATTCCTGAACCCTCCCTTGGGCTGCCCTCCAAATAAAGCTCAAATGCCTTCCTGTGGCCTAAAGGCCAGCATGGCCAGCCCACTCTTGCTCATCTCCCAGCCATACCATTCACTCTCCACTCACGCTACCATCCAGCCCTGATCCTACTGTTCAGTTCCAGCTTTTGCACAGGCCATTCCTTTGGCTAAGACATCCCCTTAACACACAATAGTCATCTGACTAAAACCAAGTCAACTGAGCTCTCTGAGCTCAGAGGCCTACCTTGTCATCCCCTGGCCTTCCAGTCCCCTCTTGCCACTTCTGTGGACAAGTCCCTTCCCTGAGCTCCTGTGACTCTCTGTCCTACTCAACTGCAGACCCCTGGCACTTTCCTAGGACAGATTGGGTTGAGGCATTGAGCAGAAAACCTCTATGAAAACATAAAAAACCTATATTAATCACAGAATTTTGTGTTCTCAGCTAAAATAGTTAGGTTGTCATTGTCCTTTTACTTTTGTAGGAAGATGGCAAAAAATTCTTCTTACAAATTACTGCATCCAATATATGGTAAAGATTTATAGCATCATCTAATCTTTCCATTTATAGAAATTGAGACTGACCCACAATCACGTGATCAGTTAGTTTCAAAATCAAGAACAGCACATACAATTCTTGAATCTCTGACTTCTGCCCTGAGCTCTTATGAACACTTCCTCTATCTCTCATGCTCTCAAATCCATTGACTTCTCCTTTCTGCCTATGAGAAAGGCAACACCCAGCCAGCATTACAAAACACTACATATGCCCCAAATACATTTGCTCACGGAAGTCTTTACATAAACATTTTTACAATATCTGGAAAACTCATATCCATCCAAGTTTATCTGAATGATAAACTCACTTTTTCTATTCTATTGATGAAAATGATAATAAAAAATTAGATTTTTTTTCACATCACCATGTGATCGATACTAAATGTCAATTTTGAGTTTACTTTCTAGCCTAGCTCTGTCAGATTTATTTACTGTCCGTACATGAAAGGAGAGTTTTAAAGATCAAATTTTACTATTTGCTGCTTTTAAATAATTTTAAACTTACATTAACATTTTTTATTTTAATTTCTTTTTAAAGTAATTTTTTAGCTTTTTAATTTGAAAGCCTGTAATGTGACAAGTTTTAAAAATTGCTTCTCTCTCACTCACCTTAGAGGAAAGCAACCAACTCCAGCAGAAAAAGTGAGCCATAAGTCATTTTTTAAAAAATCTGTATTCAAAACTAAATATTTGGGCACTCGGAAAAAAACAAAACCTGTAAAGCAATCTATATCCTTCCAGAGAATATAGCAACAACTGTATTTTGTAGCAATTCATATCTGTGTGTAGTGCTTTCACAGTTCATCATGTACCTCCAGATAGCTACTGCCTCAGTTGGTCTGCCTGACAAACTGGGATGATGTATGACAGCTGCAATCATCCCTGTCTTACACATGAGCATAAGTCAAGAGAGTTTCAGTGAATTCATGGCTTGCCCCAACTACCATTTTCAGGACCCAGGCCAAGAGTACCAGTGGAGGTCCACATACTGTGTGTCTTTTGGTGTTGGTGATATATGATGTCTCTAAAGCTTGGGGGCTATATGGGGCGCCTGGGTGGCTCAGTGGGTTAAGCCGCTACCTTCGGCTCAGGTCACGATCTCAGGGTCCTGGGATCGAGCCCCGCATCGGGCTCTCCGCTCCGCAGGGAGCTTGCTTCTGCCTGCCTCTCTGCCTGCTTGTGATCTCTCTTTGTCAAATAAATAAATAAAATCTTAAAAAAAAAAAAAGCTTGGGGGCTATGGAATGGTTCCAAGAACAGATTTGTTATTAAGAACTAGAGCCACAACCTGGACCTTTTAAAACCAGATCCAACATTCAATTATCAGAGTCACATCATAGCCAAGGGAAGGATCTCAAGTCAGCACTTGAATCAAAACAGGGCCAGTTGGACTTGTGGTATTTTAAGCTCTTATCCCCTAAATTGGCCTATGAAGTATAATACACTCTGTCTCATGTTCATAACCCATGAACTATCATAAAGAATTTTATTAATGGTTACCAACCTCCCAGTCATTCTGAAAGGATCTGCAATTTCCCTGTCATGGGATTTGGGTAGATGGCCCCAGCCTTTGTTCTAGGGGTAGGCTGAGGGTAGCCAAAGCAAATCAGTATGGTCACATCTGCCCTGTCACAACAACTGGATTGGAAGTGGACTCACAGTCTAAGTCACTTCAATCAGCAAAAAGGTAAGACTCTAGAGAGTTACTACTCTTTTTAGAGGGATAACTTTCATGTCAATGATTTCCTGTTCCTCCTCTTCTGTGAGGCTCATGTTTTTCCTCTGCCACAGTTTCCCTGCCCCAAAGTCTATGTGTCTCCTCCCCAGATGTGAGGGATCTTTTTTTCACACACAAAAAAAGAAAGATGGTTTATTTTTACAATGTAGAAGAGGAAGAAAAAGAAGAAAGGAAAAAAAATGGGTGTGTAGCATATGGATAATCTCTAACTCATGTACACAGTTCTTGGTACTCAATCTATGTATCTAAATATAAAATATTGAATGATTCCACTTATGTGAGGCACTTAGAGCAGTCAAATTCATAGAGACAGGAAGTAGAATGATGGTTACTGGGGGCTAGGAGAAGGGAGGAAATGGAGAGTTACTGTTTATAAATACTGTATATTTATATTACATACTGTAATATATTTATCTTTATATTATATATAAATACTGGATGATGGAGATGAGGAAAAAAACCTGGAGATGGACAATTGTGTTGACTATACAACAATGTGAATGTACTTAATGCCACTGAACTGCATATTTTAAATGGTAAGTTTTATGTATACTTTACCACAATAAAAAATGAAAAAGTGTGTTTGTGTGTATATATATCACACATCAATATGTGGTGCTTATTACATAATTATGTATACATAAATATGTACTATTTGTTGCATAATTATATAACTATCATTTTTAATGTGGCTTTATCTATCTCACTTCCTCATTAAGCTATTTGCCAGCCCAGCCCTCAATCATTCCAGAGAGCAGACTCAAAATGACATCAACACAAGTCATCTTGTGGGAGCTGGGAAACAGCTCCACAGAGCCAACCCTTACTGTGGTAAAGGAAATAATGGAGTACTCACAATGGGCAGAGACTGCTCCAAAAGCTCTGTGTTTATATATATATATTTTTAAGATTTTACTTATTTATTTGACAGAAAGAGCACAAGCAGGGGGAGCTGCAGGCAGATGGAGAGGGAGAAGCAGGCCCCCCGCTGAGCAAGAAGTTGGACCCTGGGATCATGACCTGAGCCAAAGACAGATGCTTAACCCACTGAGACCTAGGCGCCCCATATTACTATTATTATTTAAATTCAATTAACATATACTGTATTATTAGTTTCAGAGGTAAAGTTTAGTGGCTCATCAGTTGCATATAACACCCAGTGCTCATTACACCAAGTGCCCTCTGCAATGCCCATCACCCAGTTACCCCATACTCTCACCCACCTCCCTTCCAGCAACTTTCAGTTTATTTCCTATAGTAAAGAATGTCTTATGGTTTCTTTCTCTTTCTGATTTTGTCTTACTTTATTTTTTCCTCCCTTCCTCTTCATCCTGTATTTTGTTTCTTAAATTCCACATATGAATGAAATCATATAATAATTGTCTTTCTCTGATTGACTTATTTTGCTTAGCATACATAATACCCTCTAGTTCCATCCATGTTGTTGCAAATGGTAAATTTTCATTTTTTGATAGCTAAATAATATTTTGTTGTATATATATACACCATATCTTCTTCATCCATCTGTCGACAGACAACAGAGCTCTTTCCAGGATAGCTCTATTTTTAACTTCATGAGGAACCTCTATACTGTTTTCCAGAGTAACTGTACTACCTTGTATTCCCACCAGCAATGTAAGAGGGTTCCCCTTTCTCTGGATCCTCACCAACACCTGTCATCTCCTGACTTGTTAATTTCAGCCATTCTGACTGATGTGAGGTGGTATCACACAGTGGTTTTGATATATATTTCCTTGATGCCGACTGATGTTGAGCATTTTTTCATGTGTCTGTGGGCCATTCATATGTCTTCTCCAGAGAAATGTCTGTTCCTGTCTTCTGCCCATTTCTTGACTGGATTATTATTATTATTATTATTATTATTGCATTGAGATTGATAAATTCTTTATAGATTCTGGATACTGGCCCTTTATTTGATAAGACATTTGCAAATATCTTCTCCCATTAAGTAGGTTGTCTTTTGATTTTGTCAACTGTTTCCTTTGCTATGCAAAAGCTCTTAATCTTGATGAAGTCCCAATAGTTCATTTTTGCTTTTGTTTCCCTTTCTTTTGAAAATGTGTCTAGCAAGAAGTTGTTGTCTGTGTTCTCCTTCAAGATTTTGATGGATTTCTGTCTCATATTTAGGTCTTCCATCCATTTTTAGTTTATTTTAGTGTATGGTGTAATAAAAATGGTCCAGTTTCATTCTTCTGCATGGGGCTGTCCAATTTTCCCAACACCATTTATTGAAGAGACTGTCTTTTTTCCATTAGATATTATTTTCTGCTTTATCAAAGATTAGTTGAAAATAAAATTGAGGGTCCATTTCTGGGTTTTCTGTTCTGTTCCATTGACCTATGTGTCTGATTTTGTGCCAGTACCAAACTGTCTTGATGATTACAGCTTTGTAAAAACTCTGTGTATATTAACTCATTAACACATATAAGAATTCTATGATATAGGTAGTATTATGCCCATTTTGTAGATCAAGAAACTAAAGTACTGGAAGACTAAGTAACTTCTCCCATGTTCAGAGAACTAGTAAACAAGGTAGCTGAAATTAAAACCCAGGTATTCTGTCTCCAGAATTATTACACTCTTCTGCTCAAATGAAACTTAACAAGCCAGGGATCTCTCTATGCCCCAGGCCTATAAGAATACAGAGATGTGTCTAGAAATGGACCTTCCTTCTCTGTGCCTTGGTTTCTCCACCTGAAAAACAGATAATAATGACGCCTATCTCATAGAGTTGTCATGAAGATTACATGAGTTAATGGACATGACTTTGTAAAGTACTCTGTATGTCTCACATGCAGTAAGGACTAGCTAGTATTAGTCATTGTTCTTAAGGAAAAATCAAAGATGTATTTAGGAATCAAAGATGGTTGTCATGATAAAGACTCTCAACAAACTGGGTATACAAAGAGTGTACCTCAACAAAATTAGGCCATATACGACAAGCCCACAGGTAACATTATATTCAACAATAAAGTGCTGAAAACTTTTCCTCTAAGATCAAGAACATGACAAGGATGTCCACTCTTGCCACTTCTATTCAACATACTACTGGAAATCCAGGCAGAGCATTTGACGAGAAGAAATAAAAGACATCCAAATCAGGAAGGAAGAAATGAAACTGTTTCTATTTGTAGATATTATGTTATCATATGTAGAAAAGCCCAAAACCCTATAAAAAACTGTTAGAACTAATAAATTCAGTAAAGTTGCAAGATACAAAATCAATATGCAAGAATCAGTTGCATTTCTATATACCAATAAGGAAATATCAGAAGATACCAAGAAATACCAAGAAAACAATTTTATTTATACTTGCATCAAAAAGAACAAAAGAATCAAAAGAATAAAATACCTAGGAATAAATTAGGCAAGGAGGTAAAACACTGTACACTGACAACTACAAGAGCCTGATGAAAGAAAATGAAGAAGACACAAATAAGTGGAAATACTTGTGGACCGGAAGAATTAATACCATTAAAATGTTCATACTATTCAAAGCAATGTACAGATTGAATGCAATCCCTATCAAAATTTCAATGGCATTTTTCACAGAAATAGAACAAACAATCCTAAAATTTGGTGGAACTACAAATGATTCTGAATAGCCAAAGCGATCTTGAGAAGGAAGAACAGAGCTAGAGGCATCATACTTTGTGATTTTGAACTATACTATAAAGTTATAGTAGTCAAAACAGTATGTTATTGGCATAAAAACAGATACATAGATCAATGGAACAGCATAAGAACCCAGAAAGAAGTCCACACATGTGGTCAATTTATTTACAACAAAAGAGCCAAGAATATACACCAGGGAAAGACAGTCTCTTCTTTTTTTAAAGTTTTTTTTTAAAGATTTTGTATTTATTTATTTGACAGAGAAAGAGTGAGAGAGTGCAAACACACAAGCAAAGGCAGTAGCAGAGGGAAAAAGAAAAACAGGCTCTCCACTGAGCAGGGAGCCCAGCGCAGGGCTCAATCCTAGAACCCTGAGATCATGACCTGAGCCAAAGCCTGATGCCCTACCAACTGAGAAACCCAGGCATCCTAAAGACAGTCTTCTCAAACAGTGGGAAAGCTTGATTGGTAAAACTTGATAGCCACATGCAAAAAAAAAAAAAAAAAAAAAAAAAAAAAAAAAAAATTTTTTTAAAAAATAAAAAAAAAAAAAAAAAAAAAAAAAAAAAAAAAAGAATGAAACAAAATCACTTTCTTACATTGTACACAAAAATCAACTCAAAACAGATTAAAGACTTAAACATAAGACCTGAAAACATAAAAGCAGACACAAACATAGGGGTAGGCTTGCTGACAGGTCTTGGCAATGATTTTTTGGACCTGAGGTCAAAAGCAAAAATATACAGGAGGGACTACAACAAAACAAAAAGCTTCTGCTCAGCAAAGGAAACCAACAAAATGAAAAGGCAACCCACTGAATGGGAGAAAATATTTGCAAAGTGTATTTCTGGTAAGTGCTTGATATCCAAATATATAAAGAACTCATACAACTCAAAGAAAAAGAAATCCAATAAGAAAATGAGCAAAGAATCTGAATAGATACTTTCCAAAGAAAACATCCAAATGGCCAACATGTACATGAAATTGTGCTCAACATCACTAATCATCTAGGAAATGAAAATCAAAACCACAATGAGATATCACTTCATACCTGTTAGAATGGCTATTATCAAAAAGTCAAGAATTAGCAAGTATCTGTGAGGATTTGGAGTAAAGGGAACACTTGTGGACCATTGTGAGAATGTAAATTGGAGCAACCAATTACATCTAGAAAACAATATGGAGATTCCTCAGAAATTTTAGAGTAGAACTAACATATGATCCAGCCTTTCTACTTCTGGGTATCTATCTGTAGGAAACAAGATCAACATATCAAAAAGACCTGTACCTTCAGGTTCATTGCAGGTTTATTCACAATAGCCAGGATATGGAAACAACCTAAGGATACATCAACAGATAAGTGGACCAAAAAAAGCCTGAGATAGCTAGATGATATAGCTAGATATATATATCTATAGATAGCTATAGATAATAGATTATTCAGCCATTTATATGGATGAACTTTGAGGGCATTATGCTAAGTGAAATTATGCAGAAAAGATAAAACTATATGCTCGTGGCTTATATGTGCAATCTAAAAATAAACCAAACTCATAGATGCAAAAAACAGATTGTGCCGGAGATAGGGGGTGAGCAAAATGAGGAAGGTGGTCAAAAGGTACAAACTTCCAGTTGTAAGATAAAGAAGTCCCATAGATATAGTAATGTACAGTATATTGACTATAGATAACAATACCATATTGTATATTTGAAAATTACTATGAGAATAAATCTGGAAAAAAAATTTTGTAACAATGGTGACATGGTAATGAGACTCATTGTGATTGTTGCACAATGTATACAAATATCAAATCATTATGTTTTGTACCTGAAATAAATATCATGGGCTATATCAATTAAATCTCAATTTAAGAAAAGAACAAAATGCTAAAAAAAAAAGTTGCTAAGAGAGTAGACTTAAGTTTCGTCACAAGAAAAGAATAGTATCCATGTGTGGCGATGGAAATCATTTTGGTGATCATTTCGCAATATATTTATCTATCAGATCATCATGTTGTCCACCTAATACAATATTATATACCAGTTATATCTCAATATAAAAAAATGGTTGTCAGGATGTTGATGAGAAACTTTTATTTTTGTTACATGAAAACTACCTTCTTAAGAATTTTGTAAATTTCAATTTTCTTCTTTTTGCAAATGAGTAAAGTTAGAGGCATGAACATTAAGGTCATTAGGGCTTCCCATTTTTTAACCTAAAACCCTCACCTTCCTGATCACATTGTTTTAATCATAAAGAAGTGACGATATTGGACTTGAGGTCATAAGACGGTAATGTGATCCAGTTTGGACAAGCGATTCAGCGTCTCTGACTCTTCACATATTAAAGTGGAACTAACAGTTGCAGGTTAGTAAAATAATTGGGAGAAGAAATGAAGAGATGGTGTCACAGAGTGGCTAAGATCATAGAGTCATTCGTACATGTATTTACAGCCCAGGGTCTTACTGAAGGCCCTTGGCTTCAGAGGTTCTCATAGGTGGTGTAGGGCTCAGCACATAACTGCTCCACAAACGGTATTGTCTCGAAACATCAGAACTGTTAGGGGGATATTGAGGAAATGATGCTGTGTGTTGTGAAGGTGCTAAGAAAGTACAGGTTATTATTTCTGTTACTTCCTAAAGTAACACAACTTAAAATCCCATTTAAAAAAAGATTCAAGGTTCAAGTCAATTGTGGGCCCACCACATGATACATTCTTGAGCTAGTTTCCCTGTTTGGGAAGTCTGGCAGTTTCTACTGCACAGCCACTCAGAAGAGCAGAGTTCCCAGGTGGGGTCACCATGTTGTGCCCTCAAATACAAATGTGAAAACAGATTCACCAGTATCTGCTGCTGCGCTTTTAGTTTCACTACCGGAAAAGCCTGCTTGGATGGAAAAATTTCATTTGCTATGCTTTCTGCCTTTGAGTCTGGTTAGCATTGTAAGCAGGTGTTTTTTCATTCAAAACATGTTGTGGCCCTTGTTGAGAGCTACCATGCAACAAGTAACCAGTGCAGCCTGGGAGGGACATGACAACTGTGGACTTCCTAGGGCTCTAGACAGTCTCTAGAAATACTGAAAGCAAGAAAACTTCACTCCCTGGCTCATACACCTCATCTCATTTATCTTACAGCAACCGTACTTCAATATTTCCTATAACTAACCAAAGGACAGTGGTGAATATTTGAAATTTCTCAGTTCTTCTAGGTCAGGGGTCAGCAAACTATGCTCCATCAGCCAAGTCTGGCCCAGCACCTTTTTTTGTAAGGCTTGTCAGAGAAGAATAGTTTTTACATTTATAAATGAGTTCTTAAAGGAGAAGAGTATTTTATTTCATGACAAATGAAAATGAAATGAAATTCAAACTGCAGTGTCTATAAATAAAGTTTTATTGGAACACAAACCATTCATTTACACACTGTTTATGAGAACTTTTCACGCTACAGGGGCAGAGCTCTATTAGTCGGGAAGTTCCCATTACATTTTAGTTGAACAAAAACAGCATGAATGAGTAAAACAAGAAATACTTGCCTTTGGATATGACAAATTCTGGTTTTCTAGTAGTGCTAGAAGTTAGAAATTAATTTCAGACTTTAATCTAGAAATATTTAGGAATTGGCTCAAACAAAGGGGGAAACTGTGTCAAAAAGTATCGTATGTAATCTTTATTCTCTAACCCAAGTGCCAAACATGCATATGCTATCCCATGGTTGTCTCTGAAATACTTATGCAAAACAAAACAAAAAACAAAACAAAACAAAACAATTGTTCTAGGATAGACATTAAGCTGAAATGGATGCTTTTGAAATCAGGGGCTTTGGCTAAGTTATTTAAGATTTTAGCAGCTGCTGAAATAATTCCCTTAATTCTCTATTTTACTTTGGTGGCAAGGCAAGCCTTATTGCAGACTACAGTTGATTATTAAATCTAATCTAGACTTTCAAAGCCTTTCCTTTACAAGTCTCCTGGGGCTTACAGCAGTGCTCCAGTCTCTGGGGTGGAGACTTTAGCCTTGATTTTGCTGTTCCTTCCTTCTCCTTGTGTTTCCCTGCAGAAGAAAGTAGTCAGTGAAGTGTGTGTGCATGTGCACGTGCACGCGTGTGTGTGTGTGTGTGTGTGCGTATCAGGAGAGAAAAGAGTGTAAGAGCCACACCAGCTCAGTAACTGAGTATACCCTTGATGACTCAGTACCAGAAGCAAGCCATCATAGGTCCAGAGAACAGAAAACTTTGCTTGTACTAACAAAAAAGTCCGGCTACATGAGAGTAAGAATTTAAATGCAAATCAAACTCATCATGTAGACATTTACTGCAGTGATCTTCTGAGTAAACAGTTGAAAACAGTTTAGATATCAAAAAAAATCTAAAAAACGGTGAATTTTTAAATAGATCGTGGCACATACACATAGAAAAACACAATTTAGAACCATGTAGAGCTATTGTAGGAGTAGTCTGTAAAACTTGGTAGAGAAGTTCTGTGCCACCTTGTGACAAGCTGGTGGAACGGGATCTACTGATATCTGGGTCCCCTCCGGTCCCCAGGTCAGGGCTACCTCCTCTATAAGGAGGCTTCCACCCCTCCACTGAGTTTCCCCAGATCTTTCCTGCCCCACATTGGTTTTACTGCCTGCCACCTTTGTAACCATGGCCTGCTTCCAGAAAAGTCTCCACAGCCTGTGGACCATCCTCATTCCAAGGAATAAGGGAGAGGGTCCCTGGGTGGCCCAGCCAGTTAAGCCAACATCTGACTCTTGCTTTTAGCTCAGGTCATGATCTCAGAGTCGTGAGATCAAGCCCCATTTCAGGCTCTGCACTCGCCAGGGAGTCTGCTTGAAACTCTCCCTCTCTCCCTCTGCACCTCTCTCTGTGCTCACTCTCTCTCTCTCTTTCTCTCTCTCAAATAAATAAATAAATCTTTAAAAGAAAAAGAACAAGGGGGGGGCGAGAGACAAAAATAATTATATTGCAATAAACTTATTTACTGTTTTCCACAAGCAAAGTCATGTATTCAAATGATTATTTGAACTTCCTCCTTGGATTTGAATATTTGATACAATATTTTGTAGAGATAAAAATACACTACAAATTTTATCAAACATATTGAAGTAGAAGACAGCAATTTATTTCAATAGCACTAATTTGCAGGCAGCCTATCACCAAGAGAACCAAAGAAGGGTTTGTGCATTTAGGTCTGTCCGCGCTTGCTGTCAGAAGTCCATTTGTGGCTCATTGAGACTCCCCTGGTAGCATCTGGTTCTCTTGTTTACACCATTTACTTAGCTATTGCTATAACCTAAACTGTGTCCCCACAATCGTTATTTTGAAATACTAGTCCCCAGTACCTCAGACTGTGACTGTATTTGGAGATAGGGTCTTTAAAGTGGTAATTAAGTAGCCATGAGATCATTAGGGTGGGCCCTAATTTCAGAAGACTAGTGTCCTTACATGAAAAGATTAGGGCATAGACACACACAGATGACAGAGCAGGTGAAGACACAAGGGGAAGAAAGTCATCTACAAGCCAAGGAGAGAGGCCTCAGAAGAAACTGCCAACACTTAAACCTTGGACTTCTAACCTCCGGCACCAAGAGAAAATTAATTTCTGTAGTCTCAAAGCCCCCCAGTACTTTGGTTATGACAGCTCTAGCAAACTAATAGACTAATTCATCATGCATTAGGGAGATTTTTAAAACATAATTTTAATATTTTTTTTACATTTTACCCATTTTTATGTAATTGGTCATGACTACCATTTAAAACATCTAGTGTGGGGGCACCTGGGTGGCCCAGTGGGTTAAAGCCTCTGCCTTCAGTTCAAGTCATGATCCCAGGGTCCTGGGATCGAGCCCCGCGTCGGGCTCTCTGCTGAGCGGGGAGCCTGCCTCCCCCATTTCTGTCTCCCCCTGCCTCTCTGCCCACTTGTGATCTATCTGTCAAATAAATAAATAAAATCTTTAAAAAATAAATAAATAAAAATTCTAGGGTGTTTGTGTTTTTTCCCAACTAGACGGTAAGGTTCTTGGGGGGCACTTCAACCAAACCTATATAGCCCAGTGTCCTTGCAGAACTCAGTAGATGTTTACTGACTTCATCTAATAACAAAATGTGTAACGATTCTATGAAAAAGAAGAAGTGAAAAAAGAGTGGGGAAAGTTAGTTTGGGGTAGACACTGACATTTCTATGTGAGTGATTCTTTTAGTGTAATAGTTAACCCAAAGATTGAAATCCTGCTTTAAGGCTTTCCAAAATGATTTTCTTGGACCTAATCTCCTGTACTCTTCACAACAGCCTGGGACAGAAGCACCAGCAGCAGCTACGCTCCACAGACGAGGAAACTGAGCTCAGAGCTGGCACAGAACTTGGCAGGTCACAAAAAATCAGGGGGCTGGGGGGCTGGGGGCCTGGAAGGGCAGCCGGGCTCCAGCACAGAGCTGGAGGGTCCCAGTCAGGGCCTCAGCTAAGCCACAGGTCCGAACGCCCCGAGGCCCTCCTGGGAACCGAACTGAGGAAGACCCACAAGTCCAGTTCTTCTCATGGAAGCCCATTGTCGTATGATTCAGAAGCTGGGACTAGGCAGGCAGAGGGGTCTCCGCAGTCCAAAAGAAAAGTGTGTGGTTGCCTGGTCGAATTCTGGTAAGGAAATGCAGCCCAGGCACTGCTGGTGCGCACTTCGTGCAAGTTCTCAAAGTTTTCTCAGAGCAGTTTTTCTTTTTCCATTTGTGGTTTTCCGGCCACGGTCAGAGGAGCTGTGCCCTTAGTTACAGCGCTGAAACTTCTCACTTCTCCATTCACTGGGCTTCCTCCTGGCTGACCAGCTGGCTAACAGCTGGCCCTTTCTCTGTCGACCTGATAAGGCCCTCCGGGCAGGAGGCCTTATCCGACTTAATGATGCTCTACCTCTGGGATGGTGGGAAGGCACCGAGGCCCCTGGCTCCTGCGGGTCTGTCCACCCTTTCTGCTTGGCGGCAAGCTTTCCTCCCACCACAAACTGTAAACAGATGGCCAGAAGCTGCTAAACGCATGCAGCAGGGAAGGACTGACACGCTGGTGGAGGAGACTGGTGTTCCTCCAAATATTAGTGAACTGTTTGGGAAAATGAATGAAAATTAGATCTCTGCCCCAGGTTGTGGAGTGAGGGAGACCTCAGAGCTGCCCAAGGTGCTGAGAAAACCTAACGCCACATACCCTCCCCACTCCTGAAGATGTAAAATGCAAGCCGTGAGGAACAGGCAGGGAACTCCAGGAAGGCTCCCGTGCTCTTCAAGATTATCACAGTCAATGCCCTCCCCCTCCCCAGCCTTGACTTCTTGGGTTTGTTCCTAATTTGGATGAAGGCATGTAGTTTATCAATAAATTACATTTCCCATTGCAGCCTTCTGTCTCTAGGATCTAATATGAAGGGTCTTGCAAGTTTCTTAAAAATAAAGGTCCAGGGGCTGCCTGGGTGGCTCAGGGGGTTAAGCCTCTGCCTTCAGCTCAGGTCATGATCTCGGGGTCCCGGGATCAAGTCCCACATCGGGCTCTCTGCTAGGCAGGAAGCCTGCTTCCTCCTCTCTCTCTCTCTCTCTCTCTACTTGTGATCTCTCTCTGTCAAATAAATAAAATCTTTAGAAAAAATAAATAAATAAATAAAAGTCCAACACTGTGGAACTTCCAGCTGAACACTTCCACTCTGTTCCATAATTAGGGCTCTACCTTTATTTTCCTAACGTAGTCACCCACCAAAAATATGTTGCACAGCTATGACATTGCACCTGTAATAGCACAGCGTGAGGACCGCATGTCTACCGTAACGCACAGGCACCTTGAGTCCTGTCACTCGTGGAAACTTTATTCAGAGAAGAGCTGGCTCCCCTCCAGGTAGGGCTAGCGGGTGTCTTTGTGTCCCCAAAGCCTAGCACAGGCCTAGTCCCTCCAATAAGGTCGATCTCCTGAAAGGCTGCTGAATGAATGAAGTCTGAGCAAGATTTCTGTGTGAAGTATGGCTGGGACGGAAAGGGAGGTTGTTAAAAAAACAAACAAACAAACAACAGCAGCAGCTACCATAGGCCCTTCCCACTCAGAATCTGTCTCTATGATCTGCCTTTCTCTGCATGCATATCTGAAATATGCAAAAATGCACTTTAAAGGCAGGGGTAATAGCCCAGTTCATAGTGTTAATCTCACAGCCTCAGGCGGAGTAGAGAAGCATCCAGGGCAGGGATGGAGAGATAGTACGGTGGAAGACAGTGGCTCCAACTGCCACTCACACGGGCTTCCAGGGAGAGGGTGGAGGCCAGTGAAGATAAGCTTGGCTTTCCAAAAGCCTCCCCTGTGGCACCCTCGTGTGCCCACCTAAGCCTCCCCCTTACACCCCACCCCTACCCCACCATCTTGCAGTTTCACTTTCAGACTACGATCCTAGAGGGATTTTTTTTTTTTTTTTAAGATTTTATTTATTCATTCGACAGAGAGAGATCACAAGTAGGCAGAGAGGCAGGCAGAGAGAGAGAGGAGGAAGCAGGCTCCTCACCAAGGAGAGAGCCCGATGCGGGGCTCGATCCCAGGACCCTGGGATCATGACTTGAGCTGAAGGCAGAGGCTTTAACCCTCTGAGCCACCCAGGCGCCCCCCTAGAGGGATTTCAAAGGGAAACACCAATGAGGTGTCAACGGTATCCCTGTCATCCCTACAAGCTCCCCATTGTGACCCGCCCAACAAGGCTCTGTTGTTCCCCAAGAATGTGAACTCCGGAGAGGGAGTACTTGGCACAGCCAGGGGACCTTCTCTGCGCCAGCGGCAGGACCTCACTGGACTCTACACACACAAACACATACACACACACACACACATACACACACACACACACACACACACACACACACACACACTGGCTTCTCTGAAAGGCGTGTGGGCACTGTCTGAGGCCACCTGTCCACAAGTGTCCGCGCACCAGCCAAGGGAGGGCTCTAGGCGGGAGTGGAACTTCTCCAGGAGGAGCCTCAGCCCTAACAAGCTGATTTGCTAAGAAGCATTCTAATCCCAAAACCTGCTCCCCAGGAGCACTTTAAATGACTGCTTATGTGGCTCAGGACGTTTTTTAAAAAACTACCTGGCTGCAGTGAAGTTTGGATGAAAAGGATTTTCTTTCTCAACGGGATTGTATTCTGTCATTGTTTGTATTCTATCCATTCAATTGCCCATGATACTATTTTTGATTACCAGAGGCATGTCAAAAGTCTTGCCCCAAACCAGCTGAGTCCTATAATTATTCCCTTTATTACTGACAATGATAATCCTTCCGGCTTTAATCCCCACCCCCCACCCCAAGATGCTCTCATGCTGAATGGCTGATGAAAGGCACCCGGGGCTGCTCCTGCCTGCGCTGACCCAGGACGGGATCTTCTGTTGTAACGATGGGTCTGTTCTTCTCCTTATTTCCCAAAGGCTAACAACACACACTGTATTATTTGTGCCATGGGCAGGGCAGTTCCAGCATGTGGCTTCAAGTCACAACCCACAGCTTGATGTTTCTGTATCTGTATCTTCCATCTGCGACCATTTATTTCACGCTCTCTTCCTGCCATCTTCATCTATTTCCAGACCCCAGTTAACGGACCCCTAGCAAAGCACCGGTTCCGCTGCTGTCCTGGCCACAGCTGCAGAAAATTCGGGAAGAGCTCCTAGTGACCAGGAAAAGCAGGGCATCTCTGTGACTCCCTCCTCACCCACTTCTCTTTCCTTCTCTTTACATTATCTTAAATATTCCCATTGGGGTCTCAAACAGATGAATTTTCAGAATTCTACTTAGTGTAACACAGCAGCCTGGCATTTTGAAAACAAAGGGAAGGACGACCAAAGTAGGACTAACTACCAAGAACAAACAAACAAACAAACAAAACCACCAACACCCAGACTGCTGAAAGTGGAGATGATATAGTCTCTGCTTCCAAGGGACAAGCTCAGGTTCCCAGGGTCACTAACTCAGCTTTGTGCAAGTCTGCAGTGCTTCCCTGTCCGGTATGCACGTGGCTGAGGACAATGAGAAAATGTGGGTGATCAGAACTCTGAGTGGAAGATACCCACATGATTTCGAAACAGTACCAAAAAAGAATCCAAAATATATAAATACTTTTTTATATTAATTACATGTTTAATGATAATATTTTGGATATTTGAAGATAACCAAAATATATGGTTAAAATTAATTTCACCTGCTTCTTTGTGCCTTCCTTAAGGTGGCTATTAGAACATTCACGATGCTGTGTGTGACCACCATTGTATTTCCATTAGATGTGGCTTCTCAAATAATGGCCTTCTCTCCTGCCTTGCGGGAGCCTTCTCCAGGGGACTTGCTTACCTCCTTGCACCAGTCTGGGACAAAAGTTCTCTGAGTCTCTCACCTCCCATATTCCTCCCATTCAATCTGCTCTTCAGTCTGAATCAGTCACCTACTTCATCCACAGCCAACCAAACGGTCCATCGTAGTCAGATAGGACCCTCTCCTGTAGCGAGGAGGAATGGACTTGCCAACTTCACTGTGCAATAATAGTTTCAGGCCTTATCATGAGAATAATATTATCTCCCTCCATCGTAACTTCACATCCATCTCAGGTCTTTTCCAAAGATAATGTAATATCCAGAATGAGTATTTATTGCTAAACAGGTAAGAGCCCCACTTCCCTGAGTCGGTCTCTGCATCTGACCATTTCTACCCAGAAGAATCACAGATCTCATGGCATAAACTTTCCTTTGACCAATGGAGGCTGTGGCTTGCCCAGCACCCCAGGGCTGAGGAAAAGAAACACGGACTCCACCAACCAGTCTCTTGGCTCAAATCTTGTCTAGATTTCTATCTGCCTCATATTCCTTTGGTGCCTATAAAAGAGGAACACAGACTTTGCATCATTTTGATGCATAAAGAGCAATCCTCTTTCCCATGGGATAAGACTCTCCCTACCTCGTAGGGGTTACAGTACCTGGTAAATGATGAAAGACAGACGGAAACAACAAGACCTTAGGATGCAGCCACATGATACCAACAGCTGGACCGTGAGAACACCCGTGAGAACACCACGGTTGGTGTTATTACGGTCGGTGTTATTATGCTAAAAAATCTGACCAACAGATGACGTGTTTGAACTTCTCATTCAAATGTACAGGCCTGGCATAAAGACAGCTGTAGATTTATGAACATGAGCAAGTTATCAGAGAAAGCCGGAGGACACTAGATTTACACCAACCACTGATAATGCAGCACAGTCTGGGGCCGTCCCTGATTACAGACGTTGGAGGAAATGGATGGCAACACCCACACACGGAGGGCTCCTGATAACTGGCCATCTTTCTTCCCAGTGGCCAAGAGTGTTATTTCAGGAGCACAGCATAGAGCAAACCCTTTGTGGAGGTTCTGGGAGAAGCTTCGGTTGGCCAGACATGGAGAGCACAGCCAATGAGGCAGAATTCCAGCACGGCCATGACACCCCAGACGTCCCTGGACACCCTAAGCTGATGGCAAGAGAAGGGCTCAGAGCTCCAAGGATTCTCGCACCTCTGAGGGATGAATCTCAGGGGCCTCTATGGTGGCAGAGGTCTGCTGGGCCTCTGTCAGGCCTCCATGGTCCCTGTGTCTGGGAAACTGGGACATGTTGCCTTGCTGTCTGTTTTCAGGACCAGAGGACTGTATCTTTTCCCAAGCACGTGTTTCAAAGAATAGTCTCATATTAAGAGTATGTGAGCAGACAGGCCCGGGAGTGATGGTTCCAGATGAACTGGACAAGAATGAAAACGCATGGCAAGTAACTTTAATTTTCCAAAGGCTTGAGGAAAGCAAAGTTCAGATCTTTTCAAACCTAAGTGGGAAGTTTTCATTCTAAATGCTTGAAAGGCCAGAGTTATTTTCGTAAATGTAAGCCGTGCTTCTCCAGGTCACACCAGTGGGACATCTGACCTCCCCCATCCCTGGCCACGCCTCGAAGGGCTCTGGCATTCACCTCCTCCTGTCTCCACGTCCCTTGGCACCAGAAAGTTCAGCTCACACTTCACATGTCATGCAAAACAACGAGAGATAAGTAAGCCATAGAAACAAAAATACGTGTATGCTAAAACAAATTGCTTCATTCTAAATTTCTCTATTGTCAAATTTGGAGTAAATTTTCCCTTCCCCCTTCCTCCCTCCCTCCCTCCCTTCCTCTCTCCTCCCTTTCCTCCCTATCTTTCTTCCTTCTTGACACTGCCCCGCCCCACTTTGTTGATGTCCCTGCACCCATATAGTCTGCCTATTGAATAATCCAGCTTTGGTGTCTCCTTCAAAGAACCACCCACACCAAACTCTAACTCCCTGCATATCTCATTATGGTTTTTATCTCCCACAAATGTACCTACAGTGAGAAAAGTCGCCTGTTCATATTCCTCACTTCACAGAAAAAGACACTGTTCATTGGTTTCTTTCATCCCTGGTATCTCCAGAGGTGGCGCTATGGTACCCTATTAGCTCTGGTGGCCTCTGACTTCCAGGTCCCAACCCATATCATCTTTAAACAGTAATAGACCAGGGAGTGGGGTTCTAATCGGGTAGCTTGATGACCACAGGACTTTCTTTCCTTCCCTTTCTCAGCATCTTGGAGTGTCTCTTCCTCCTTCTCCCCCTTCTCTCTGAGTCCATGGCCATCCTCAGGACCAGCAGAGGGGAAGTCAGTGCAAAGGGAAGATGGTTGGCCCTCCACCAATCACCTTCCCTTCTACCTTCTCTCAGCCTCAAAGTTGGCATGTCACAGCATCTCTGTCCCTAATGTCCCTTTTTCCACAGTGACTGTTCTATAAATTATGCCAGAAAATTGTCTCCATCTCATGTAAATACAATGAACAGATTTTCTAGAAAGTTCTAATTTAAAATTTTCTGTTTGCCAAGACCTAACTCCCCTTTGAGAAAATACAACCACTTGTCTAGTACAGAAAATAATGGAAGCCTGTTGTTAGCACCTGTAAGAGTAATTCTGATTTTGTACTTTTAAGGGTTTAAGTAAATGTTGAGCAAAAGAAGAAGGAGGGAGTAACAAAGTTAAGGTGCGATGATTTTACATTTGTGTTCTTGTCCTTGCTTGAGAATCTTAAGAAAGTGGCAGACTTTGATTTTGGAGGCAAGCACAATTTTTAACTTCAAACTGTCCTCCACCTAAATGAAGAGGACAGATTATTTAATGTGAGGCATCAGAGGAGGGAACACACAAAGGGAAGTGTCAAGACCTTTTTGTTTCATTCATTAGTGCATCTACTCTTTTGTTGAACACTGGCTAACTGCTAGACTGTTCTGGGCACCTTGGGAATGCAAAGTCAATAAAACATTTCTTTTGCCCTCCAAAAGTTCACAGTAGAGAAGGTGGACACATCTGTACATCATTTTCTCTCTCTCTCTCTCTCTCTCTCTTTTTTTTTTTAATTTCAAAATAATCGGAACCTTACAGAAATGTTTCAGGTACCATAGGAAGACATTTTTCTTCCATTGGTTTACACTAAGTTGCTGATCTGTTGTCCCATCCGTAATAACCATGTCTCTTATCTTCTGTATTCTGATGTGTTTTTCTAAGATTTTATTTATTTATTTGACAGAGAGAGAGAGATCTCAAGTAGGCAGAGAGGCAGGCAGAGAGAGAGGGGGAAGCAGGCTTCCCACTGAGCAGAGAGCCCAATGCAGGGCTCGATCCCAGGACCCTGACACCATGCCCTGAGCCAAAGGCAGAGGCTTAACCCACTGAGCCACACAGGTGCCCTGTGTATTCTGATGTTTTGACAGCTGGGGTCTTGCTGACCTTGGAGGGACTGGCCCAATCAGGGTAGCCTCCTTCCTCAAGATAACAAAGAACTTGCCATCCAGCATGCTTTTCAATGCAAACCAACCAAGCCAGACTCCACACCCACAACTCCTACACTCTGGGCCACTAAACACCTACCCTGATCTCCCCAGGGCAGGTACTAGACAAGCAAGGACTTCTCCTATGCCCTGGAGCCCACTAAAATAATTCAAAATAGCTAATCCCACAACTGCTTGCCCTTCCTTACCTGTTTTGCCCATGGAAACCACATTAAAACCTTTTGCTGACATTTCCCCTTTGCTCCCTCCGCCGCCTTACACCCTGGGGTCCTTCTCCTGTGGGCCTATGTGGTGTGGCAGCCCGGCCTTCTGGAAATGGTAACAAACTATCTTTTCAATGGCAGTCATTTCCTGATCGTTACTGTTACCATACTTAAATAATAATAATAAAACCTATTAAACCACAATCATCTGTGAATACTTTGTGTATAATTCCTATATAATTACAAAACTATTTTTTTATTTTAAAAGATTTTATTTATTTATTTGAGAGAGAGCAAGTGAGAGAGAGAGGGGAAGAGAGCATGAGTGGGGTGGGGGGTGATAGAGGGAGAGGGAAAAGCAGACTCCCTGCTGACCAGGGAACCTGATGTCCAGCTCAGTCCCAGGACCCTGGGATCATGACCTGAGCCAAAGGCAGATGCTTAACTGATTGAGCCACCCAGGCACCCCCAAAACTACACTTAAAATTTTGAATTTAACATCGATAACATTACTACCATCTAATCTTCAGACTCCTTTTGAGGTGTTTTGCCAGTCATTCCAGTCATGTCCTTTAGAGCCAAAGGATCCAGACCAGAATCAGGCATCACATTTAGTTATCAGGCCTCTTTAGTATCATTTAGACCAGAGCAGTTCCTCATTCTTTCATTGGCTTTCATGACTTTGACCTTTTAGAAGATTACAGGCCAGTTATTTTATAGGAAGTCCTTCCTTTGGACTTCCTATAAACAAACAGCTGTTTGTCCTCCTGACTAGACTCAGGGTCTGCATCTCTGGTGAAATATCACAGAAGTAATGCCATGTCTTCAGCGTGTCCCGGCAGGGTCAAGACAGCCTCAGCTTGCCCGATGACTTTGGTCACTTGATGAAACTGGTGTCTGCCAGGCTTTTCCATGAAACAGTTACTCCTCTTCCCTTTATAATTAATCAGTATTTTGTGGAGAAAAAAACTTTGAAACTATGTAAATATCCTGTTCCTCATCAAACTTCCCATTTACATATCTGCACAAACTCGTGCTTTCTATTTTATTTAATAGGTTATAATTTATACCTCAAGTCCATTATAACTTGTTACTCTCATTATTCATTTTATATACAGATTGACCGAAATGTAACAAGTGTGTGCTTTTAAAAAGTGGCCTCAATATCCATTTGCCATGCCCCCATAATTGTTTCCAGTACTTCCTGGCTTGCTCTCTCAACATGATATTCCAGCCCTGTCTTGTACTTCCCTTGCCACAGCCCAGGAGTTGACCTTCTCTCTGAGGAGTCCCATATCTTTTTAGAGGATAATGGTATTTAGAAGTCAAAATCTTGGCACTGGATGTGTTAATTTTTATGGGGGTGTTGCTGCTCCTAGGCCTTCTTGGTGAGCAGAATAGGAAGCATTGTGAGGTGTCTAAATGCACGTGTACATATGTGCACATGCACACACACACACACACACACACACACACACACTGTTTATAAATTGTTTCTCTCTCCATATCTCTCTAACCTGAGGTTCTATCTTTGGTGAAGGATGTGATAGGGTGGATGCTGCCAACAGGTGTGGGATCCTGAAAATTTGGTTCTTTCCTGGTTTTCGTTTGTATATTTGTTGGTTGGTATACTAATCTGTTTGGGCTACCATAACAAAATACCACAGACTGGGTGGTTTCTACAATGGCATTTTATGTTCTCACAGTTGTGGAGGCTAAATTCTGAGATCAAGGTGTTGGCAGGGTTGGTTTCTCCTAAGACCTCTCTCCCTGGCTAGAAGATGGCGGCCTTCTCCTGTGTCCTCACTTGGTTTTCCCTCTGTGCGTATCTGTGTCCTAATCCTCTTATAAATCAGATGAAGGCCCACCCCCATAACTTTATTTTAACTTAAATACCTCTTTAAGGACCCTATCCCCAAATACAGTCACATTCTGAGGTACTAACAGTTTGGGCTTCAACATATGAATTTGAGGGGGAAGGGATTCAATTTACCCTATAAAAGTTAATTTGCCAGAAAAATCAGCATGCAACTTGGCAAAGGTCTGTATGTTCTAAATCTAGAGAAGTCAAGCTTAAACAAAACAAACAGTAATGAAGATTTAAAAAAATAATAAAAAACATCAAAGTTCCCCCCTCTTTAGTGGAAAGACTGTCTAAATTGCAATGGTCCACATCTGCCCTCAGTTAATGACTTTTCCTTTTAGGCCCTTCCCAAAGGCCTGTGGGGGCTCTATTCTTCATAATATCTGTCATGCAGTTATATTCAATTTTTAATTTTAATTTTACTTGTAATGCCCTGAAAAAAAAGTCCTTTTAGAGTTTGTTAATTTGTTAAAAAGTTGTTTTTTTAAGGTTGACTCTCAAGCTAAGCAAAAACAACATTGAGATCTTCCTCTTTCTCAAAAATCCCATTCTTTGTTTTACAGTAGCATTGGTTCTACATTTAGCCAAAAGATCCACTTCTGGGGGGATGCCTGGGTGGTTCAGTTGAGCAGCTGCCCTTGGCTCAGGTCATGATCCCAGCATCCTGTGATTGAGCCCCACAACAGGTTCCCTGCTCAACAGAGAGCTTGTTTCTCTCTCTCCCTCTGCTGCTCTGCCTACTTGTGGTCTCTCTCTCTCTCTCTCTCTCTCTGTCAAATAAATAAAGAAATAAAATCTTTTTAAGGAATCCACTTTTTTTCTTAACATCTAAACTGGATTAGAGCAGAAACAGATTTCTTCTCTACTTATTTCCATCTTACCTTTTTCACAAATTAGTATTCATTAATCTAAAATGTGCCAGCAACCTCAAAGTCAATCAGAATGTGATTTTTAGGGAAAAAAGTAATTTCATCTTACAATGAATTTAAAACTTGATTTTCTGGTTAACCACATTGTTTGTTCCTTTTCTTTCCCAGTGTCTTTTTTCCTTCATGTGGCACGATGTTTGAAAAAGACCAGAGGATATTCCCTCCCACTTGGGTTTCAGTTTTCTAATCAGGCAGCATTTGGCACAGAGGGTGGGAAATAAAGGTAGTGAGGGGGTTGTCTAGAGTGGTCCCCACACCCATAGGCATTTTATGCTGGATATCACTGGTGTGTTACCTGATCTTCCTCTGGCCAACAGTAATGTATGTTTTTCACAAGGGATTTCCAGAAAGCTTCTCAGTGTCAGGCTCCATTGAACAAGCTCGGGGAGGATGAGTGTACAGTGTTAGGGCTCAGGCAGCAGAGCTGGGCTCCCCTACCTTCCAGCTGGACCATTTGGGGCAAGACTCAATGATCATGTTAAGAGTCGGTATCCTCTGCTGTAAAATGGGATCATTGCCACTATCAGTAGGGCTCCTTGCACATGGAAAATGCTTGACAACAACAATGTCGAACAAATGTGGGAATGTAAAAGAGATAATGTGTGCAAAATCCTCTGCAACAGTATTTCTTAGCCCAAGAGAAGAATCTAGAAAAAAGGCAGTAGAAAAAGAGAAATACAGGGTAAGTTTAATTATTTCTATCGGTAGATCTATAGGATGAAGGATGAAGTAATCGGTGCAGAAGAACGTCAGTCAAAAATTAGGGGAACTGCAACTCATTTTCTTTAGATAAGCCCTCCTGTATCTTTATATTGATTGGGTAGATTAAACAAACCTTCACCCTTTTCTTTTATCCTATTTCACACACTGGACAGACATCTAGTCTTCAGATCCAGCTCTTCCTCCTGGAGATGCATTTCCAGTTCCTACTAATTCCCTTGTAAGTCACATCTACCCTGCCACACCAGTAAGAAGTATTTTGGGGGACACGCTCCCCCAGGATGGCCAGTGTGCACCTTCCTGCGTGAATAAAAGTGCACTGAACTCCCCCCTGTTCTCCTACCCTTCGCCAGTAACTCCTATCTGAGCTATGTTGTAAGTTTTCCTCCCCATGATCTGGAGCCATTCATCCATGGACTCTGAATTAGACACAGCAGAAAGAGTTTGAAAGGTTGAAAACAGAACTGTTCCCCTTTCGGTACCAAAATAAAACATTCCTTGCATTTCCCTGAAATTTCTTCTTCCTCTTCTACCTCTTCTCCTTCTCTTTTGAGATCATCTACTGAGAATTTCCCATGAGCCAAAATACAAAAGATACTGAAGTTTAGTAAGTTCAAAGGTTCCCAAGCTTGAGTTCTGGCTGAGACATAACAGAGCCCCTGCCCCTGCCCCCCCCCATGATGTGAGCACTCAGATACGATGAGCAGTGTCCACCTTCCTTCACCCTAGCTTCCCAACCCTGCCATCAAATTCCAGCCCCTTAACCCATAAGAAGCATCAGGGCTGCAGTAATTCCCAAAGCTGCTTTATGTCATCCCCTCCCTATCTTCCTAGCATTGGTCAGTGACTCTCTACTGTCCACTAAATGAAGTCACAACTCCTTGCCTTAGTATTCAAGACAGCGTAATCAGACCTCAACCATCCCTCAAACTTCCCTCAATGCCTCCCCATGGTGGACCCACATTTCAATATTTCTTCCCCAGATATGACACTCCATACACACACACATGTACGCATGTATATACATGCATGCAAACATACATATGCAATATAACACACCATACACACACATCTGTGTATGTGTGTGTACATGTGTGTACTCCTACATAAACAGACACAGACATCCTTACAACACACTCTTACATACACGTCCTTACCCACACACCCCTAAGCACAACAGACATCCTACACACACAAATGTCTTTGCACATACTCACACCTTGCACACTCATCTATGTACATGCATTCCTCTGTACACACACTTTCCCCTGCATACACACACCCTTATACACATACAAATAGCATTCCCATACACATACACCTAAATACATACTCTATAAACACACATGTACTTGCAAGCACATAGACACCCGACACACATACATGCACTCGGCCACTATCTGAAAACAGATGGAAGTGGAAGAAACTAGGGTTACATGTTATCATTTACATTTCCAATGATGGGACCAAGGGAAATTTTCTCTCTTTGTTAAATTATTTTCATAGTGTTATTTGGCAATTAATATATACTAAGAGGAGAAAGATCACTTCAGGGAATGTAGTCAAGAAGTTTTTGTGCAGTGGAGACATTTTAGGCCACCTAAGTAAGATGGTGTAAATAACTGCATTTAAAAAAAGAGGAAGAAGAAGACACCTTTGTATGTCTTCATTTTGTTTTTCTTTTTAAAAAGATTATGGAACTGAATTTTTTAATTTAAAATTTTATTTTGGGATGCCTGGATGGCTCAGTTGGTTAAGCATTTCACTCATGATTTCTGCTCAGGTCATGATCTCAGGATTGTGAGATCGAGCCCTGCATCAGGCTCCAGGCTTAACATGGAGTCTGCTTGTCTCTCTTCCTCTGTTCTTCCCCCCATTCTCTTTCTTTCTCTCCAATAAATTAATAAATAAAATATGTAAAATTTCTTCATTTTATTTATTTATTTTTAATTTAAATTCTAGTTAGTTGACATATAGTTCAATTTTGGTTTCAGGAGTAGAGTTCAGTGTTTCATCATTTACATATAACATCCAGTGTTCATTATCACAAGCGCCCTTCTTAATGCCCATCACCCATCTAGCCCATCTCCCTGCCCACCTCCCCTCCAGCATACCCCCAGTTTATTCTCTATAGTTAAGAGTCTCCTGTGATTTATTTCCCTCTCACTCTCTTTGTCCCCCTCCGGGAATGTTCATCCATTTTGTTTCTTAAATTTCACATGTAAGTGAAATCACGTGGTATTTTGTCTTTCTCTGACTGAGTTATTTCCCTTAGCATAATTCTCTCTAAGTCTATCCATAGCGTTGATATGACAAGATTTCTTTCTTTTCGATGGCTGAATAGTATATAGAATTTGTTCTTCTTCATCACAATGAGAAAGTATTGCCATTCCTTATGATGTGAGGCTGCTTTTCTTCTTATTCAGTTACTGATGAGTTTTTGCAATATGTCACTTTCGTATGGCTCCAGGATTAAGAAGTTTTTTAGTAGAGCAAGTGCTATCCTAGCTTTGCAAAGCAATGATGAAACACAGAGATTCTGTCAAAAGATATCTTCCTCAGACCACTTACTATCAACCATTCACAGAGGTAGAACTATGAGAGCTTTCAAAAGTTCAGACAGCAGGCTTGACTTCATGCTCTTTATACATTCTGGGTTCTCATCAACTGTATGTGTGAGGTTCAATTTCTTTCATTTGTAAAAGAATTAGAGTAGATACTTTTATATTAGGACAAATATACTCCGTTATCCTCAAATCTATGTATTAATATTTATGAGGAGAAAAGAACTCTGCACAATAAAACCATTTCTGATGTGTCAAGTTTTATAGTGAGTCATGGGTCTGTCTAACCAGATAAATGTTAACAGGACATCCTGTAGGCACCATGCAGTTTTTCCAATTCTTCTAAGTTTTTCTTTTTTCCTTTTCTTTTCTTTCCTTATTTTTTTTTTTTTCTGGCTCTGCATGAGACACAAAGGCAACCCAAATTTAACCGAATACTAAAATATGTGATAATGATAGCTGCAATTATGTACAAAAAGAAAGAATTGTAAAGATACTCTGGAAGGACTTTGTGTTTGATAACATCTCTGCAAAGTAGATTTTTATTTTGGAGCACAAATCCTCTTTCTGGTGATGTTTATTCATTTGTACTTTTTCTACCCTTACTTCTACTCTTGCCTTCCCATGTGCTTGGTATTGGCTACCTTTTTGTTTTGTTTTGTTTTGGTTTGGTTTTTACTAAAAAATAAAAGACTTCTCTAAAAGGCTAAAGGGGATATAATTTTGTTTTGGTAACATGCTGTTTTCTACAGAGTTCTCACATCTACTTTGAAATGATTTTACATTTCTTCCCAAAAGAATGCTGACAGACTCCTCAGATCAAGTAAACAGTAGACCATGGGCCACCAATGAAAATGGTGTAGGCTTCACCAGAATAGAACAAAAGCCAGCTAATACGTATAAACAAGATGAACAATTAGGAAATTAATAAGTTTATTATTTAGGTTTTCCTTAAAGAATAAACTTTGGGGTTTCTTTAGCAAGAATGACTCTTAGTAAACATTAACAAATTGAATTGTATTTGGTTTTTGCAAATGTCCTCAAATATCTGAAGTATTTTATTTCATATCAAAAAGTGATAATCATCAATCTAACCCAAAAGATAAACATGCAATTAGTTGAGCTTCATGCAACATTTAACTATAAATATTAACATATTTATACTTAAGTACAACATGACTTTGATAATTATTCTTTCTGACATTTACTGGCTGTGGGATAGTGGGTAAGTTACTTAGCTTCTCTGAGCCTTACTTTCCCACTCGGCAACCTAGGGATTAACAATACCAACAGCAAATCATTGCTTTGAGAGATAAATAAAACAACATCCAGCATGTGTCCTGCTTAGCACAGAATGAAAACAAAGCAATCACGGCAGGTCAAATGACCAGCAAGTTCTGGAGTCAGAGAAAACCTGTGTTCTGGCCAGGAACCACCAATTTACAAGTGTTTGATACTGGGCAAGGATTTTCTCTTTCCTGACTCCCAGCTTTCTTACGTTGAGATGAAACAAAAACGAACACGTGAAGTCCCCTGCGTACAGCTGGCCGTTGGTAGGCAGCTACCGGATTCCATTTCCTGAGCCCTCCTGGCTCTCTGACTATTTACTATAAAATTCAAGGGGACAATAGCAAAAAGCTTGACAGATTTCTACTGAGGAGAGGAAATAAGTAGCGTCGTCAGCGTATATAGGTGATTTCAGACTGTAAGAATGGCGGTATTCCCCGAGACAGATCACAGTTTTACACAAATGAAGCCTGTGTGGAAAATAGGTGGCATCTCAGAGCTGCCTGAGAGGATGTGTGTGGCAAATGTAGAACAATCACCCTAGCGAGAGGGAACAGTAGTTACGGCTTGCGCATCCACGCCACCACTTATCCCATAGCTAGCTCATTTAACGGACTTAGCCTCACTTATGTGAATTGGGTCGCTATTCCCTAGTTAGTGCAATGTGGGGGGTGCAAGATGTATACACTGATTCTAAAGCTGGAAACCGGCATGCCTGGGTGGCTCAGTCAGTTAAGCATCTGCCTTCGGCTCAGGTCATGATTCCTGGGTCCTGGGATCAAGTCCCTCATCAGGCTTCTTGCTCAGCGGGCAGCCTGCTTCTCCCTCTGTGCATGCACGTGTGCGCTCTCTCTCTGTTAAATAAATAAATAAAATCTTAAAAAGAAAAAAAAAGTAAGTAAAAAAAGTCTGGAAACAGAATCAAGTTTTCAGAAATCTCATCACATCCTTGAATTTCTCACTTCCAACAGAGTTGTGCCAATGAGGGTCTTAGACTTAAGACCGGCTGAACCTTCTGGCCACTTCCAATGGAACCTCTTCCTGGGGGTCAGGGTGGGGAATGGTGGTTTGTGGGGCATTTCTTATTTCTGTTTCCAGTCTTATACCGCACATATGTCATAATACAGGCCGTACACACATATGTACGGAGATATACACTTACAGTCTCTTAAACCTCATTTAATAAATAGTCCTAAAATTTGAATTCCACCTCGCCATCTGTCTGTTAGCCTAACATACTTGATGGCTCTAGCTTGATTGGTTCTCAATCATTTCCTGAGCCTGTTTCTTTGCAGCCCCCTTCTCTCAGGGCTGAAAGCCAGGCATACTGACAAAGGAATAAGTAAACATTAAGCCTGATCTCTTGTCATTTTTGTTCTTTTGGGAATATGCCCTAATCAACCATGTACTTGAGCAGTATTCTAAACTTTCAAGTTCAGATCACAAAAACATTCAGATGTAAAGGAACTTGAGAAGATGTAGTCTTAGTTTTCCAGTCATCCCGTAAGGTTTTCTTTGTTTCCATTTAACAGAAGCATCTAGGTGGACTAGTTTATACGAATTCATAATAGTTAGTGAAGATTTACTCTCCCTAATACAAGTGAACTTCTTACCACCTCTTTTGCGTGCAGATGCCCCTCAAATGATTTTCCTTATTGAAGCAAAAAGCTGCTTCTGATTGGCCTAGGCAAAAATGGGGTTTTATGCTGCTCACA
Source organism: Enhydra lutris kenyoni (assembly GCF_002288905.1). Taxonomy (NCBI): domain Eukaryota; kingdom Metazoa; phylum Chordata; class Mammalia; order Carnivora; family Mustelidae; genus Enhydra; species Enhydra lutris. Next base: position 10,159,993 of record NW_019154125.1, on the reverse strand, counting down.
TAATTGCTGCAGGTTGGTCTCCCGGAATTATCTTCTCAGGGAATAATGCCCTGAACAGGCAAGAGAAGTCCTCTGACCACGTCTTGCTATCAGAGGCATAGACTCTGAAACCTGGAAGTTCCTACAGATGCCATGCAGACCAGCCTCTTAGATTAAGTGAGGAAACCAAGGTTTCATAGCTAATGAATGGTGAAGCCAGAGCTGAAACAGAAATCTTACAAGTCCTATGCAATGCCCTTTCTTTCAAAGAAAGGTTATTTTTTTTAAGATTTTTAAATTTATTTATGAGAGAGAGTGTGCAGGAGTAGGGGGCTTGGGGGCAGAGGGAGAGGGAGAAGCAGATTCCCCACTGAGCAAGGAGCCTGATGCAGGACTCTATCCCAAGACCCCAGATCATGACATGAGCCAAAGACAGGCACTTAACCAACTGAGCCACCCAGGCACTCAAAGACAGGTTATTTTTATCACCAGCTTAAATCCCAGAGAACTTGGGATTTATTGATACACAGAAACATAAAATTATTTTGTTTATAAAATTAATTTTTAATACACTGGAAAAATCATATCTAAGAGCTATTCATTGAGCAGCTTCACATGTCTGGCATTGCACCAGGCACGGGGACAGAAAGATTTGGAAGACACTGTCCTCAACTGAAAGAAGCTCAGGGTCCTCCTGGATATACCTGTTGAACACGACTTGGGATGTTCACGTCCATCTGCATTTGAAGCTGGAAACAGACAGGTAAGGTAGGTTGTCATTAAAGACTAGTGGATCATGGAAAGCAATGGAATGCACCCTGTTCTGGTTTAGAAGACATGAGTTGAGTCCCAGTCTCCCATTCATGAGTTACACGACTTGGAGCAAGACTCTTTAATCTTTCTGTGTCACACTTCCTTCATTTGTAGAATAAGGGTCAGAGTAGCCAGAGTGATTTTGAGGGCTAAATGATATAATACATGCAATGTACCTTGAACTCAATAATTGTTACTTACATTCCCTGTTGTTGAAAAGCAGATGTAGAAATCACATCTACCTTCTGTACTTGAAAGATTTTTTTAAAATTTCAAGTTAGTTAACATATAGTGTATTATTAGTTTCAGAGGTAAAATTTAGTGATTCATCAGTTGCATTTAACACCCAGTGCTCATCGCATCAAATGCCCTCCTTAATGCCCATCACCCAGTTAACCCAACCCTCCACGTACCGCCCCCCAACAAACCTCAGTTTGTTCCTTATAGTTAAGAGTCTCTTATGGTTAGCCTCTCTCTATTTTTAAGTTGAATGAAACAATGTGTTCCAAAATAATTTGTAAAATATTATTGTTACGTTTCTTTTACCCCAATAGTATCAGACTGTTAGCTTACTCCTTGTTTCTTTCCAATTCAAGCATTCCAACCACTTAAACAAAATCCATCTGTCCACCTTCCAAAAACCACAAAGACCAGAATAAGGAGAGAATAATTTAAGGAAGAAGTTGTGTTTCTGTGTGCCTGACCTCATTGCTATTGGTTCAAAGTTACTTTTGCATTCACTAAGCTCCCAGAGAATTTAGGTGGTAATTCCAGTCTTTGATCGTATCAAGATTTTGTTTTTTTTTGTTTTATCTCTGTGGAGTTTACTGAAAGACTAATCTATATTTGTCATAAATATATTAAGGATAATAAGATATTAAGGATTAATAAAGATATTAATACTTTTGTAACGTGTTGAACCATGTAAAATTGCCAATATTCAACCATGTTTGGATATGTAAAAATGGCAGTTTCATATGGTCAAACCCAATTTTTTTTTAAGATTTTATTTATTTATTTGACAGAGAGAGAGATCACAAGTAAGCAGAGAGACAGGCAGAGAGAGGGGGGGAAGCAGACTCCCCGCTGAGCAGAGAGCCGGATGTGGGGCTCCATCCCAGGACACTGAGATCATGACTTGAGCTGAAGGCAGAGGCTTAACCCACTGAGCCACCCAGGGGCCCCTCAAACCCAATATTTATTCAAGAGCAGTGATCATAGGAATATTAGAAAGACTCTCTCTTGGGGTGCCTAGGTGGCTCAGTCAGTTGAGTGTCTGCCTTTGGCTCAGGTCATGATCTCAGGATTCTGGGATCAAGTCCCACATCAGGTTCCCTGCTCGGTGGAGAGTCTGTTTCTTCCTCACCCTCTGCCCCGCTGCCGGCTTATGCTTTCTCTCTCAAATAAATAAATAAAATCTTTAAAAAGAAAGACTCTCCCTTGATAAACATTTAGCTATAAGATGGTTTCATAACACATACCTGAGGGCAGCTTATAGGGATCTCCCAAGCAATCCATTTGGGATGAAACTAAGCCCAGTGTCTAGAGTGGAATGCTAAGTGGAATAATGGAGGTTGTACTAGTTGGGAATTAGGATATGCAGGTAGAAGTGCCTGCCATGCACTGGATGAGTTGAATCCCTGAGGCATATCATTGAAGCTCTCTGAATCACAGGTCCTCACACCCAGCAGAAGAAACCTTGAATGCATGGCTCTGCCTGTTTCTTAGAGTTGGGCAAGAAGAGCCTGGCCCGATGCCCTACGTGGTAGAGGCCCTGCCCCGGCACACCTTGTCCCTCCCAAGAGGAGTCTGTGAGTTCATGCCTTCCTGGAGCTTGTGCCTCCTCCCAACCCATGTTCCAAGTACCACAAACCACAGAGTCCCTGCTCAGATCTCCACCCCCAGGGAGCAGATCATGGCAGCATGCACTGCCCTATGTGGAGAGGTGGCTGAGATCATTGTCTGCGGAGATGTAGATGGCATGTGGATGTGTGGGTTAGAAAGACCACACTGCTACATGAAGACTGCCCAGAGTGAGGGCCAGAGGGGAGAGGAGCAGGGGTGGGTGGCAGCTCACAGGAAGGGCCTTCAGCCAGCCCTGGTACTGCCACACTCTGATGCACTCCTTCTAGGGGTCTGAGAATTCTAATGTCCTAAGTCCTTCTGAAGGTTCTCATGTGTGAACTTGGCTAGGCCATGTATCCAGATATCTGGTCACACACCAGTGTAGATGTTGCTGTGAGGGCATTTTTAAGATGTGATGACAATTTCAATTAGTGGATTTTGAGTAAAGTAGATTACCCTTTCTGCCATGGGTGGGCCTTATCCAAGCAGTTGAAGTCCTTAACGGCAAAGACTGTGGTCTCCTTAGAAAGGAGGAATTCTGCTCCTACACTGCCTTTGAACTTGAGCTGCAACTGGAGATTTGGGACTTGCTATCTTCCATAACTGCATGAGCTGATTTCCCTAAAATAAATTTCTCTCTTCTGCTCTCATACTATATGATATTTACTCTGTTTCTCTGAAATATCTAATACGAAGGTTTACTTTTCAAGGTAAGAGGATAGATCATATTTTATCCAGTACTGAATTTATAGAGACTAGATATATTAGACATGTATTATTTGGGCTGCTCACAAATGGTCCCACAAATATTAGGGCTGAGCCTGAATATGTCTGCAGTTCCCACATTGTGAATACAGAGGTCCTAAATATGTGTGCTTTAGCTAAGTGCAGCGAGTGCTGTATAGATCCCCATTGCTACCAGATGGTCAAACCTTGACATTAAATCTACAGAAGAATCAAGGAAAAAAGGCAATAGGAAGAAGTAGTAGGGTGCAGTGGAAAGGCCATAGACTTGGCTAATTAAACCTAGAGCCAAATTTTGTTTCTATTATCCACAAGGTATGAGTGAATGATCCACGTGATCTTGGAAAATGGCTTGTAACTCCTCGGTGGCATCATTTTCATCATGTAGAAGACAGAGGAAACAAAGTGGGTCTCAAAGATTGCTGTGAAAACTACATATGCGATATCTGTAAGTGACTTGCCCAGGTCCTGAAGCAGAGTAGGGACTGAAGAACTAGATACTTTGCTAGGGCTGCTGTGACAAAGGCCTACAAACTAGTGGCTTAAATAGCAGAAATGTGCTGGCTCACAGTTCTGGAGGCCAGAAGTCCAAGATCAAGGTGTTGACAGGCTTGATTCCTTCTGAGGCTGTGAGAAAGAGTCTGCATGGTGCCTCCTAGCTTCTGCTGGCTTCCTGGCAACATCTGGCGATCCTTGGCTTCATCTTTATGCAGCATTCTCCCTGTGTGCAGGCATGGCTATCTATTCACATTTTCCTTTTTTTTTTTTTTATAAGGACAGTCATATTGAATTGGGGCCCACCCTAGGGACCTCTCTTAACTTGATTATCTGCAAAGATCCTGTTTCCAAATAACATCACACCCATGGGCACTGGAGATAAGGACTTCAACATCTATTGGAGGACATAATTCAACCCAGAACAACAACTACTAGCAGCTGTTACCTATGAGCCAAAGTAAAATACTGCTTCTCTGGGTTCCAACAGAGCAGCGGTAGTCTCTCCTGCCACATTAACTCTTCATTTGGCAAACTCACTCTCAAGACCTGCTGCTTCTATGCACTGTGCTCAGTGCTAAGGGTAACAGCACACAAAATCAAAAAACAAGAAACAAACCTGGACCTCCATCAGGAGCTCACCTTCTGGTGTAGGAGCTCCATGTAGATAAATAACAATATTAGAAGAAAGGCATAAAGTGGCAAGTGTCAACAGAGCTAGAGGTGACTTCCTATAGGATTCTAAGGTCTGAAAAGATGCAATGAATCTAAAGAAGCTTTAGGGAATTTTTGATGAGGTGGCATGTGAACTGGTCCTTGAAAGATGGTTATAAATTGGCCAGGTAAAGATGGAGGGAAAAGGCAACACGTGAAAAGGAGGACATAAAGTTGTATGTGAGTGTGACATAAAAATATCCTCAGTATCTTGTGTACTTAAAGTATTAGTTGGGCTTCTGTTCCTCCTTCCCACCTCTTCCCCTCATACCATCACTTTATGCAGAGACTAGAAAAATCGAGTCATTTGCCAGCCTTCACAGGACCTAGATGAGTTAGATATGACTCACTTTATAGTTGTGCAAACCAAATCAAATTAAGTATAGTCTACCCAGTAATCACAAAGGACCTCTTTTGATATCCTTGGGTCATGTAAATGAGCAATTCAGGCTCAGAATCATATCTTTTAATCAAAACTCTCCCACTGGGTAGTAAGACAAATACATATACTCTTAAATCCTGAATTAATGTGATTTTTTTTCTCTTATGACTTTGAATCTTATCTACAATCAGATCTGAAGAATCCTTAAGTAAGAACCAAATATTATATTTCATAGGACAGTATATTTTTAGGATAGTGGTATTCTCAGAGCTTAACAATAGCGAATCAAAATAAACAGGACTTGAGAGGAACAGACACACATAAACTATTTAGATCAACAAAAAGTCACACCCAGTGTCAGAGAAAATCATAAACCCACCCTGGAATGAACTCTACCTTTAGAGGGTGGTTGAGATTTTCCCGAGGGACCTGTAGGAATCCTCTGCATTTTGTGGACATTTCTGGAGGTGCAGTTGAGTAATGACCACAGTGAGGCCATGGAGGTCCCCCATAACACTTCAGCTATCACTAGCTTGTTGGTCTGTGCTGTTCTGTGAAGACAAGTCAATGGGGTTTAAATTAAAGCACACCAATAGGGGTGCCTGGGTGGCTCAGTTGGTTAAGTGTCTGTCTTCAGCTTAGGTCATGATCTCAGGGTCTTGGGATCAAGCTCCACGTTGATCTCCCTGTTCAGTGGGAAGCCTGCTTCTGCCTCTCCCTCTGCCCCCACCCCACTCATGCTCTTGCTCTCTCTCTCCCTCTGTCAAATAAATTAATAAAATCATTTCCAAAAAACCCCAAACAAATAAAAAATAAAGCACACCAACACCTCTTTCCACATAGTTAGAATCTTTTAGAGTCCTCTGAAATACTTCCCTTCTCACAGCAGTGGTAATAACCAAATCGTGTTATCAGGCAGGCTCTCCAGAGAGCTAGGAGGACTCAGCTGATGCCTCCTATCAGGGCGAAGAACAGAAGTAGCCTTTGGAACTAAATTCATTCAAAGGCAGCACAGACAGAGAGACAACATCCAAGGCAGTCACCAAACTACATCCATAATTTCCATAAAAATGACACAACATTGGTCAATGCAGATAAAGAATGTAACCAGAATATGAAATCACGATCAACTTGACACAAACATCTTCATCTGCCTATGTCTTCACATGACAGCCCTTTGGGGGGAATTGTATTCAGCATATGTCTTCTTTCTGGTCCGTGACGAGTACTTGGTGAACAAAAATATCAGAGGGGACTGAAACGGTAGGGGGATGAATGACAGGTGATAGCAATAGCTAGACCCCGGGGGACCAGCACATCATCGAAGTTTCTGAGGGACAATTCTGTCAACACAGAGTGACATAGAGTTCTGGGAAGAAGGCTGGGTTTGTTTTCATACTGCGAAAGGAGTGCAAATATCCACAGGCATGTCATTCATGCTCACGATTTAAACTAGTTCACTGTCATGTCTATGACTGTGGGGAGGGCGCAGAATAGTCCCAGGGTCCTGCCTCAGACACATTGCGTTGCTCGCACCAGGCGACAGTGAGGGCTCTTGATGATCAGGAGCAGCTGTGTTCTCTCTGACAGCTGGTCCCAAGTGCATTTCTCAGCACACGCATCCCCTACGCCCATGAGCTGGGACACAGGCACACTTGGGCCCCTTCCGAGAGACCCACAGTGACATCACTGTGCTACTTGCAGCCTGTGAGGCTGGGTTCATCTCAAGATCCCCCAGATAATTTAATCATGACAACTTTCTACATGTAACACCTATTAATATTTGATGAACAGTTTGAGAAATTCTGCTTTGTGGTAATTTATGCATAAACAATATTTTATGAAAATTTTTTGTAACCTGAAAGGGTTTTTATTATTTTTCTTTTTTCTTTATTAATTCCCTTTTTATTAAGAAGCATTTGTGCTAAAGTCACTTCTTCTTCTTCTTTTTTTTTTTCCTGGTAACACAGGCTTGATTTTTTTTTAAAGCTTACCATTTTACTCACCCATTTTTATGTATACAAGCAATTCTGTTACAGATGGAGGTGCTGGGGTAGGGGGAGGCCCTGGGTGAAGTTGTTGCTATGAGGATGGCCTGTTTTCAGATGGGGAGCATGGTGGAGCCCACTACAAGAATAGAAGTGAACCTCTGAGACATAGAGAAGAGACAAAGGGAGAATGGATGGAACGGGCAGAGCTGTGAATCCAGGAAGGAGGAAAATTCAGGTCCTAAGCCTGGACCAAAGCCTACACCCACAGTTCTGGGGCCGGAATCCAGCCTACCAGGCAAGCCCTCTTTCAGACACACTCACGTCATGGTGGTACCCAACCCCACTCAGGTAGCCTGTGCTTTCTGGATGAGGAGAAGAACTTAAAAGAAGATGGTGTAGAAACAGTGGGAGGGCCTAAAAGCACCGCAGCTGACTGCTACACCTTGTCTGTACCCACAGCTCAACCCACTTGAGCCGGATGCTGCCCAGTTTCTGACAGTGGGCTTGCTGGCCTCTACTCGCCCTTTGAGACCAGCACCCCAACCTCTGCCCCCTTTGTTACTGGCTTGTTTGTTGCTCTAACATTAAAGGTGATTAGGAGAGCTGGATCTTCCAGAGGAAATCAAGTTATACAACCAAGCTTTCAAGCTCGGTATCTCTATGTTGCTCCCCTGGACTTCCAAAGCGACAGGCCACATTTGCCCTGGGTCATGAGGTTGGGGAGAGGGAGTTTCTTTCTGCAGCTCTTTCCTACCCAGCACCTCCCCCAGGCTCCAGCCCTGCTTCTAGAATCTTCTTTCCTCAAAGCCCACCTCTTCCTGCATGATGTCCCGGGCGCCATGTGACCCCTTACCATCAGTCCTCCCACCACCACCTTCATCCAAACTGTCAGGCTTAATGCCCAAAACATCCTAAGAACTTTCTGATTCAACTACATCATGGGGTAACTTGGTTGGCTCAGTCGGTAGAGCATGTGACTCTTGATCTCGGGGTTGTAAGTTCAAGCCCCACACCAAGTGTAGAGATTACCAAAAATAAACAAACAAATAAATAAATAAACAAACTACCTCATGAGGCTGCTCTGAAAATTAAGTGGTTTTTATGCTTTTTTGTTTGATACTTGCTGCTTATTTTTCAAAGCTCTCTACCTCCTTTGACAGACACAATCCAATTTCAGAAAGTTCTTTCTGTTCGAAAGTCATAAGTTCCATCATTTGGCAACCATCACAACAGTTACTGACTCAGGCAAGAATCATCAATGGGTGATGCTAAGCTAGTGGGTAAAAGTTTGATGAAAAATAGGAAATTCATACAATTATCAAGGTATTTCCCTACAAGATACTGACTCATTATAAAGGGAAAAATAGTGACTTTAGAGTGGAAAAACTAGGCAGATACCACCTTAACTAAGTGACCAAACTTCACCTCACTGGCAAGGACAGAAATGAGCCCTCTGTGACTCCCGATAGCTGCACTGACAAGAACGAGCAGCGCTTCATTTGAGGGATGCTTCTGCCAGATATGCATAGCCTGAACCTAATTATGAGGAAATACCACATAAATCCAAAACAAAGTGTGATCCGGGATGTTCTTTTGCTATGAAGTGTATTTGTGGGGCAATTGCTGAGATTTGAATGGCTGCAGATTAATTAATAGTGTCGTATCAATGTTAGTTTCCTGATCAGAGAATGTTTTAAGGAAATACCCACCAAAGGATTTAGGAGTAAAAGGGCATCAGGTCTGTAACTTACTCTCAAACAACAGTTCAGAAAAACTTACTGATTGATAAAGAGCACAAATCACTTGAGAATCTGACTGAAGGACAGATCGTGATTCTTTGTGCTCATTTTGGAACTTTTCTTTAAGTATGCGGTTATGAAAAGCTAAATAGACGAGTACCTAGATACCATAAGAGCACCTAGAAAGGAAGTTTGGCCTCTCTAGAATAAGAACTGGGGACAGGGCATATCCCAGATTGGGAGACCAGCTTGGTTTGAGGGGCTAGGCACCCTTCCTAAAGATCAAAGGTCTGGAAGGAGGGGAATGTGGCACTGGAGCCTCCACCCTCCAAGAGAAAACAGAAATGAAGTCACAGGCAATTCTCCCTCTTACCTTCTGGACATTCCCCAGTAAACCCCCAGACCCCCAATCTGACCACACAAGACTTTTTTGTACACATAGTTTACTATTGTGGTCTAATTGTCATGTATCACAATCTTGTGTATCATCAAGTGACAAATAATTTTATTATAAATTTGACAAGATTCCAACCTCAATTAGGTTATTGGTATGCTTGCCATTATTATTTAACTCAGTTTTTTAAATAACTGCTCGTTCAGGTAGTTTGGTTATTCCTTTACAACGTCCAAGGATTGATGAGGATTCAGCTCAGGCACATTGCATTGCTTCTGTGGTATTCCAGGCTGAGAAGCTGGGACTTTCCAGAAGGCACTGTAAGCCAAGGGTTGGAGCTTGAGCTATGATGTCAGGTGGAGAGAATGGGTTCAAATCCAGTGTGTACCACTTCAAGGTGAAGTTGGGTGGGTCATCTTCCTTTTTTGAGGCTCTCTTCTTATCTATCAAACACAGAAAAGAAAGCCCAGTTGTTGTGAGGACTGGTAGGTAAGCGTTAACATAAAACAACCCAACCTGTCCGGTTCTTCACTGGTAGTTGTGACAGAAATGCCTGGAAATCACCCTCTTCCCAGCGAACTCTGGATGAGTCAGCACTCAAGCTTGCCTCTGTAAACACCTGCAGGAACCCTCCAGCAAAGTGAACCCTCTCCAGCCTGCAACCTTTCCAGCTGTTTTTAGGTCAGTGGATGCCTGATACGATAAATAGACAGTTTAATTAAATAAAAAGAAACTTAGAAAAATGAGTGAAAGAGTTGTTTCTATGTAAACTAAGCTGAATATTTGGAGAGAGTCACAGGTAAAATGGTAAAAATAATAATTCTGCTGATTTAGGAATTATTTAGGTGGGGGTGAAGAGGCTCTGGTCAGAGACTGTGAGAGAGATGGCTTTGGGAACCCTTCCTCTGCTTCCACAAAGCTATAACTGTAAATCAGAAAGGAGGGCCCATGGGTGTGGTTTAGGTAAGAAAGATGACACAGAAGGCCAAGCTGGGGATTCATACTCAGGGGCGATCTCCTGGCATCACCTGAGAGATGGGCAGTGAGGGAAGGAATGTGAATGCAATTTTAGGTTGAAGTTCAAGTCAAATATCTAAGGCACATTTACATCACTTTTTTTTTTTTATTTCCCCCCCTTTAAACAGCTTTTTGATTCATTAGTCCCTTAGACTAATTAGTCCCTTACTCCACATTAGATGAAAGGCCTTCTGATGTATTTTATTAGGAACCCTGCTGGTAGGTAGAAACCATTTTTTTGGCATGTACAAGTACCCCGTATTCACCGAGGGTGTTGACTGGGCTCCTTCCCAGTGGTTCCTCATCTTTGCTGCTCATCAGCACAAGCTGGGGAGCTCTGATGATCGAGTCCCTCTCACTCCATCCCGGGACTTTGATTCAGTTATCTGAGTAGGGCCTGGGTAGGTGATTCTCATGTGCCACCAGGGTGAGGGACCACTGCTCTGTATGATTTGCAACTTGGGCCTCAGTCTGTGGCCATCTTTGCGAGAGTCAGATGATGAGTCTTAGCCTCCACTCTGTTCCTCTCTGCAAAGCCAACCAGGGAGGGGGCTTGTGGAGAAAATCGGTAAGACTCCCTGAGTTGTTGGGAGGAGTCTGAGCTCCTGGAGGGCAGCTCCCAGAAAAGTAAAAGGGGCATTGGGACAGTCCACGCCATGGCAATGGGATGAGTGGCAAGTCAGATGGCAGGATGGGTAGGATGGCATGAGGGTATGGGCTGAGATTGTCATTCCTCATCAGCCCTTAAGTGCCACGATCAGGCACATGAAGATGAAGATTGTGTTGGAGGAACATTTCCTTGAAGTCAGACATTTCATTTTCCTATCACTGGGTTATGCATAGTCGATTCTCATTGTTTGTGGTAATCACAGTCTATAAAGTTGCCACACACAGTGATTTAGCTAACATTGAACCACTGTTCCTGGGAGGAAGACAGGGTTCAGTTGCTGAGAGCCTCTGGCCATCGCATGTTCATCAATTGATAGATAAATAACCTCGTTTTGTGTGGTTCTGTTTAAAGACACTTTATTTAATGTATACTGTTGACTCACTGACATTGAACTCATGGCCAACAGCACCATAACTCACGCCCGAATAAAGCTTACCTAACACATGCCTTTCGTCCATAAGGTACATCCCAGCTTTCTTGTGCTCAGAACACTAGACAGCATTTCGGCACTACCCTCAGGAGACATTTTAAACAGTGAAATCAACACAAAGTACAAAAATGCAAAAAACCTGGCACTAAACAAATCCTCAGAGGATATGGGTTTATGGTACAAGAGCTTGAACAAGAAGGCAGAGCATCGCCTTCTTTGACTTCTGCGGGGTACGTGTGCATGAGGAGATGCAGATTCTCACTGTTGTGCTCATGTCCATGCCTGGCTGTGAGAGCACTGGGAGTATTGATTTTGGGGTATGCTTGAGTGTTCGTGAGTCGGTGAATTTGCAGATATGGAATTTGAAAGAACAAGCATTGCCTATCCATACTTGGTGCCATTTCCACTACATCCTCCTCTTGTCCTGCTCAGTCATATCCCTCACTTTCTTCAAAAGTCTGCTTTCCCCACCAAGAGGAATCTTTCTTGATTTACAACCTTCCTCTGATCATTTGCCTGTGTTCAATTCCCATCTGAGAATACCCTAGAGAAAACTCAGTCTGTCAGTCACTGAACCAACCGATACTAATGAAGTATTTTAAAGCACCCAACAGAACTTTTCTGTTTCAAGATTTTATTTTTAAGTAATCTCTACACCTGATGTGAGGCTTGAGCTCACAATTCCGAGAACAACAGTCGCATACTTTACTGTCTGAGCCAGCCAGGCATCCCCTAAATTCCCTAATAGAACTTTTGAGAAGTGTGGTGGGAGGAAGATAAATACAAGAAGCAATGACTTCCAAGGAGAGGTCTGCTTTTTACTAGCAGTTGAGGAGAGAAAGTTACCATGTGAAACAAAGGCAAACCATGTCGGAAAGGACCTTCGTCTAGTTTACAGTGAATGTTGCACACTACAGGTGCTCTAGATGTCTAGAAAAGAAAGATACCAATGAGGTCTTTAAATAAAGCTTTTCCAAGACACGGAACTTTCATGGTACTTTTAAAAATATATATATTTTATTTATTTGACAGAGAGAGCGAGAGAGCACAAGCAGGGAGAACACCAGAGGGAGAAGGAGCAGACTCCCACTGAGCAGGGAACCCGATGCAGGACTCGATCCCAGGACCCTGAGATCATGACCTGAGCTGAAGGCAGACGCCTGACCATCTCAACAACCCAGGAGCCCCTAGAACTTTCATGGGACTTAAGAAAGACAAATATGGAGGGTAGGTGGGGAAATTTTCAGGATATATGAATGCAGCCCGAGAAGTGGGAATGGATATTGATTTTTCCCCCCACCCCAAATAAGAATAATGACAGGAACCTAGGAACAGGAACCTACATATATGCTTGATGTAAGGAGTTAGAAGTGATAGAGCTGAGTGTAAGCCCAGCTCTGCCTGATGATGCTTTGTTACTTGTTCTGTCAGACATTCCCAAAACCACTGACAGGACACTCCAGATGGATGAACCAGCACCAAATATTTTGTGTCCCAGTCACATGTCTTTTGTCAGGATCTCAAGGACTCATTGGTAATAGTAGCTATTTTAGTTTAGGGCCAATATATTTGAGAGGTCATCCTGAAGAAAGGTCCAAGAAATGGGGTGTCAGGTAGTGCATTACTCCATAGGATCCGTAACAGATTTCATTCACACATTCAATACTTTCCAACACGTAACCCACCCCCTCCTCTTTAGCAAAAAACTAAGCAGCTACATACTAGTGAACATCACAGGTATAAACCATCCTACCTCTTCTTGTTGCCTGAGACAATGCTTTGCAAACCTTCGCTGTCTGTTACCAGTAATCAACTACTGCTGTAGAGGATTCTGTTATGGTGGTTACGTGACCATGACCTTAGCCTCGGGGGGAACAAGCCTCCTAAGAATGTTGTTAATAACCCACACTTAAATGATCAGTTAATCTACAGTAAAGAGGGTAAGAATATCCATTGCGGGAAAAGACAGTCTCTTCAATAAATTGTGCTGGGAAAAAAACCCAGCTACATGCAAAAGAATGAAACTGGTCCACTTTCTTACATCACACACAAAAATAAACTCAAATGGATTAAAGACCTAAATGTAAGACCTGAAACCATAAAACTCCTAGGAGAAAACATAGGCAGTAAACTCTTGGACATCACCTAGAGCTGTTTTTCTAGATATGTCTTCTGAGGCAAGGGAAACAGAAGCAAAAATAAACTATTGGGACTTCATCAAAATAAAAAACCTCTGCACAGCAAAGGAAACCATCATCATGATGAAAAGGCAACCTCTTGAATAGAAAAGAATATTTGCAGATGATATATCTGATTCAAAATATATAAAGAACTTATACAACTCAACACCAAAAAAACCCAAAACAAAACAAAACAAAACAAAACAAAAACACCCCAAATAATCCAATTAAAAAATGAGCAGGGGTGAGCCTGGTGGTGGGTATTAAGGAGGGCGTGTATTGCATGGAGCACTGGGTATCGTACATAAACAATGAATCTTGGAACACTGAAAAAGTAAAAATTTTAAAAAATGGACAGGAAACCAGACAGGTATTTTTCCAAAGAAGACATACAGATGGCCAGCAGACACATGAAAAGATGCTCAACATCACTAATCTTCGGGGAAATAAAATTAAAACCCCAACGAGAGCACCTCACACCTGTAAGAATGGCTAAAATCAAAAAAGCAAGAAATAACAGATGTTGGTGAGGATGTGGAGAAAAAGGAACCTTCATACACTGTTGGTGGGAATGTAAACTAATGCATCCACTGTGGAAAACAGTATGGAGGTTCCTCAAAAAATTAAAAATAGTTTGTGTGTGCACACACACAATAGAACATTATTCAGCCATAAAAATAGGATAAGATCTTGTCATTTGTGACAACATGGATGGATCTATAGGGCATTGTGCTAAGTGAAATAAGTCAGACTGAGAAAGACAAATACCATATGATTTCACTTATATGTGGAATCTAAAAAATAAAACAAATGAACAAACAAAGCAGAAACATGCCCCTAAATACAGAGGACAAACTGATGGTTGCCAGAGGAGATGGGGTGGTGTTGGGCAAAAGAGGTGAAGGGGAGTGGGAACTAACGGGCTTCAAGTTATGGAATGAATAAGTCATGGGAATGAAAAGTACAGCATAGGGAATATAGTCAATGATATTGTAATAGTGTTGTATGATAGCAGATTGTAACTACACTAGTGGTGAGCATAGCATTAACGTATAGACTTGTTGAATTACCATTAATGTAACATTGTGTGTCAACTACAGTTTGATTTTTAATTTAACAAAATTTTTAAGATTATTTATTCAATTATTTGAGACAGAGAGAGCATGCCTGCAGGTGTGTGGCGCACAAGCAGGGGGGAGGGGCAGAGGGGAGAGGAAGAAGCAGATTCCCCGCTGAGCAGGGAGCCCTAGGAGGGGCTCAATCCCAGGACCCTGGGATCAAGACCCCAGCTGAAGGCAGACACTTAACCGACTTGGCCACCCAGGCACCCCTATACTTTGATTTAAAAGAATAATAATTTAAAGAAAGAACATATTAATGAAAGGTAATCAATCTAAAGGGCTTAGCGAAATGTCTGGCACCTGATAGGCCCTGTGTGTTTGCTGTTATTAATACAAAGAGGAAATCTCCTACAGGGCACTGTTTATTTCCCTGCAAATTCTACACTGCAGTGTAATGTTGAGATCCTAGTGAATCTCGCTTAGAACAACTGGTCACCCGCTGTGACTGGGACTAATATTATAATTTTGGATTTCTATGTGGCATTTACCGAGTTGGAACATGGGCTTGACGATGCAATCATTCTTTCCACAAACATTGATTATGCGCTTGCTGTGTGCCAAGCACTGTGCTCCATGCCGGGAGGGAGAGAGGGCAGGAATGAACGGGTAACAGCTACCATCACTGTGTTCTAGGCACAGTGAGAACCCTTTACACAAGGCATTTCATCCTCCCAGTGGCCCTCTGAGGTAGGCACCCTCATCTCCATTTTTCCTGGGAGGACATCGAAGTTTTGAGGAACTGAGTAATTTGACAGGCCATTCAACTCCATAGTCACCCTCCGCCCCAACTCTACACGCGGAACATCCCCGTGCACAACCTTAAGGAGCTTATTCTGTACTGATTACTAAGAACTCAGTGAGACCCTGAACACCCATTCGGCACAACTCATCCCTCTTGCTTGAGAACTCCAGATGCGGGGGATCAGAGCGCGCCCCCTCTGCTGCCAGGGCCACCTCACTTCCTGACAATACGGAGTAGGATGGAAAAGAAGCAAAGGAGACGCGAGAGGTTTTCTCGCCAGGCTACCACGTCCAGGCTCCGGAGATCTCCTTGGAAGATCCTTCTGTCCCCGTCACAGGAGGATGCTGGGCCCCAGCGGCTCCACATTCTCGAGCACCGCGATGAGAGGCTAAGTTTCTCTGCCATCAAAGCTCGCGCGACGGCCACACCAAAGACCCAAACCTTGGGCAGGGGCCAAACGGTCACTTCCCCGCCCTCCCGGCGCAGTATGCAAATCCGAGCACCAGGAAGTAGCTGGGACCTCTTGGCCGAGCCCAGCAACAGCCAGTTCCTCTCCCGCCGCTCCGGGCAGTCCGTCGCTCGATCCCCTGCCGTGGCGCCTCCGGGCCCGACGCGCTGCAGCCTCCAGCCCGCGGCAGGCAAGGCGGCCGCGCCACCCAGGGCCCCGAGCCCGCAGCCTGCCCTGCGCGGGCCCCACGGGGCCGCCCCGTCGCGCCCCCCGCTCTGAACTCGAGTCACCGTGGAGCGCCGCCGCCGCCGCCGCCCCCAACTTTCACCCGGAGCTGGTGAGTCCCAAGGGCAAGCCCTGGGGTGGGCGCCGGCGCCGGGGCGGGCGGGAGCAGCGGCCGTGCCACTGGCCGGAGTCCCGTGTGCCCGGGCGGCCCTGGGCCGGGGGTTGGGGGTGGCTGCCGGCGCGCGCCGCCTTCTGGCAGCAAGGGCGCGGGCCCGGGCGGTGAGGGCACCCAGGTGCCTCCAGCCTGTGGGTGGCCGGACCCTGGGGAGCGGGGGACACGGGGGCGGGCAGCTCCGCAGGTGTTCTTCCCGCGGCGACGCACTCGGGGGCGGTAGGAGGTGTGGGCGCCGACCAGAGGGCTGGTTGCGGTCCCAGTTCTGGCCACAATCGGTGCGCCTCGCGGAAGTCCATCTCCGCGCCGAGCGGGCGCGCGGCGGGGATCCTGGCGGGGATCCTGGCGGGGACTCCTCGGGTTGCACAATCTGGTCTCCCCGCTGGGCCCCGGGCTCCCCGAGATGAGGGATGGGACTCGGCTCGGGCTGTCTGCCAGGCCCGCGGGCAGCTGCACTCCTCGGGAGCCCCGGGCGGGAGCGTGACGTCGAGGGGTTGCGGCAAAGGCTGGTGCGCACCCTCCCGCTGAGCCCGGCGCCTCCCGGCCTGCAGACCAGCAGTCCCGTGCCTTAGCCCGCGGAGAGGAAGCGGGAGTTATTTTAAGAATTCAGGGGTTGCCTTTCCTTCGCCCTGGGGGAAGGGTGTAAGCGTCAGTTCCCGCTTTCCGGCGTTATCTCGGCCCAGTGCGGCATCTTCTCCAAGCTGTGCGTTTGTAACGTTCCTACTAATAGCTGACGTGGTCGTCTGGTTGTATTTCCTTGAGTGTGTGTATGTGTGTGTGTTTGAATTATCCCAAACCCACCCAGCTTCTTTGCCAGAAACCCCAGTTGAGTCTGGGCCTTGCAGTTTCCTAACTGCGCGTCAACTTGGGCCTATTATTGAAATTACCTTTGTGGGTTTTTTTCATCTCTGGGAGAACATGTTTACCTTCGGAGCTATTTATTGCATGTAATGCCCCAAGCGCATACACAGGCTTTCCATAAATGGCGCTGTTATTAATACATTGCCAATAATTCTATCCATTAAAGCAGGGTTCCCTAGTTCTTTGCAGTTTGTTGATTTTAAAGCTGGAACTTCATGTCTGATTCAGCCATCTGACCTTCCTAGTAAAGCTGCTTAATAAATACACCAGAGATTTGCTGTCTGTGAAGCTACCTCTGGGAATCTCACTCATCCTGAGCACTAGCTCTTAAGGATGTTTGGCTTTCTTCTGATTTGTTGGCTGCTCCCCACGCTGCCTGTAGGGTTTAGGAGGGCAGGCCTATTTGTCCCTGTATAGGTGAAAGCTAAGGGGAACAGGCACTGAAGGAGTATAGGAATTTCCTAAGTCGCCAGAAGTCCTTCCTGAGTAAGCTAACTTTGCTGGAAAAAGGGTGGGATTTAGTTAGTCCTGGATTTTTCTTTTGAGGTAAGGAGATAAATGTCTTGAGGCTTGAAGAAATTTAATTTGATCCCAAGGGACTTTTGGTGACCAGGCCTGTTTGGATGCAGAGTAGGGTAAAACCCTCTTCCTGAGTGAAGGGTAGAGGTCAGCCCATGTAAGGAAAGAGAAAACAGGGGCTGGAAAACCTAAATTTGGGTCTCTCCCATCATTGACCAGAGTTGTGATATGGAATAAGTTGGGTTAATGACTTGGGTCATTTATGCAGCCAACATTTCCTTCACAGCAGTAACCAGAGTTACAGATTTGTCTGTGTGTGTCTAGTCTGTTTTCACCACTGCAGTGAAAGCTCTCTGCAAACAGCTCTGTCTTGTCCAAAACACTAGCTAACCCCAATGCCTATCATGCAGTCAGGATTACTTGGAAGAGGGAATGAAGGTTGGCTCTGAGTTTGGCTCTGTTCAAGGCCAAGGAACAAGGCTGGTTCCTTAGGCATTTGAAGCCCTCTGGCCTCTCTCCTGGTTTCTAAAACAGGGATTTTTGACTGTCTAGTTAACCCAGTGTCAGTGTTCTAAGTGGGAATCTCTACACAGGACAATTTACTCTGCTGTTTTCCTGGGGCCAAGGGCTTGACCGGGAGTGGTGAGATGTAGCTTGCAAAAGTAGTTCGTCCAATCAAAAAGACTTTTTTTAGAGTCATAGATGTTGCCAAGATATATGAAGACTTTGCAATATTGCCCCACTGCCAAACACCAGGGTGTTATTGTTGTTGTTTTTTTTTTTAGTAGAAAAGTGGTCCACAGTTTTGTGAAGCTATGACTCTCTAAGCCCCCTTAGTTCCATTCTATTTGTATTAAAAAATAAATCACCAAAACATCTGAGATGTCATTTGTTTCAAATGAATACACAGAGATGTAATTTAACAACCTTCAAGGATATTGTCCATAAACCCATACAAATGTAAATCAGTATAAATAAGAATACAATGTGCACATGTTTACAGTATGAAAAGTTGTTACATCTTGCTCACACTGCTGATCCCAATGACCTCCATGTCCTCAGGCGTGGATAGTATTAACGTTAAAAGGTCACTACAGTTATTAGTTGGGACACTGACCAATGACTCATTGATGACAGAGGTGGCCTCAGATCACTCTTGGGCTCTACCCGGCAGTGACTGTGCTCACACCTTTTGCTTGTCGGAAGCGATTCCTGAGAATTGCTGATTCCAGTGTCAAAAGCCTTACTGAGCTCTGATTTCATTTGAACCTCCCATGGATCCCAGGGTAGGCAGGGACAGGTACCAAAAAAAGAGGTTTGGTGTCATGTCCAAGGTTACAGACTTGGTTAAGTGGCACCACTGGGCACAGTAGGTATGTTGTCTGGCTCTAACTTTAGAGTGTTCCCCACTTTTCTGCCTTTGCTTCTGTAGTAGGTACTCAATTACATAAAAGAAATTATCACTTAATAAACATTTTTAAACAGGGAGCCACAAGGTAATTTTCTTCTGTGACTTGGTAATTGTACCATCAAGCAGGGCACTTAAAGGCATACTCAGGGAGGTGAGTTTCTATGCCTTTCACCACTGCTTCCTGCTTGGGGAGGGGGTAGCTCTGGTAATGGCCAAGGTGACAGCTATATGGGCTGTTGCCCAAACAGCTCTAGTGACTGTCTTGGGGCTATCGGGGCTTATTGGTTCAAAAAGAAACACCCAGGTAACACTTTACCAAAGGGTTACCTGCAGCCGCTACTAGAAGTTCCTTCCCTGAACCATACAAGCCTCCTTGTGTGGTTGTTAGAACAGTGAGAGCATCATTTGCAGTGAAAATATAAAGTAGGGGAGACAGGATCCATAAGATGCTCATTAAAATATGCACTCCTTTACTGAGCACCTGCTATGAGCCAGGTGCCCCTCAAAGCCCACACTTTTACAATGGACACACATTGCCTACCATCTCTAAAGATTGGTGATGAAGAGAAGGACATACAAGAGGAAGTTTCTTTTTTTTTTTTTCCCAGTCAGAACTATTGAAAGATTTCTTACAGCTGTCCAGTTTCCTGATACTTAAATTGTGAAATGTTGAGTTGACTCTATCATCATTTCTGAAATTTATTTTGAGTAAGTTCCCGTTTAGGGGAGAAGCCCAAGTGTAGACAATGTATGGGAATCTGCCAGTTGAGGAATTAGAATTTTTGGAACAGCCCCATTTCAAGACTTGGACCTTCTTTTGGATATCTTTGGCTTAAATTAACTGGAAGGGCTGTCTCGTAATTTAGAAGAGCAAGTTCAAATAATGACTTGGGATGATGTGTTAAAAAGGTACGTCCATGCTGACAAGTTGCAGGGCCAGAGAATATAGCCTTTGTTCTTTATTCTTGGACTTTTTCCTCAACCTTGTTCTGTGCTTCACTTTCTCTTAGTACTGTCAACGTTCCTTACCTGTCACAAAACTATTTCTTGAAAGTTCTATTTGCCATCGGGATGTCATTTTCATTTATGTAGAATTCTTTCAGAGTTTTATTATTTGACTGTCTTTGTTAACCTTCACATATTCCCAGTCTCCCTTCTCTGGCCCATCTCGTCAGCTTTCTGCCTGTCCCCTTTCAAGGTCCCCAAACCATGAGTTGACACAATAGGAGCTGAGCATTTATGGGAAGAGATTATTGGTTTGTGTTGTTGTAACTGTTCATTTCTTGTAATGCTGACTTATATAAATGATGTCCAGTAAAATTATATGAATAAGGATACCTTTACAGAATCCACTTGAGAGGGTGTTTCTTAACGTTCTAGGCTCTGCCCCCATTGGCTTGTAGAACACTGGGCAGAAGTCTGAGCTATTCCTGTAGCTCAGAGGGTCTTTTAAATCTGTCTTCTCTCCTTTTGACAGTTCACACCTCAGGCAAGTCAAATAATGCAGTGTGTGCCCACACTCCCACCATTCCGTGAACATCTGAACTCACTCTTGATCCCAAGCCATGCTGATTGAAAGGTCTTTGCCAACATGTTGCTCCAGGCCTCCTTCCTCTATCTGTTGGTACAACATCTGGTGGGGAGCTGTCACGACTTCCTTGGGCCCACTTTTCAGCACTGGTGAGGTGATCTGCATCCATTCTGCCTCCAACTAATGCAATGACGTCTTCTTGGCTTTTGGGCCTTCGGGGTGCCTCTGCTCTTCCTGTAAATGTTAACCCCCACGGGGGTGAGGGGAACAGAGAAGCTCGTCTCAGAGAGACCCTCTGGAGAGGGAGGACCACTTCTGCTTTCCATGGGGAAGCTGTGTCACGGAGAGCAGAACTGTAGCCAGTGCCCTGACAGGAGGCCCGAGGGAGGGGGCCGGCAAGGAAGTGATACTTCCTCCTGCTTCAAAGGCCCCAGACCCAGTCATTTGCCTGTAGCCCCACCTTCCTTACCATAGAACACGGCTTTTTCCTCAGGGTTCTTTCTACCACCTTCTACTCTGTTCATTTTCAGTTTGCCCCTGAGAGAGGGGGAGGGAGGAAAAGAATTAATGTAGTCATCACTGGAGAGCCTTCTGAGGTGAAGCCCATGGTGGCCATACTTGATTTTTCAACATCAGAAAGATGTACCTTTTGATATTCATCATCATGGAAACCATTGTGAAAATCTTAGTGGGTGTTTTGAAATCTTTTAATGTTCAGGCAATAAAATAATTTCTTAATCTAGTTATAATGGTTCAGTTCTATTTTTAAAATTATTTAAGCTCTATCCTCTAATTTTTGGGGATAGAACAGTGACTTTCATGCTTCTTTGACCACACCCCACATCAAAAAATATGTTTTATCTTGTGCCTGAATGCAAAGAAGAAAAGAGAAAAAAAGAAACACAATTTGGTAAAGAATGCCTCCTTTTAGCTTATTGGGTAGTATGACCCAGAGCAGTCCCTTTGAGACCAGCAGCATGGAAGAGTCTATTAGAGTTTAAAACGCCTGGGTGTCTCAGTGGGTTAAGCCTCTGCCTTCCTCTCAGGTCATGATCTCAGGGTTCTGGGATGGAGCCCTGCATCCTGTGGGCTCTCTGCTCAGCAGGGAGCCTGCTTCCCCTCTCTCTCTGCCTGTCTCTAATAAATAAATAAAATCTTTGAAAAATAAATAAATAAACCCATGGGGGAGCCCAGAATTCCACAAGCTCCAGTCCGATAGGAGGCTTATTAAGCAAATACAAATTAAGATACATCCATAACAATGGAACACCTTGAATATATCTTTAAACATAGTATTAAATTACATTACTAAAATGAAAGGTGTTTTTAAAAAGTTGAATCACTCTTCCTCTCAGCGGCCTGGGGTGAGTGACCTCTGAACATGGTTCGCTATTCGCTTGACCCGGAAAACCCTGCGAAATCATGCAAGTCAAGAGGTTCAAATCTCCGTGTTCACTTTAAGAACACACGTGAAACTGCCCAGGCCATCAAGGGTATGCATATCCGAAAATCCACCAAGTATCTGAAAGACGTCACTTTGCAGAAGCAGTGTGTGCCATTCCGTCGCTACAATGGTGGAGTTGGTAGGTGTGCCCAGGCCAAACAGTGGGGCTGGACACAAGGTCGGTGGCCCAAGAAGAGGGCTGAATTTTTACTGCACATGCTTAAAAACGCAGAGAGTAATGCTGAACTTAAGGGTTTAGATGTCGATTCTCTGGTCATTGAGCACATTCAGGTGAACAAAGCCCCCAAGATGCGGCGTAGGACTTACAGGGCTCATGGTCGCATTACCCCATACATGAGCTCTCCCTGCCACATTGAGATGATCCTTACTGAAAAAGAGCAGATTGTTCCTAAACCAGAAGAGGAGGTTGCACAGAAGAAAAAGATATCCCAGAAGAAACTGAAGAAACAAAAATTTATGGCCCGGGAGTAAATTTGCACAGAATAAATGCAAAAAAAAAAAAAAAAGTTGAATCACTATATTGTATACCAGAAACTAATATAACATTGTATGTTAACTCTACTAGAATTAAAATTTAAAAAATAAAAATAAACAAATTGACAAATTAAAAAAAAATAAAAGGTTTAACACATATGTGTAGGTAACTATGATACTATTTCTGAAATAAAATATGCATTGGTGGGACACTAATCTGTAAGCTATGTATATCAGTAATTATACTAAAGTTTGTTTTTTTTTTTAAAGATTTTATTTATTTATTTGACAGACAGAGATTACAAGTAGGCAAGAGAGGCAGGCAGAGAGAGAGAGGAGGAAGCAGGCTCCCTGCTGAGCAGAGAGCCCGATGTGGGGCTTGATCCCAGGACCCTGGGATCGTGACCTGAGCTGAAAGCAGAGGCTTTAACCCACTGAGCCACCCAGGCGCCCCTATACTAAAGTTTTAATAGTGATTATTTCTGCATTATGGGTGAATGCTTTTTTTTGGCCTTTGTACATCTTTATTTTTAAATTTTTTAAATTTTTAAAATATTTATTTTAAAAAATATTTTATGTATGTATGTATGTATTTCAGACAGACAGAGAGAGAGAGCACGAGTGGGGGCAGGAACAGAAAGAGGGAAAAGGGAGCCTGATGCAAGGCTTGACCCCAAGACCCCAGCATCCTGGGACCATGACCTGAGCTGAAGGCATCCACTTAACTGAGTGAGCCACCCAGGTGCCCACATCTTTATTTTTTTAAAAAGAGAATCACTTACATGTTTGAAAATAGCAGTATAATGAGTGATGACACGAAGCCAGTGTGAGTGCAAGGGAAAGGGAAGAGCAATCAGAAAACACTGGGGCAAAAGTGGCCGTTATGGCCCTTGTGTGGATATACTTGTAAGCAGACCTGCCCCTGGAGGAATTTATGCACTATGAATGTTGTAAATAGATACAACATTTTCTTTTTCTTTCTTACTTTTTAAAAAGATTTTATTTATTTATTTGAAACAAAGAAAGAGTGTGTGCGCATAATGGGGCAGAGGGAGAGGGAGAGGTGGGGCTCCATCCCTAGATCACCACCTGAGCTGATGGCAGACACCTAACCCACTGAGCCACCCAGGTGCCCCAGATATAACATTTTCTTAAGGGAATGTCCACTTCTTATGTTTAGTTGTATTTAGTATGGAACTTAGTTCTTGAGTAACTTGTGCAGAAATCATTCCAAGGCCCAAGAACTTGTCCTAGTAAGGTGGCGGATGGCGTGGAAAATTATTGCCCAGAATACGAAATGTTGGATTTTATTGTGTAAAAGGGAGACTCATTGGAGCCTTTTGGTGAGAAGCCAATTTTGTTTCCATCACAATCAACTTACTGCCAAACTCTTGGCTGCATATGGTACTGCCAAATGATGAAGAGATAGTAAGCACTTGTTAACTGCTCGGAATTAGGTGGATGATTTGCCCAGGAGCTAACAGGCGCTTCTACAGAGATGAATTTGGGGTTGAAAAGTAACATTTATTGTTGCTTTTCATGACATCGGAAGGCTTAAGCTTATAGTCACTAACACATAGGTACTTGATCCCTGTCCTAAATGGTCTTCTTACCCAACATACTCTTGGTAATGGTAGCACTGTTGAAGAAATAAGCAGTTAATTTGGAGTTAAGGTCTAAGTTTCTGTGGTATTTAAAAGGAGAATATGTTGTAAAGCAGCAGCTTGGTATTGGGATCATGTTTATGATATATAAATTAGTTTATTGAAAGAATTACCGTAACTAGGCATGGCAGTATTTGGTCGAATGGCATGATTTGGCAATGATGCCAGCAACTACCTTGCATAATCAGATAGGTCAGACTGATCATCTGTTGTATTCAGTGCCTTTGAGGGATGATTAATTTGACAGGATATAATATAAAATGGTAAAAAGAAAATGGGCTTCCAAGTTAAACAGATCTGAGTGCCTGTCTTGGTTCCCCTGCTTATGACTTTAGGTAAGTTACTTAAGCTTACCATTTAGTAATACCCAAGTCTGTGGTGGTGATTGGCAGAGCTCTAATCTCTTAATGCTGTTACTGGTACACAGTAGGTACAGAATAAAAGGGACTGCCTCCTTAAATAATGAGAGGCTTCATGAGAGAGTGACAGACATACAGCATTATAGACACAGTCCCTGGCTTCAAATGAAATTTTAATATGGAGCTCATGGTCATCAATATAATCAAATGAGCACTGTAAGAGTTGGTTTTTGTCTCTCTAAACAAAAGCCTGGTTGTTGTCTCTCTGGATAATGGGCCACATTGGCTTTTTGAATTGTTCCAAACTTAGTGGATTAAAATATATATGTAAAAAAGAAACTCTAACAAGTTAAATCTCCTAACTGCCTGTGTATCTTTTACTTTATGGAGTTCAGTTCTTTTTTAAAGTTTTAAATGAATTATTACGAATATATTACCAAATGAATTAATATAACCACTAAATGAGAATTGTAATTTTCCTTAAATTTGTTTACATGTGGATAATCTTTCTAAAGTCTAGTAGAAAAAAATTTCTGAATACTTTAGTGAATGACCCTCAAATGTTACTTTGTTGCTATGGTTATAAGTCTTCAGCAAAGATAGGACTATACAATTAAACAAATGACATGGCCCGTTTGGTGTCACATGTCAACCCTTGGGCTCTTGACGCCACCACTCTGCCTTGGTATTTGATAGTTGAATCATAGAGTCTTGTAGAAGGAGGAGATTCTGGTGGTGTGTCTTAAGATAACCCTTAGCAGGTAGTCACTTTCCCTTGAACCTAAGATCTCAAATGCTAGTTTCTTCCCAGGTTTATCCTAATGCAGGTGGTGGAAGCCACATAATGAGAAGCACCAGGACCAGGATAAGGTGCTCAAAGTGGCCCATTTCATTTGTGGACAGCTGTGGGTATTAGAAAGCTCTCTCTATCATGCTATAATATTTCATCTCCATAATTTCTGCCTTCTGCTTCTAGTTCTGCTTTCTAGCACTGTTTTGATACATTTGAAGCTGTGGCTGTCACTTTGGGATATGGAAGGACGTTATCAATTGCCTGTCCACCCAGCACCATCACTCTACCTCTCTTACTAACAGAACCCAGATTGTTTCAGGATCCATCTTCTCTGTGGAAGGCTCAGCAGAAGTTTTCTCCGTCCCCATTGATAGGGTGGCCCTAACTGGTCAGAGGCTCCTACTCTGGTTGGTTCATAAATGGGTATACTTTGGCTTGGATAAAATCAGTAAAGCAAAGTAATATTCCATAGATGGTCCCAAGATATAAATAGAAAAGGAGTGGAAGGGGGGAAGAGAAGAGAGGTGAGAGATAAATGGGGAATAAAGAAACAAAATAAACCTCATGCGAGAGTCAAGAAATTGGAAGAAAAATACTGTAAGTTATCTTGATTACTAATTTGTAATGTGCACAGTATGTGGTTGTCCACTCTGTATTCTTTTTTTCTCTAGTCACACAGACTGGCATGGGATTATTAGTAATTACTGGGTTTCTGTAACTACAATTTATTTTTCAAATGTCTATTTATTGAGTATTGTGTGTTGAACATTTTAGTGGGTGCTCTGGGGAAAACAAACATTGGATGTGTGAAATTCCTATCCTTAAGAGTTTATTGTACTCTTTTCTCTCTGGCTTGTTCACCGATCACAAGGCTGACAAATTAATATGCCATAAGGCAGGACAGGAACCTTGCTCAGGAGGTCCCTGGGCGTCTTAATCAGTGCCCAGAAACCACTACCTTTGGGAAGAAAGAAGGCAGCATATGAGGTGGATAGAACACAGGATGTGGAATTATCACCTTTGGGCTCAAATTCCAGTTCTGTCCCTTCCTAGCTGTGGGACTGCTGACAAGCTGCTGTCCTTGTTAGCTCCAGGGCCCCCCCTGGTTGTGAGGATTCCAAGATGCAATGGATTCAGAACTAGCTACACGTGAAGCACAGAGTCAGTGGTTGTTGTGAAATCGTTAGAATCAAAAGAAATTACCTAGCTGCTATCAGAACAACAAAAACAGAAACCAGAAGATAGCAAGTGTCGGTGAGGATGTGGAAAAACTGGAACTCTTGTGCACTGCTAGTGGGAATGTGGGTCGGTGCAGCCACTGTGGAAAACATGGCGGCAGTTCCTCAAAAAATTAAACATAGAATTACCATATGATCCAGCAATTCTATTTTGGTATATACCCCCCAAAATTGAAAGCAGGGGCTCAAAGGATTATTTGTACACCTGTGTTCATAGCAGCATTATTCTCAAGAGCTGAGGGGTGGAAGCAACACAAGTATCCATTAGCAGATGCGTGGACGAACAAAATGTGGGATGTACATACACTGGAATATTATTCAGCCTTAAAAAGAACATTCTGACACGTGCTAAATGGTGGATGAACCTTGCGAGAATAGAATAGGAGGGTAAGAGAGGGTAAGAGGCAGTCACAAAAGGACAAAGACAGATTTCTCTGACTTAAGTTGGAGTTACATCCAAATAAACCCATGCATTTCATATGCACTAACCTGCTGAACGTCGGAGCTGAGCTTCGCCTGCCTGAAATGTACTCAGAACACTTAACGTTGGCTGATATCATCTAATGAAAGTCTCTTTCATAATAAGGTGTTGAATATCTCATGTAATGTATTGAATAACGTACTGCTTGTTGCTAGCCTGTGAAATGATCCCAGTTCACGATTCCAGGTGCGGTTTCTACTGAATGCATATCATTTTTGCACCATTGTAGAGTAAAAAAAAATCATAGATCAGGGACCAGCTGTAATGTATGATTTTGCTCACCTGAGGTCCTCCTGGAGAAGTCAGATTCATAGAGACGGAAAGTAGAATGGTGGTTATCAGGGGCTGGGGGAGGAGGACACAGGAGTACATGTTTAACAGCTTTAGAGTTTTAGTTTTGCAAGATGAAAAGAGTTCTGGAAGTGGATGGTGGTGATAGTAACATGAGAGGAATGAGCTTAATGCTGCTGAATTGTATACTCAAGAACTGTTAAGATGTCAATGTGTGTATTTTATCACAATTTAAAAAATGAACAAAATTTTTGCAAGATCTTTTATTTATGTATTTGAGAGAGAGAGAGCACAAGAGGGGAGAGGGTCTGAGGGAGAAGCAGACTCTCTGGGGAGCGGGGAGCCCAACACAGGGCTTGATCCTGAAACCCTGGGATCATGGCCTGAACAGAAGGTAGACCGTTACCCGACTGAGCCACCCAGGACCCTCATTGGGTCCCCTGTGGGACCTTTTAGAACAGGTTGGACTAGATGGCTTTAAAAGGTGCTTTCTGATTTGATCATGCTGTTTATTTCTGGCCATGTACTCACCGATGCCATATTGTAGGGAGGACTATTGCTGATGGAATTTTTCCTCCTAGGTTCAAAGGGGAGCTTTTTTAAAAGCTTTCCCGAGGCAGGAGTGGTCTTTTTCTTTTAATTGGAGATTAACGTACATGTAGCAAAGCAGCTTAAACCAACCCTTGTGTAACCAACCCCACACCCCAACTCAAAAAGCAGATGGGTGCCCAGCCCAGCGTCTTCCTGTAGGACCCCCAGACAATACTCGCTTCCCTCAAAGGCATCTCTCGTCCCGTTCCTAGTTTTAATTTAGTTTCCAGTGTCGGCTTTTAAACAATAAGGTGTAAGCAACTGAAAAGCGGTACAAAGCCATTTGGTTTGGCAGATAAACAGATTTTCAAGCTGTGGGTTTGGCAGGCACTGGCCTCTCTCCCCCGTGTGTGGAATGACTGCAGTTCAATCAGAGAGCAAGTCCTCGTCCTGTTTCAGACCCTGGCTATTCAGCTGCAAAAATTCTCACAGGGGAGTTTGATCAGAGCCTCATTTAAAGACCTTTTTATTCAACCATTAGCGAGTAAAATTAGGCGGCCCTAGCCACGTACAGCTTGCTTTTCTGCCCATCTCTGCCCAGCTAAGAGAATTTATAAATGCAAAGATGTAAATGTGGGTGTGATAAACGTGGTTTCCAGTGACTCTCATGTAATCAAACATCCTGCTGTGTGCCACAAAGCCAACCTGTGCACAGACATTGGAAAGAACTAATAGTTTTGGGAATTCCATGATGCTATTCCTCAGGAAAATAGGACTTCTTTTTCTGACATGAAGGTGCACAGTGCCCTTATTACTGACTGTTCTTGCTCACGTAGTTTTGATATTTATTTTTGTTGGAGGGGAGAGAGAGCCAAGATTTGACCTGTGGAATATATTAACCCATGAAGGAATGCTTCATTTATTCATCATTCAGAAAACAGTTCTTGGACATTCAGCACTCATGGGTATATAAGCATATGACCCATGGTCACATCCATTTTGCTCTAAATGGCAGAATCGTGCCATATAGACGCAAGAAGTACAAATATTTTAAAAACTAGAGTGAGGAGTACAAGTTTCTAGTTCATGTGAAAAAGGAAGAACACGTGTGGTACTGAAGTGAGGTCTTCTTGTGAGAAGGTCACAGGCTGTGGGCTGCAGGCAGTCAAACCTTGGGCTCCTCCTGCCCTCCCGGTGTGTGGTTCCCCCGGACCTTGACCCAGACCACAGCCTGTGGCCACAGCATCTGAGCATGGCCTCTCAGTGCTCTCACCATGTACATCTCTTGGCAACTGCGGGCACTACAGAAGATTTGAAGACAGACTGAGCCTGGAAATGGAGGGAGGGCAGAGCTAGGCCCAGGCATCTGACCACAGCAGGACTATTTTTGGGTGAGTCGTGTGTTCTTCAGTTGAGGACAAAAAAGTGGAGAAGCAATGTAACAGGATTCCTTACTTACCCAACTGAAGAACTAGGGGTGTGCACCAGTGGGAGTATGGTCACTTGCGAGGAATGGGGTAGCCATGGCATGAACTTTGGAGTGTCTGAGGAACAGGGTGATGTCATGGTTTCATGGATTCAGGAATCAGGACTTGGGCTCTAATCCACAGATCTTCTGCTCTTGGCTCAAGGCCGGAGCTGAAACCCCTTTCCATTCCCAAGTCAGTAATGATATGCTTATCTCCTACTCCAGCCCATTGTTGCAGAGATGAAATGGGGTAATAGACCTGAAAGGCCTGGGCTAAATCTAACTCACCACACACTTGTGGCTGTTGTTCAGGGCTCAACTTCACTACCCCTGGCCTTTTCTTTCTTTCTTTCTTTCTTTCAGGCAAAAAGCAAAGGGAAAACATTTTCTTTTATTATTAGGCTGTCCTTAAGCATGGGAAGTAAAACAGTTAAAAAAAAAAAAAAAGAGCTAGTTTTATGGGTAAAGAAACAGGGAATGAAAACCTTGCCAAATATGGTCGAGGTTCGTCCTTAGGCTCCCTCATCTCAATTTAAATGCCCTGGTTGCAGGACCCCAGTGAAATCATTGGTGTGAGTAGTTTCAGGGAGCTCTGTGCCCTGGCCGGAGAGGGGGTTCCATGCAGGCTCTCCCTCCATGCAAACCTTCTCACTGACCTTGGAGCAACCTTGACCTATTCCCTCCTGACAAGGAGATGAGGGACAGGTGTTAGTACATTGGCCTTGATTCATGTGACTCCTATCATGCCATATAAATGAAAATCCAGATTTTAGGCTAAGGAAAATGGTCTTCTCTATTGTACCTTAAAAGATACTTTTTCTCTTTCTAATAATAGGTTACATGATGCTTGACATTTTGCTGAATTAAAAACACTTTGAGATCAGGAATAAGCTTCTCAGATGCTAAGCAGACCTCTGAGATCACCTGTGGCATTCGGGAGGGGCTTGACTACATGGGACCCTCCAGTTCTAACAGTAGGAGGGCTGGTAATCCCCCACCCCACCTTACTACTTTGGCTTTCTCCCCATGTAATAAAAAATGTACTACTTAATATGTGCTCCAGAATATTTCAAAAATCCCTTTGGTAGAGAGATACAGCACTCTAAGCCATCAGAATAACTTTTAAGATCAATAAACATTTTTTTAAGAGTAACAAATTTAAATGAAAGTAGATTTGCTTTTAAGAAACAATTGAAGTTTTTTTGTTGTTTTTTTTTTTAAGTTGACTTTTAAAATTTTGCTGTACAATTCTGTGATTTTAAATAAATGTATAGATTCATTCAACCACCATCTTAATAAGGATGCGGAATGTTCTATCAGCCCCCGGCGTCTGGCAACTGTTGATCTGCCCTCTGTCACTGTTTTGCCTTTTTCAGAATGTAATAGAAATAGAATCCTAATGTCTGTGACCTTTTTTACAGTATGGCCTTATTGAGATATAATTCATGTACCGTATAATTTACCCATTTAAGGTATGCAATTCAGGGAGTTTTAATTCATTCACAGAAGTGAGTAACCATTACCACAGTCGACTGAAGAACATTTTGATAACACCTTAGAGAAATACTGTACCCACGAACAGTCACTGTCCATTTCCCCCCAACCCCCCGAACCTCCTTTGTTCTGGGCAGCCAGCCACCGCTCATCCACTTTCTTTTCATATAGATTCCAGGCACCTGTTTTTAATGATATTTTGTGCATGGCTTTTGATGTTTCCCAGACTGAACTGTTTCCAGTTTTATTAATTTAACATTGCAGAATTTCTAGGTGTAATTCATAATGCAGTTTCTATAAAGCTCAACATTGTTAGCTGGGTGAGAAGCTTTATTCTGTCTTTTATCAAGAGGGATACTCACAGTAGTTTTTTCCCTTTTAGATCTTCAACCTAAAATAAATAAAGTTCCTCTCCAAGAGAAGACTCTAAGATTGTAAAGGGCAGTGTTATTAACACTGGAACATAAATCATTTGGGAGGGAATCCTGGAAAGCTGAGCTTTAAAATCTGAGGGTAAACTGGGCATTTTGCCCTGCCGCATTCTGCTGTCCAGCCCTCCCTGCTGCCCGAGGGCGATGGCGATGCTTTTAACTACCGGGTTTACTTTGTGGGGAGGTGGTCTCTGGAAGCCCCAGCTCCCCCACCTGGAGAATGGCCATGACCTTCGCTTCTCACAGACTCTCAGAAGCATCAAGTGAAATACGATCATTTGAGCCAATGCTTCTTAGTGAGAGGTAATGTCATGTAGGGACAGTGGACAGAGGACCCGGTCACATGACCTGGCTCTACATTTGCAGGTATAAATTCTCACTGTGGGAGGTATAATCTTGGGCAAGGTACTTGACTTCTGGTCATCTCCATGTGGCCATCTGTTCTGTGACGATTAATTATAGATGGTCTTTGGAAGTTTAGCTGTGATCATTTAGTGGATATACTCAAAACATAATAGAGTCGTAACAATATTTAATATTGCTTTTCTTTTAGTAAAGTAATTATTTTTGGCCATCCAGAGTCTTCAGGGAGCTTATTCCTTGCAACTCTATGTAAATTACTGAAAAGATTTTGCAAAGGCCGTGGCAGTCTGAACTTAGATGCATGCTTGGACTTGAGCCAGCACTGCGTTTTGAAATGTTTGTTGAAGCTTAGAAGCATAGTGTGTTGCCAAAAGGGAAAGAATGTTTGGATGAACGATGGACAAAGGAGAAACCCATACCAGGATGACTTAAAGTTTTCCATGCATTGCTTGTGTCTGTAGGGAGCAAAAGGAACTTTGTGGCCTTTAGGTCTTCAAATCCAGACTGTCTTACTGAACAAGAGCTAATGATGAGACACAGGATCCAATTTGCAATCGTTTTTTTTAGACAAAAGACTGACCTATCAGAATCAGGGAGGAAAAGGAGCTGGAAATGATTAGTTTTGGTGCAGTAGTGTTCTTAATTGCAAGAGTTTTATAATTATGCTAGCACAGTTATGACTTGTTTTACTTTTGTATCAAACAATATTTGCCTTTCACAGAAAATATAATGGAAATAGCAATTTTATTGACAATGTGTCCTCTTTTAGGTGACTGATTCCTTACAAGGTGTATTATTGATATTCTTGTTATTGATAAGGAAACCAAGGCTCAAAGATAACAAATTATCTTTGTTAGCTCCTTTAGCTACTAAGTAAATGGAACCTGAGCCAGCTTGACTCCCAAGTTGGTATGTTTTGCAGGCGTACCTCGGAGATACTCCAAGTTCAGTTCCCAACCACCGCAATAAAGCGCAAATCTCAATCAAGAGAGTCAAATGAATTTTTTGGTTTCCCAGTGCATAAAAAAGTTCTGTTCACATTATACCGTGTAATAGCATATGTCTAAAAAGAATGTACATACCTTAGTGAAAGAATACTTATTGTTAAAAAATGCTAACCATCATCTGAGCTTTCAGTGAGTTATAATCACTGCTCACAGATTGCCCTAACAGGTATAATCATAATGAAAAAGTTTAAAATATTGTGAGAATTACCAAAGTGTGACACAGGGGCATGGAATCAGCAAATGTTGTTGGAAAAAAGCAAAGTGCAGTAAAATGAGATACCTGTATTTAACTTTGAAAGTTTATTTTTATTTATTTATTTTTTAAAGATTTTATTTATTTAGTTCAGAGAGAGAGAGAGAGGGAGAAGCAGACTCCCTGCTGAGCAGGGAGCTGGGCAGCCCTGGGATCATTGCTCGAGCCAAAGGCAGATGCTTAACTGAGCCACCCCAGCACGCCTGAAAGGTTTTTTTTTTAAAATCGTGACTATAACATGTAGAAGGTAATGTTCACTTTAGCTTATCAAGTGGATTTTATACATTTACTTAAATGAAAATAGAGGAACATGATTGCTCCTGAGAGATTAATAATAAAAACGACATGGCAGACATTTTTTGAGCACACACGGTGCGTCATTAACACTTGCTAAGTTCTTCTTCATTTAATCCTCACAACAACCTTTTGAAATCGGTACAGTTATCGTCCCGTTTTTGCAGACAAATAAAGATTAATTAACCACAGCGTCACATGGCTCTGCCGGCTGGAGCTGGAACTTGAACCCAGAAGTCTGGCTGTCAAGCTCAGCGCTGAGGCTGAATCTAACGTCTAACTATTTGGTCTTGCAGAAGACAGAAGCCTGGACACTAGAAACCAGCCAGAGCAAGAGAGAGCCCCCCCCCACCCCCAGTTCTGCCAGTCTGGTGTGGCTTTTACTATGGCCACCGCTTGAAATGACGAAGAGCAAAAAATGTGTTGAAATTGCGCTGAAACTTTATATGAACATCACATTAGGAGTTTAAAGCTCCATCAGGGGGCGCCTGGGTGGCTCAGTGGGTTAAAGCCTCTGCCTTCAGCTCAGGTCATGATCTCAGGGTCCTGGGATCAAGCCCCCGCATCAGGGCTCTCTGCTCAGCAGGGAGCCTGCTTCCCCTTCTTTCTGCCTACTTGTGATCTCTGTCAAATACATGAATAAAAAATTAAGAAAAAAAAAGCTCCATCAAGATTAAGCCAGTCAAATTTATCCACATTAACTTCAGCTGGCGACTCAGTCAGATCTATTAGAGTTGCCACCCTTTGCTGGGAAAGAATAATTTTCCTCTTCCACCAAAGCAAAGCAAATAATTTGTTGAACCATGATTGGATTAAGTACTTCAGTACTTAGCTCACATTTTTCTTTTGCTAATTACTTCCGTAGCTTGCATTTTTCTTCCCATTAAGCAGTAACTCTTCAGTATCATACACTTACTTGCTAACTCTATACCTGGAAATGCTGCTGCAAATCCTCACAGTTAGGAAGGTTAAGACTGTAGTTAATAGATTACTAGTGGCAATGGGTGGGATAATAGAGAACTTCAGACGAGGGGAGTTGTACGGCCATCTCCAGCTCGTTCCCCTTCGTTTTTCTTTGTGGCATTTATGCCATGGGTCTAGATGCCTGAGCCAAGGTGCTTTATTCCCTGGGAGGCTGTGTGAACTAAAGGGCCAGTACATTTGCTCATCACTTGGGCACACCATGGTGGACTGTCCCCTACATGGCTTTTTCCATTTCTGAATGGTGGCTCTCTGAAAAGAAGTTAATAAATATGGATGATAAGACTTCCTTTTCCTTTAAAAAAGGAAAACTTATTAGACTCTCTTTGCTTTCTTTCACTGCTGGGGTGTCAGCTGGTTCTTTGAGTAAACCCCAGATTTCTCTTGTCTTGAGGAAGTCGGTCTAAGTAGAAGTGCTTTGACATTGACTTTAACAGAAGCGGAGCTCTTAATTCTCAAGGCCAGCCCTTGTGCTCATTCTTGGACTCATGCAGGATCCTTTCTTGGTACACCTTGTGGCTAACCGGAAACACTTCTGGTGATTTCCCTGGACTAACAGTCTCTAAATATAGCAGCTTCGGGCTTGATGTTGAGTAAAGGTGCCATGTTATGCTTGTTTTCTGTGGGGTGAAGGTGTTGCAGAGGGAGTCTTGTGCCAATATTTTTCATGCCAATACAGAAGAAACACAGGGCATACATTTAAATAAACTCCATCGACTGACGGTTCGGAATCCCTGCTGGACCTTCGGGAACCTTCCGGCCGTAAAACCACTGCGCCATCCTGAACCTGAGTTGGAGACAGCAAGGAGGGAGCTCCCAGCCTAATAGCTCATGCTGAGTCCTTATCTGGGTTCCTGACTCAACCAAGACAACAGATGAGAACAGCCAAAGCCAAAACAGGCATGAAGACTGTGATTTGGGTTAATATGCTTCCCCGGGGCAATGACGGATTCATTCTGGGACAGACACAGCGGGGAATCTGGGGTTAGAAAAGCCAGATGAGTCACTGATTACATATCGTGATTTAAAAAGTATCTTGTATTGATATGAATAGGAAGGTGTCTTCACATCGGAGCAAAGAGAAAAGTAGAGCCCTACTTTGAGGTATTTCTTTCAAGCCGTCGGAAGAGCTAAGTGCCCTTGTGGCAAAGAGTGAAAATGGTAAAGCTTCTGCGTGCAAGACTTGTGGGACAAAGTTGAAAAAGATGAAGTAAACTAACAAGAGAACAGTGATGCACTGAATTACTTCTGCTTTTGACTGCCAGTGCTTCAGGAAATGAACAGGTTGGAAATTTTCTACTGTTCTACATTTTATTTTTAAGGTCAGGGGAGAAGTTATTTCCCTGGAAGCTTCTTTTTATTTCTGTGTTGATAGTTTTAATGTAAGGACATTGGGGTTTATTGAGACCCTCCCCTTTGAAAGTGATTTCTACCTATTTATGATTAGCCCATTGTTTGCTTATGTAGAATGTAGAGTGTTTTATCCTTTACACAGATTTTTAGGTCCCAAACATGAAGTGGCTTTGTTTTATCAGTCGTAAAAGTATTTGTTCTCTGACTGATTATAAACAATGAGGTTGAATGACTCTTGACATAAAGGAAAATGATAGCAATAGTTTTATAATAGATAGATCTGAGATAAGTATAAAACTTCTGTTTTTCCTAAAATGTACCCCAAAGCTAATCCTTTGTAAATTCTACCATTTTTTTTTTTTTTAAATGGCTATAGTGTAACCTTACTGTTGGCTGTCAGGTTTATAAGAACAGAGATAAAGTTCACAGCAGCAAAAATATGATACGAAAGACAACTCTCCAGCATACCAGCAAATACATCACAATTATGGACGCTGTAGATCAATTAGAGCTTTACTTTCTTTCCTGAGCACTGTTTTTCTGTTTTGCATTCAGGTATGGGGTCAGACTGGCGGTAGATAAATCCTAATCCCCATTCCTGAATAAGCACAGGGAATTATAATGCCATTTGGGATCGTTACTGTTGTAGTTAACCGGCAGGGCAACTGAAATTAAATCATCCATGGCATTCCCATTGCTGTGATTTCAATCCTGGCATGGAGTTCAGGATTTGCTAAAGTTCCTAACAAAATTGGATGGTGCCTTTCTTTTCAAAAGCAGGTGAGGGGGGTGCCTGGGTGGCTCAGTGGGTTAAGCCTCTGCCTTCGGCTCAAGTCATGATCTCAGGGTCCTGGGATCAAGCCCCCGCATGGGGCTCTCTGCTCGGCAGGGAGCCTGCTTCCCCCCTCTCTCTCTGCCTACCTGTGATCTCTCTCTCTGTCAAATAAATAAATAAGATTTAAAAACAAAAAGCAAGTGAGGTTGTAGTGTGGGGTTTTTATAGTTAGTTCTCAATCCTGGCTGCTCATGGGAATCAGTGGGGAAGCATTTAAACCTTCCCATGCCAAGCTGGACCTCCAATTAGATGGGAATAGTGGGAAACCCAGGTTCAGTCCTTTTGAGAGCTCTCCTCAAGATTCTGCTTACGTATCAAGGTTGAGAACCATTTCACTAGATCTAGCCATCATGGAATTTTTGGGCTATTGTAAGAAAACATTTCAGATCAATGAATTAGGGTGGAACTGTTAATACCTGATCATTTTCCAGATGAATGGCAAATGTCCTGGAGTGTGGAGACATGCCCAGGAAAGCTGCCTAGCTAGGAGTTCCCCCTTTGCGGAAAGTAACTGCAGTGGGAACCAGTTAGGAGGGTGGACAGTTTCCGGGGTTCAGAGTGGTTGTTCCACTATCTCCCCCATACACTTAGAAGCATCTGGAATGGGACAGGGACATACCACCTGCTGGGACAATCTTATTCACCAAAACAGCTTTGTCTTGGCTGTGTTTTAAGGTGTATGGGGTCCATAGAGCTTCTGTCACTCAGGGACCTCACATTCAGGCATGGAATGTCTCCCATGTGCCAGGGGCTCGCTCCCCTTTCCCCAGGACATGGCTCCATCAGTCCTGAAGGTTGTCCACTGGTCTTGACTTCTGTCATAGTGACCCATGAGTGAGAAGAGAGTATGTGTAGGAAACTACAACAGCGTAGTTCCATCAGAAATCATCATTCAGTAGGATTTTTTTTTCTTCTCTTTCCACATGCAACAGGTTGACTGATGGGCTCAGAAATAGGGAACCTGTTTAGTCAGAGGGCTGGGATGGCAGGGTCTGCCCTGTGAACCCAGGGCACATTACCCCATCTCAGAGCTGCTCTTTTGTCAGATGTTAGAATTCATTATCAAAATTCATTTTTGTTTTTGTTTTAAGATTTTATTTATTTATTTGAGAGAGAGAGAGAGAGAGTGAGCATGACCAGGGGGAGGGGTAGAGGGAGAAAGACTCTGTGATGAGCAGGGATCCCGATGTGGGACTCAGTCCCCAGACCCCAGGATTGTGACCTGAGCTGAAGGCAGACACCCTACCAACTGAGCCACCCAGGCGCCCCTCAGGATTCATTCTGAAAGAGTATATGAAAGCGCTTTGTTGAAAAAGTACGGAATGAAATAAATCCTATTTAATCTCCAGCTGAGCTGTGGTAAGAAACCTCCTGCCTGAGAGAGAAGGAACAGTCCTCTGGGAAACCAGTAACCCTGTCCAAGAGGTACTTTCCTCTTTCTGCAGTATTCGTGGTGGTTCAGTGAGCCATCGGTGTCCATTAAAAAAAAAAAAAAAAAAAGACCATACCAAAATGCTAGCAAGGATGTGGGGACAATAGTAAAAAATGGGACAGCTACTGCCAGACACCCTTTGGCAGCTTCATATAAAATTCAACATCCATCTGCCTCACAATCCAGCATTTCCACGCCTAGATATTTATGCAGGAGGAATGAAAACATACGTCCGCAAAATGACATGTGCAAAGATATATATAGCACCCTTTTTCATAATATATCTAAAAAAACCAAAAACCCTGGAAATGTCTTGAATACCCATCATCAGAAGAGTGGTTCAATACATTTGGATTGCAGACTCATAACATGGAGTACGACTAGACAAAAAAAAAAAAAAAAAAGATACCGACACATGCAAGAACTGGGTGAGGCTTACAAACATGTTAAGGGAAAGAAATGCACATCCTGGATGATTTCATTTGCGTGAAGTTCAGGAGAAGTGCTCCCAGGGAGAGTGTGACTTTGGAAAGGACAGAGGGGACTGTCTGAGGAGATAGGAATGGTTTGTATCTTGTTTTGGAAGCTGGGTAGGTGGATGTGGACATACACTGATATCAATCTCAGATAGCATTGAAGAACTGTGCATTTCATTAGATATACATACTTGTTTGGGTGGATCATCAGAATTTATTTTTCTTGATTTTTTTACAATTGTGGTAGAATATACATAATGTAACATTTAGCATCGTGACCATTTTTAAGTGTGCTGTGGCATTAAGTACATTCATACTCTTGGGCACCCATCACCACCGTTCATCTCCAGAACATGATATGAATACATTTTGCTTCAATAAGAAAAGCAAACTAAAGATAACATCATGTGGTTAGGTCCAATTAAGCTCTAACTGAGGTATTAACCTGGTGCATGGGTGAAGCCAACCCTGAGGCTACTTTTGTCTGTGGCCCCAAAGCGTGTCGAACGTATGTCTGCTGTGGTACCTGTCATATTTTACCAGCATTAGCATTGATTTGCCTGTTTCTCCTGCTGGTCCCTGAATTCCCGAGGGTGGAGAGTGTCTTGCTCATCCTCTCTTCCCCGGCATCCATGTAAGTGAGGTTTTCGTGAAAGTGTGCTGAACGCCAAGTGGTCCCAATGTCAGATTTCGGCTTGGTACACTTCCACGCTCTTCTTCTTCTTTTTAAGATTTTATTTACTTATTTGACAGGCAGAGAGAGAGAGAGAGGGAGAGAGAGAGCACAAGGTGGAGTGGCAGGCAGAGGGAGAGGGAGAAACAGGCTACCCACTGAGCAGGGAGCCCAACGCAGGGCTTTGATCCCAGGACCTGAGATCCTGACCTGAGCCAAAGGCAGACGCTTAACTGACTGAGCCACACAGGTGCCCTCTCCACGCTCTTCTTAAAGAAAATATGAGCTTGTATTTTCCACAACTCCCTCTGTAAAATGGTTAAAGAAACTGTAAGAATTTAGAGTTTTGAAATGGGGAATATTTAGTAGGACTTCCTGGAACTGCTTGATTCTGTTTAACATGTGTGTTTTATCTCTTTTCTTCCTTCTTGCTGGAGTCTGCTTCTGGACTCCCACACCCAACACCATGACTTAGGAACTTCCCTTTCTCCTGTGCCCTGTGGTTTCCTGTCCTGCCTCCAAATCATCTATCTAAACAACACAAAAGAGCCTGAGTGACCACTGAAAATATTTTATCCTCCTAGCAGCTCAGAAGAGTTGAAACTAAAACTTAAGGTTTTTCTTCTTTAGAAACTCTACAATTTCCCAGGAATAAGGAGGAACATAAACTCGTGGGAGGGTAACCATACGCTGCTGTTTAAGGCCACGGCCACAGTGCTTTTGGGCTGTGCCACAGATGGTCCACTGGCAGCCCCTTCTTCCTCTTCTGAGCCTGAAAGCCAAAAATAGGGTTAAATGTGATAAGGGCTTCCATCCCCAGACAGCTGAACAACTTGTACCATTTCTAATTGTGCATTCCCGTTTGGGTATAATTTTCAATATAGATTCAGCATTTTATCCTTGGTCTCCAATTTTATGCATTTTCTTCACAATAAGGCTATCAGCTTAGATTTAAAAAAAGTGATTTGCTTAGGGCTCAGAGGGTCCTTGTTTTCAACCTATCTTGTGATTTTCATCTTGTTCCCTTTGAATTAGGCTTATGGCATCTCTGCTTTTTATAGCATTCATATCAACACTTGGGTCTTTTGGCTTGCTCCTAAATTTTTTGAATTATAGATTTAAAATGAAACACTCCAGTCCCTGCATCCACTATCATCGTGTACTGAGTAAGACACTGCTCCTGATGACTCTGAACTTGGACCAGTGGGCAGCACCACCGTGCAATCATTGGTGGAAAGGCGTATTTGCTGGCTGTTAGGAGAAAGTCCGCATTTGGTGCAGGAAAGGTCATTCAGGGATGCCACCATTTTACCATAGACGTTGAACATGTGAAAGTGAAGACCATTTGGAATTTAAGGAAATTTTATTTCATTTATTTATTCATCTCATTTATTTCATCTCGTTTATTCAACTCATTTATTTATTCATCAGCAAATACATAAAGAGAGATTGTTAAATGCCAGGTTCAGTTCTAGGTGATCTGGAGACAATGAACAAAAGACATAGGGCTCGGCTCTAATGATGCATACATTGCCAATAGGATGGAAAGACAGTATGCTAATAAATGCTTTCAGGCTGGATGAAGGGGCTCTGAGGGAAGTTAAGACTGGGTAATGTGACAGAGGGCATGTTGAGAGGGGCACTAGTTTAGCTAGGTTGGTGGGGGGAGGATCTCTTTTGAGTTGTGATCTGCATGATATGGAAGACAAGGAGAGGAAGAGGATTTTAGACAGAGGGGATGACAAGTGCAAAGGTCCTGAGGTACGGATGAACTTGAGTGTCTGCAGGGAAGAAGGACGTCTCCTATGGCTGAAGCCAGGGGGTGGGAGACTTTGGAGAGGCAAGCAGAGGGCCCTCTCCAAACACTCCCACCTTCTCTGATCACAGGCCTTCCAGACTTTGGTAAAGAACTTAGTTTTTATTCTAAATTCTGAAGAAAGCTGTGGGAGAGTTTTAATCTGTAAAGATTTGGCTATGTGGGGAAGACAGGGGCAGACAGGGCTGGGTGGTTGAGCAAAGAAAAATACAGGATGCCAGATTCAATTTACATATCAGGTAAACGATGAATCATTTTTTAGTGCAAGTGTGTCCTGTGCAAAAATGAATTACCGTATCTGTGAAATTCCGATGTCAGTGGGTGTCTTGTGTTTTATCTGGTGGTTGGGGCTCCTATGTCCTTGGAGCCGAGGAGAGTCAGACTGGGGACAGTTTATGCTTGTCAATGACAAAACCTTGCCGCTGAATTGGGTTTGGGGAGTGAGAAAAAGAAGAACCAGTGTGACTTGGTTTTCATCCTCAAGAGCTGAGGGTGCCCTTCACTGAGATGGAGATGGTGGAAGTGGTCTTGTGTGTGTGTGATGAGGACATGTCTTATTTAAGGGTATAGCAAACAGGAAGTGGAGACACGGAAGCCTGATTCTGAGTGAGCTGAATGTCATTGTGATTTGTTCCCCATATGTCCTCATCTCCTCCAGCATCCTCTCTTCCCTCTCCCCATCTATTTCTATTCAGAGAATAGCGTGACGGGCACAAGCCACTTCCTAAATGAACCCCAAAATGGGAAAAGTCAGTGCACCTCATAGGATCCTAAAGAATATTTCTGTTTCATTGTGTAACAGGTTTCTGTGTGCCTCTTTTGTCATGTACCTTTATGGATACCTTGATAGGCTTAATGAAGGAAAATGATTTTTGCAACAAAGAGGTTATGTGGGCGGTGAAAGACAGAGAAGATAAACCAGGCTCAAAGTGTCTGAGTTACAACATTTACAAAATCCAGCATTACAAATAGACCCGACCATGGTTGCACTTAAGTACTTTCTGAAACTGTAGCTCAAATAAGAAATTCTTTCATTTGAAATAAAAAGCAAGAGTTCATAAGCACAGCTAGAAAATTGAATTTCCTGATAAAAAATATCTTTTGAAAAAATGGACTATAAATATTATAATTTCCTTTAAGGTGGCCGTTGTAAAAAGTTCATTGACCTTGACTTTATTATTACTATTATTATTTTTTTTCTGTGCGGGGCTCGATCCCGGGACCTGGGACCATGACCTGAGCCGAAGGCAGAGGCCTAACCCACTGAGCCACCCAGGCACCCCTTGACTTTATTCTTATATAGTATAATAGCACTTTAGCATATAAGCATTTTATTAGAGAGGATTTGGATGTAAGATGGCTTTGTATCCAGAGAATGTTTTGTTTTTGTTTTTGTTTTTTTAAGAATTTTTTTCTTTATTTATTTGAGCAGAGTGGGAGCCTCAAGC
Organism: Enhydra lutris kenyoni; assembly: GCF_002288905.1. Lineage (NCBI taxonomy): Eukaryota > Metazoa > Chordata > Mammalia > Carnivora > Mustelidae > Enhydra > Enhydra lutris. Next base: position 10,117,950 of record NW_019154125.1, on the reverse strand, counting down.
AGACTCCCTGCTGAGCAGGGAGTCCAAAGCCTGGCCCCATCCCAGGACCCCACAATCATGACATGAGCTGAAGGCAGAGACTTAACCAACTGAGCCACCCAGGCGCCCCCAGAGAATGTTTTAAATCAAAATTGGATATATTCCATGACTTTTTCTTTTTTCCCTACCCATTCTTTTCTCTCTCTGTCTCTCTTTTTTCCCCCCTACCCCTTCTATTTAAATCTTTTAGGTAGGAATTTTACCAAAAATTCTCATTAAAGTACAAAGAGTTAATGAAGTTTACTATGTCATTCTCTTTCCAAAGAATCTCACATTTTAGTAGGGGACTCAGTATCACCTAAGTCAAATCACTGTAAGAATTACCTGTATTGTTTGCTACCTATGCCCTCAACCCCCCTACGGATGCTACTTCCATGGTCTGTCGAGTGCAGGGCCCACGAATCTTTCTCACCAATGTGCCGGTCATTCCTGTGAACAGGCAAGTCTGGAATGCACTGGCTTGCATGAGGGGATTACAGGTGTCACAGTTGAATTCCAGCTAGGGTAGAGGTATGAGTGGAGAAGCCTTTGGAGAGGCTGGAGGAGAAATAATTGGACCCAAATGATTTCATTAGTTATAGGGTTCAGCCAAGTTTATCCGTGTCTTCTCATAGGCTTGGCAGTATCTTGGGCACTGAGGACACTCCGGTGGAATGAACAGTGAAGCGAGGGCTGGGGCTGAGATGGCCGGGGAGAGGGAAGGACGGAGGTGCCCTTCGGCGTAAAGGTTGAAGTCAGTGTTTTCCGCAGGACGTGTGCTTGAGACAGGTGCATGGTAACAAGAAGGAGGTTGTTTGTAGAGGGTGGTACTGCAGGGAGGGGCAGGTGCCCAGGCACGGAGGAGGAAGTGGAGGAGGACAAGGTATCAAAGGCTGCAGGGTACTGGAGGTGGCTGGTGAGTGGAATGGATGGGAAGGGGAAGAGTGCCCTGTAAAACCAGGAAGGTAGGTCCCTGTGGAAGGAGCTTCTTGCCAGGCTCTGAGGAATGAGGAGGCAGAGGGGCGGGAAAGAATTGTAGTTGTTTTTGGAAAGATGTTTGGGGCAGCCCAGGAGCATGTAGTGTGGGGAATGGAAGGTGGTGATGATGGAGTGTGTGTGTGCGTGTGTGTGTGTGTGTGTGTGTGTGTGTAGGGGGCACTGGGGAGAACAGGAACGGGAATGCATGCAGGAGGAAGGAAAGCTGGGTCGGAGAGTTTTTAGTACAGTTGTGTGAGGTCAAAGGGGGTCCTGAAGTAAGCCAGCAGGATTCAGACACTCATTCTAACGGGATTGGGGGAACCCTGTGTGTGTGCTCACAGGCAACCCTGCTGCCTCCATGAGCATTTTATGTATTTAACGTGAAGTATGCTGAGATGACCCCAAACTTTTGGGTACAAGTGTTTCCTTAAGATGAGAGTGAGAAAGCAAAGGCGGGAATATTCTGATTTCCTGATGTAAGATGTGCTCAGTTCCCTTAGAGTTCAGGGAGGGACTGACTGCATGGGTGGATCAGGCCCCATCAGCTGTCCCCAGCCGGCCCTGGGGAGACCGCTGCCCTTCCAGCTATCTGCATGCACTCCCAGGAGTAGCCTGAGCTCTGGGACCTTAACTTGAGGTTGCCAGGACTTTTGGTGGCCATCCAGACAATGGAATCATCATGGCAGTTGTGTTTCTTGTACCTCCTTCCCGTCAGCCCCAGTCTCCCGTTCCAGACACAAGGATACACTGTTTCAGAACAAAATCCGGTAGACTGACCTACTTGGTAAAATAAGAAGAATCCAGGAAGTTGCTATTCTGTGAACTCCCCCATCCCTGTTCATTTTGTTTGTAACAGTGAAGCCAAGTTTCAAACAAATGCAGAAAAGGTGAACAATGCTAATGGATTTGTTTCCAGTGGGATCAGGGCCAGTTAAACTTAAGGTGGGCTCTTCGCCATCTGCTTGTATGCCTGAGGTTTCACCTGCTTTGAATTAGGATAATTTAATAAAGTCCAATTAGACTGGGAGAGTAGTAATGGGTTTGTTAATTAGATAAAAAAATTATACTTTATGATACTTATGCTAACCGCAGGTTGATGGCTGAGACCATACTCTGTCTTAAAGCACTATCTATTAGCTGTCCTTCTGTCTGTGTCTTATTTAATTTCTATCACACTGTGTTGGGGCTGTGTAGTCTCTGGCATTCTAGAATTGGGTGCTGTAACTCTTACGGTCTTTGCTGGATCTTTTGTGAAGTTTCACTCTGTGATTCCAGATGTCCTCAGGCCCCTCCCCCTTTTTTTTTAGATTATTTATTTGACAGAGCGAGAGAGGGAGCACAAGCAAGGGGAGTGGGAGAGGGAGACGCATGCTCCCCACTGAGCAGGGAGCCTGATGTGGGGCTCGATGAGGGGCTCGATCCCTGGGCCCTGGGATCCTGAGCCGAGCCGAAGGCGGATTAATGGCTGAGCCACCCGGGCTTCCCAACCCAGATTGTGGCTCCACTCAGAGAGTCTGATTCCAAAGGTCCCAGTTGGGCCAGAGTATTTGCATTTTTTGCCCATTCCCAGGAAGTCCTGAGCTTGCTGGTCTCGATTGACCTTTCAGAGGTCTTCTCCAGCTCAAGAATTTTGATTCTGTTTTCCTCTATAAAGCATCAAGTGGGGCCTGGTAACATTTCTCAAATGGGTGATGGTGTCTTCCCATTTCTGCCCTCAACTTCACGGGTGTTTTCTCTAATTTCTCCTTCTTTCTCCTGCAGACGTCTGCCAGTCACAGGCCTGGGGCCCTGGGTCTCTGCTCCAACAGCTCCCTCCAGCCCCTAAAATACCCTTTACCTGTCAGCACCCAGAGGCCAAGGCACACCATATTCACAGTGTGCAGCCATCCTGGGGAGGATGGTGGCACCCAGTGGCCCTCACTTCTGTAGTCTGAAGTGAGGACTCTTGGAGTTTTTTTTGCAGTACACCCCAGAGAGCAGATGGTGCTTACCTAACAGCTCACGTCTCAACTCTGGCTCCATTGCTTACTGTTTTGGTCACCTTGAAAAAGTCTCTTTACCTCTCTGAGCTGCAACTTTCTCATCTGTTAAATGGGATGAATAATAGTATCCGCAGGATTGTTCTAAGGATTGAGTGAAACAATCCACGTAAAGTGCTTGACGCAGTACCAGGTACCTAGCAAGCGTTAGATAGATGTTAACTTTTCTCAGGTGTGGTCAGCAGCAATGTTTAGGTGGGAAAACAAGTTCCTCATGGATTGGAGATGATGATAATACGATTACCCTGCATGAACCAGGCAGCAGGCTTTTGAAATATTACTCATTTCACCATTAAATGGGAAAAAAAGAGACCTTCTTGCTTAAGTTTATTAAAATTTACTTTAATAATAATTAAATTCTCTGTACTTAAAAAGAATGTGAAGCAGCACTACCAGAAAAATGTAAGGGTAAAGCAGAACATGGATTATGATTTCTAAAATAAGTGGATATTCAGTAAGCACGTACTTACTATATCTCACAAGCTCTAAGGCAAGCATATTTTTACATTTTAATACCTCTGAAATCTCAGTTAAAGGCATCTTAATAATTTGAAGGGTAGCCATTCTGTTTTGTTTTTTAAGATTTTATTTATTTTGAGAGGGAGGGAGGGAGAGAGAGAGAGACCACACAAGCAGGGGGAGGAGCAGAGGGCGAGGGAGAGAGAGAATCTCAAGCAGACTCCACAGGAAGTGTGGAGCCTCACACGGGGCTCGATCCCACAACCCTGACATCATGACCTGAGCCAAAATCAAGAGTCAGATGCTTACCAAACTGAGCAACTCAGGTGCCCCTATTTTGTTTTCTTTAACAGTACATAATATAATGATGTAAAAATCGACAGTGTTTTAGGTTCAGGAAAACATAACACTTTGAGCAAATCAATTTGGTAATTCTATTTTATGGAAATTATTTCTGTGATAGTCCCATTTGTTAGCTAAGTCTTGAGAAAAGATTTTATCGAGTCAATCATTGGCTAAAGAAGTACTGGTTTTAAAGAAACATTTTATTTTGGTTTTTGAGGGCAGAAAGGGAAAATGTTGGAGAGAAATATTGGGTGTGTTGAACATTAATGTGCTTTTAATATCAGTAAATTGCAGCTGATGAGGCTATGTTTCCAGTGTATACTATGAAACAGTCCTATTTCATTTAAAAATAGTGCTTCTAAGGCTAAATCTCTTTCTTCTAGACTTCATCAGATTACTTTGGGTGAATTTGATTTCCAAACATAAGATTTCCAAACACAAGACCTGATTTCCAAACATAAGACCAGTGTGGAAGGATGTAGGCAAAATGTAGATCACAGAGCAGTGGAGAACTGTATTTACATCACAGGGCAATGGTGTAGACTCTTACCCTGGAACAATTGTTCTAGATGGGTATCCTGTCTTTGATGATGATTCCTGAGCACCAGATGTGAAGGAAGATATAAATCCCTCATCATGTGCTGAATTTCCCAATACCCCACCCGTGAGAGAAGAGCACAGACCGACCTCTCTCTGGCTCTATCCTAGGAATGTGGATATAGTGACCCTTCTGGAAACTGTGCAGAATGATTAAATGCGGCCTCAGGCAGTGTGTGTGCAGGCATGTGTGTGTGTGTTATATCAAAGAGAAGACTTACAAATTATCAGAGAAAATTTAAAAATAAAAATTTAACTTGGGGTGATGGTTAAGGTCAGGGAGAGTTGTTATTTTGAAACTGCCCTTTTAAACGTTTGATATGCCGGAGACACTAATAATAACATTTTGTCAAACATGCGAAGTTGCGGGAGTGAGAAAGGAGAAGCTGGTGTTAATGGGCTGATGATGTGAACTAAAGAAAGAAGGAAAGGAAAAGAGTTTCCTAAGTTTGCACACACTGGGTAATTACCCTCCATTAATATGAAGATGTACTCGACTCCTAGGAGATGGCCATGTCTTACAATATTTATGCCTCCAGTGTCTCTCTTCTAATGTGTTCAACAAATGAAAAAGATACCAGATTCATGGATGGGTAAAACTCGAGCTGGAAGAGATGGCTGTTTTGTTTGACCCATGTGTTTTACAAATGAGGAGATGGTGTAGGTCCAGAAACAGTTAAGGAATGTATTTGAGATGCTCAGTGGTCGAGACTTTAACGAATTCCTCCCAAATATATTGATTTGAAGTTCCATGTTTGTCAGAGATGGTTACATAAAAAAGACTGACTTAAACTGAATAACCTGTTGTCTTAGTAGAAGTGTGTTGGGTTTCCATGGAGACCTCCTTTGGCTGGCTTAAGCAAAAATGGGGAATTATTGGAAGGAAGCTGAGAGACATTGCCCAAAATTGTCCAGAACCGAAGGAAACGCTGAGCAAACAGAGCTGCAGTGGGAAGGAACCTGGGTGGCCTCTGGACAGCCCAGCTCATGATCTCCTGCTGCTGCTGCCTCAGCCCTGCTCCCTGGCCACTCCTCTGCCTCTGATCCAGATGTGAGACTTCACAAGGCTGGCCTCACCTTGAGCGTGGTCTGCTCACATGGGCCTTGCTGACCAACCATCCCAACTCTCCCTCTCCTGAGACCCTGTCTTTTCTTCACTGTATGTACCATCACCTACCAGTCTTCCATTTACATGTCTGCCTTTGGAGATTTTCAGATACTGATGCCCAGGCCTGACCCCCAAAGATTCTGACATACCTGATCTGGGCACTTATTTTTTAAAGCCCCCACATTGTGTTCTAAGGCACAGACAAGGTTAATAAGAATCGTGGCCTTAATGCATTTCTAGACCAAAGACAGAGTGCTCTAACCTGTCTTTGTTGCCCTAACTAACCACTGCTGCTGAAAATATGCTTAAAAGAATTAAGGATTATTAAGGAATAGCGAGGGAGTTACTTGTAGATAACCACACATGAATGAAATTGACAAGAGCCCTCTCCTCCTGAGAGCCTGCTAGTGGTCCTTAACAGTGGCCTTACCTACAGTGGCAATATTCTCATTTTCCAAATGACTGAATGGAGACCGAGGGGTTGAAGAACGTCCCAAGGTCGACCAGTAGCTTGGGATTCAAGCTCAGCCCGTACCCACAGTTCTTGGACAAAGGCGACCATTATGCTGAGAGTGCCGAGATCCTGAGGGCCTCTCTCCTGCGTTCCCCTGTGGGACCACACAGGGGCGGTGGTGAGGATCCTCCACCCGTCTGGAGGTTCAAACAGCCAACCATGACACATCTCTGACAGAATGGTGGCTGAGTGTTGGGATACGTTGTCAAGGGAGAACACATCTTTAGTAAAAATGCTAGGCGAGAAAGAGGATCTCAATTATTGCAAGAAAAGCAGAACATGCTGGGCGTTCAAGGCTCATTAACGGAAATGTGAAGAATGTGAGTGAGGGAGAGCCTGAACCTAAAAGTAGTTTAGTTCAAAGAAGAGAAAGAAGTCGTGGGGGTGGGGTGGGGGGATGAAATTTTGAATTTTGTCCTTTTTAGGAAATTGAGATGTTGTGTAGTGTTTGGTGAGGAGAATGGGAAACATAAATATGAATGGTCTGTTGCTATAGTGCCTGTCATAAAAATAACGGAATAGAAGAGACTTCACTGGAGAGGCTAGACAACCTCCCCTCTGCCTGGGTGATTTGGAAATGGACTGCTTTTAACACCCAGGGATGGACAACAGGCCTCTGAGAGTTCTTGAAGAAAGAATCTGTAATCCTTTTGGGTTTAACCATTAGGCAAATTTAGCTTCCTGGTTTCAGAAAGAGAAAACACACCCACAAAAAGAAAAACCCAGGCCCGTGGGAACAAGTAACTTCCTCCTCCTGGGGCTGCTTGAAAACCCTAATCTGCCTGTCATGAGTCCCTTTCCTGCTCAGCATGAGGCTGGTTGGGGAGGCATCCAAGAGGCAACGGGGAGTGAGGAGAGAGAGGGCGCCAGCTTGGATAAGTAACTGAATACACTTTGGCTGAGAGGTAGGTTTGGAATGTGGTTCTCAAGGCAAAGAAACTGGTGAGAGGCGCCCTTCTAACTCTGTGTGCTGCTGGGGGAATGAAGGACATGAGTGACGGCTGAGTGCCCCCTCTTTGCTCCCCTGCCTCTTCTGCCCTTCCGTCTAACACACCTTGAAGCCGAAAAATCGAATTCTTCATTTCTTACTTGCTTGGTGACAAAATCCAAGAAGAGCCAAGGCCAAGTGAAAAAGAAATATCCGCTAACACAGAACTCATTTTCCTGCCAAATATGTCAGTGTGTGCTGTTAAGTCCAGTAAAGCGATTTAGCAGGTTAATTGAGGGGAGCCCCGTGTGAGCTGGGGGCAGGTCTGCAGTCTGGGCCACTTAGATTTCAGTAAAGCACACGGAGGGTAAGAATTGAGGTGGAGATGAGGGAGTTCATTAGAAGTTATCTAGGGTACTGTGAAACTTGGAGAGGCTTTAGTTGTGAGTGGAATCCACACTCAGGAAGACTCCGTAGCAATTTTTATTTAACAATTTTGTTTGTGCCAAAGGTTGCAGGAGGTGTTCTTCGCTTAAGTATGATAATGTCACTATAATCTGGCCCTCCTTGTTTTAGGGGACAGGGAGGGAAAACGGGAAGTAACACATTGTTTACTTGTTTTGGGAGAAGCATTCAACAGATGCTATTTCGTTTAATCCTCACAGCAACCCTTGAAGGAGGAATATTATTTACATTTTATAGACGAGTAAAGTGAAAATGAAGTTTAAAAATTGAGTAACTTGGGGCGCCTGGGAGGCTCAGTGGGTTAAAGCCTCTGCCTTCAGCTAAGGTCATGATCCCAGGGTTCTGGGATCAAGCCCCGCATTGGGCTTTCCGCTCAGCAGGGAGCCTGCTTCCTCCTCTCTCTCTCTGCCTGCCTCTCTGCCTACTTGCGATCTGTCAAATAAGTAAGTAAAATCTTAAAAAAAAAAAAAATTGAGTAACTTGCTGATGTTTATATGGCTATTAATAAATAGAGGAACCAGATTGGACCCAGGTTTCCTCATCCCAAAGCCCTTTGCTACTTCACTTCAGAAAAATTCTCTTTTTAATGGAGAGATTTACAGTCCAAATTCTTTGAATGGTCACAGACTCCCAGTTAATGAGAGCATTTTGGTTGTTTTCACGGTCTAGATAGGTCTGAAATTGGAACAGTTTTGGGGACTAACATTTACTGATCACCTATTAAAAACTAAAAAAAATACGGGTAATTAGTCTTACTTAGAGAAGTGCTTCTGATTGGGTTTTCTAAGTTCAGCTTTAATTCAGTAAATGTTGTTTTATTGCTCACTCAGTAACTGGGTAGTGGTTCTGTGTGAGTTTGGGTGGTGGAAGCAAGGTGTCTACAACAGAATATGGAGTTTCTGCCCTCAAGGAGTCTCTAGTCTAGCAAGGAGAGCTCTACACACATTCACAGACAGGCAATTTAAGAGTTAGGTACCAATATCAAATAGTACTATAAGAGATGTCTTGGGGCTTGCACCTAAGTTCCAAACTGGAAGAGGAAGAGAAGGATGTGTTCTGAGGGGATCAGGCAAGATGGGGCGTGAGTTAGGGTTTGGAGGGTACACAGGATTTGCTCGTATGGGTAAGAGCCAAGATGCCAATCAAGGCAGGCTCAGGCTGCCATGCCAATACATACCTGTGTCCATCAGGGAGCCTTCCGTTGGGAGTAACACAGGTGCTGGCAAGGTATACTGTTGCCAGGCTGTGGGGGGCTGCGTGGCAAATTAAATATTTAAGATTTTATCTTGTTGGCATTGGCAGTGGGGCTGATGGCAGTATTAGAGGCGATGGTGTATCACCAGTGACTGTAAACCCACATCTAACATTTGTTGAGTGTTTGTTCTGTGGGGTGCTCTATTCAACAAATGAACATTTATAGAACACTTCCAAGTGCCCAGCCCTGTTCTCTGTTCTGGCAATATGCCAGTGTCCAGAATTAATAAAAATCCCTGCTCTCCTGAGAGGAGAGACAGATGATAAAATAGATCTTGTAATCTGAATTCTTGTAATAATGCTGCAGAGAAACGGAAATGGGGAAGTGGGCAGGGTGGGGATGACTGATAGGACATCGCCATTGTAAAACTGAGCCCTGCAGATATGTATTAACTCATTGAAATGGTGAAATGTTAGAAGGTGGTCTGAGGAACGTTGAATAGAGAGGGACACAAAGATGATGTCATTTGCAAAGATGAGCAGGGAGTAGGGGACGGACTGATGCTGTAGGGACTAGTCAGTTTTCCCTAAAATGCTATGATGTTAGTAATTAACATCATGTAGGTTTTCATAGAGAAAGAAGACTCATGTAGGAAAAACCACCGGAATACACAGTTTTTCTGATCCACGCCTTTTCCTAAGCTTTGAAACCAAGCACAATGTATATTGCAAAAGGGACAGGGCTTGGTGGGGAGTTGTTTCTGCTGCATAAAGTGTGACATGGAGGTCACAAAGATGATAGAGGTTCTGAGCCTGGGTGAATAGGATGCACAGAAAAAGGAGATTTCATTAAGGAAAATGGAAATTCAACAGAATATCTGTCATGCTGTTTCCACGATTTCAAAATTTATGAGATTAATTGGGGCATCCCCTGGTGTATTCAAACTAAGAGTCAGTGGCTTCTCCTTATAACGGGGTAGGCAAGATGAAGTTCAAGGTGGTGGGTTCCTGTGCCAGGAGACCTTGCCTCTCCTCCCCGGTGTGCCTGGCCAGCCGCCCCACCCTCAGCTGTCTTTCTGCCTCGCCGCTCAGCCCGTAGCCACCTACCTAGTCTGTCTTAACCCGCCATCTGTTGCTGCTCACGTTTTAAAGATTACTGACCCTGACTGATGGTAATTTTTACATGGCCATCCTAGAGCAGAAGAAACACCCCAGAGTTCCATTTGTTGGGTTGTTGGGTCTAAAGAACTTAATACATATTTGTTGTAATAACTTAGTACCATTTGAAAAAACAGTACACACACTGAAAGCAAAAAATATTATTTTTATGTTATTCTTAAATGAACACAAGTGTGTGCTCATTTAAGATGTGTATACCTGTGTCGTGCAGCCTCTCAAGTTTTGGAAATATGTTTGGACACCACCACCCTTACTTTCTGTTCCATGTTTATCTTCATATTTCTGTTCCATGTGATACTTCCTTTTTATCACAGTAACCACAGAAAACCCAGTTTCACACAGATACAAAGTTGTTGAAAGGAATACAGTACAATCTAGTGTTGAAAGTGAGCTACCTTGAGCTATGGGTGGAGAGATCACAAGTACAGACAGAGATCACAAGTAGACAGAGAGGCAGGCAAAGAGAGAGAGAGGGAAGCAGGCTCCCTGCCGAGCAGAGAGCCCAATGCGGGACTCGATCCCAGGACCCTGCGACCACGACCCGAGCTGAAGGCAGCGGCTTAACCCACTGAGCCACCCAGGCGCCCCTAATTAAGATGTTTATTAATTTATTTTAGAGAGAGAGAGCACACATGAGTGGGGGTGGAAGAGGGGCAGAAGGAGAGAGAAAATAGTAAGCAGACTCCCCACTGAGCACAGAGCCCTATGAGGGGCTCGATCCCACAACCCTGAGATCATGACCTCAACGGAAATCAAAAGTTGATGCTTAACTGACTGCGCCACTCAGGCAGCCCAACACTAGCTTTTTGTAGACATTTTGTCAATGGAGAAAGAGAAGATTAAAAACTGACCAACCATAGAAGCGTTAAAGTGTTTTTAGTTCTATTTTAATTTGATTTTAATATTCTTAACAAACTTTTTTCTACATATGAAATCGTAATGTATATAACACCAATCTTGCTTTTTAAAAAAGTTACATTATAAACAATTTTTTTTAAGTTTAGGTACATAATTCTTTAGCTATCCTAAAAAAATTCTGAAATCACTATCAAGGTGATACTTGCACATAGTTTGAAAACCAAAATGGCTAAAAAGCTTTAACAAAAAACGCAGACTCCTACCCCACCTTCCTAACGTTACCGATCCAGTTTTACTGGATAGATCCAACCATTTTCTTGTCCTCAATTTCAGTGGCTCTGTAATAGTCCCTTAAATGGACCACATCATTTATGTACCTGCTACCTGGCCCATTTTTACTTTTTTTGACTTACTGAACTATCAATTGACAGTGATTCTTCAGGATTACTAATTGCTGATAAAATCCTGTTCACTGTGCAAATGTATATGGGTAAACTCATATCATATGTACATACATTATCATATGTACTTTGCCCTGCCTTTTTTATAAGCCTAACTCAGTTTCACCTTTCATTTATCATCACTGGCCATAGGCATGTTGTTAGGATTCACGGCTTTGTTATTAAACATCAGAGCTCCCATCTTTTACCAGTTATTTTCCCAAGTTAATGTAGGAGTTTAGGAATTCAGCTGAGAAGATTTAATGAAATGCTATTGCATTTTACACCATACTTATTAAGCAGGTAACAGCCTGCCCTTGGTAATTGAAAAATTTGGGGTGTTAGGAAGGAGCATAGTGTATGGATATGTGCACATTTTCTCAACTAGACTTCCATATTTTAAGGCAATCATCTTTTCAAAATTGAGGATCTGTTTTCTGAAATACTGACTCAAAATGGTACCTATTCTGTTACAATATACTTAACAAATTAATAGATTACTTTTTTTCAGGCAGTTTTAGACTTACAGAGTAGTTTACTGAATGGAAAGTACAGAGACTTTCCCATATAGCACTCACCACTCCCCAAATTATGAACATCTTGCATTTGTGTGGTACGTTTATTACAAATAATGAGCCAATATTGATACATTGTTATTAACGAAAGTCTAGTTTTCATTGGGTTTGTTCTTTGCATTGTGCGTTCTGTGAGTTTTGACCAATATCTAATGAGATGTATCCATCATTACAGCACTGTATGGCATAGTTCACTGCCCTAAAAATCCCCTGTGGTCCACCTAGTTATTCCTTCCTCCCTCTTAACTCTGGGTAAGCACTGATCTTCCTATTTCCAGTAAACGGTGCTGTTTTGCCTTTTTCAGAATGTTGTATAGCTGCAATCATGCAATATGTAGCCTTTTCAGATCGGCTTCTTTTGTGTATCAATATGCGTTTACCATTTCTCCATGTCTTTTTGTGGTTTGATGGTCCATTTCTTTTAATTTAGGAGTAATATTTTCTGCATGGATATCGTTTCTTTATCCATTCCCACAATGAAGTACTTCCTAGTTGCATCATTCCTGCTTGGCAATTGTGAATAAAGTTGCTTTAAGCATCCATGTGCAATTTCTTGTGTGAACTTAAGTTTTCAATTCATTTGGGTAAATGCAAAGAAGTACAATTATTGAATCATATGTTAAGAGAAAATTTTTAGTTTTGTAAATGGTTGTACCATTTTACATTCCCCCAGCTGTGAGTGAGAGTTCCTGTCACTTCACATCTTCAACAGCATTTGGTGTTGTCAGACTTTTGGATTTTTGCCATTTGAATAGGTGTGTGTTGGTACATATCATTATTGTTTTAATTTGCAATTCCTTCATGACGTGTAGTGTTCAGCATCTTTTCAGATGCTTATTGACTATATCTGCTTCAGTCGTGTCTATTCAGATCATTTGCATGTTTTTAAATTGGATTTTTTGTTTTCTTATTATTGAGTTTTAAGAGTTTTTGTAACTTTTGGCTACCAGTTCTTTGTTTGCATTTTGCAAAGATTTCCTCCCAGTCTGTAGTTTGCCTTTTTATTTTCTCCCATGTCTTTTACAGAGCAGAAATTTTAAATTTAAAGAAATCCAACTTAACATTTTTTTTTCATGGATTGTGCTTTGGGTGTTGTATCTAAAAGTCATCACCAAACCCAAGGTCATCTAGATTTTCTCCTGTGTTATCATCTAAGGAGTCTGATGCTTTTGCACTTTACATTTAGTTCTGTTATTCATCTTGAGCTAATTTTTGTAAAAGATTTAAGATCTGGGTGTAGGTTAATTTCTTTTTCATGCAGATGTCCAGTTGTTCAACACCATTTTCTGAAAAGGTTCATTTCTCCATTGAATTGTATGTGTCCCTCTGTTAAAGATCAGTTGACCATATATCTGTAGGTCTATTTCTGGACTCTCTATTCTGTTTACAGTAAACTTTTAAAGGAAGTTTTGTGTTAACTTCAGTGAAAATAAAATACATTTTCATAAGAGGGGGGTAGGTAGAATAGGTCATTCTTATTGTTCTAGCTTTATCTCATGAGACTAGTTTCCATTGAAGTACAGAATCAGGCCAGTGATTTTCTTGTAAAAAGTTTCTGGGTCGGTTCCAACAAACTCCACATCTGTGTGTGTATGTCTTTGTCTGTGTGTCTAGGCCGAGTGACAGACATGAACTGCACAAGATTTCTGGGGATGCCCCTGAAGTTTTATAATGGGTTGTTAAACCTGTCTTGCACTGTTGACTAACAAAGCATTTTGTTCTACCTCAATCTGTAACAGAAAATATACTTAAGGTCATTGCCAGTAATTAAAACATCTGATTTCCTGTCCATGCAGCTTTCATTGGGGACATTTGGCAATGTCTGGAGACATTTTTGGTTCTCATCGCTCGTGAGGAGGTGGGGGAGAAGGGTGTTACTAGCTTCTTGGGTAGAGGCCAAGGATGCGGAGAACTGCCCTACAGTGCACAGGACAGACCCCACAACAAATAATTTTCTGGGCTCAAAATGTCAGTAGTGCCGCGGTTGAGAAATTCTGTTGAAGAGTAGCTGATTTATTTATATCCGTGGCATGTTTTCTTTGCATTAACCTCTAGAAAACCTACATTTTTGTAGATTTACAATTGTCCCAAAACTTAATGGTGTGCTGTAGCATTCAGCTGCCTTCAGGTGTCTTGGGCTTAGTTTCACTTTTTTTCTGATTTCATAGTAGCCTGCATTATGTTGCATGCATTTACATAAAGCTGCCTTAACTCTGAAAGTGGAATATAAATACGTAATTTTATATAATTTTGAATATATGTGGCAGAATTCTTGATCACAGAAATCTGATGCTAGACACAAAGTTGTTGTTTATACTGCTTCTTAGTTGGTTGTACATACATAATTCAGACTCTGCTTCTCATTTCCTCTTCTGGTCCTTTAAATGACACGTTTGATACATAAGTTTCTATGATACATAAGTTTCCATTAGCTCATCTTGTTTTCAGTGTGTTCCCTTTTATTGTTAAGAGAAACAAAACCAAAAACCCCATTGTTTCAGCAATCCCCTGTTGCCTTCCTTTGTGTGAAATTGCTCAACTAAGAGTTATGCAAATCGGGATAAGCCCTATAAGTGAGGCTTCTTAGTGCACGTTGATCCAGGGGAATGTCACCAGTCTCTGTGTATTTGCCATCAGCCACACACTGGTCACAAGAGGATCAGGACCCAGGCATTCCCTCTGACCACTCAGCCCCTTGCTTGCCATACCAGCTTCCTTTTCTGCACCTCACCTCATTCCAGCCACAAGACCTCTGCACGGCCTCCAGCTCCCTTCTCCGAGACCTCCCAACTTTGCTAGAAGTCAAAGAGAAGGGGCATTGCTTCTTCTGTTCACATGGGGGCCTGAGTGGCTGCCACCTCTTGAGACACCTGAGAGAGCCCTTGCTGTCTCTTCAGGGCCCACTTAGGTGCATCTCCTGGACATTGAGCAGTTTTCTTTATGTCTAGTAAAAATCTTCATGATTGATAGTTTATTTCTGTTTGAATTCTTAGCAAAGACTGTGACTCCAGCTGCAACCTCTCCAAATTCTTTATTCCCACAGATTTTCAGAGTTTGAAAGATCTTAGGCCATGGGTTCAGATTCTCTTGTTTGTTCATCTGTTTATTTCCTATGCTGTACTTTTCATCCCTGTGGCTTATGCAAATTATAATTGGAATTTTGTACCTGTTAAACTTCTTCACTTATTTTGCCTATCCCCCAACCCCTCTTCTCTGTTAACCACCAGTTTTCTGAATTTATGAGTCTGTATCTGTTTGTTCATTTGTTTTATATTTTAGAATCCAGATGTAAGTGAAGTCATATGGTATTTGTCTTTCTGTCTGACTTACATCGCTTAACATAATACCTTCTAGGTCCATCTATGCTGTTGCGAATAGCAAGGTCTCATTCTTTTTTATGGCTGAGTAATATTCCTGTGTGTGTGTGTGTGTGTGTGTGTGTGTGTGTGTGCACACCACTTCTTTATCCATTTATCCACTGATGGACATTTCAGTTGCTTTCATATCTTGGCTATTGTAAATAATGAAGCAGTAAACAGAGGGGTGCATGTATCTTTTTGAATTAGTGTTTTCATTTTCTTTGGGTAAATATCCAGAAGAGGAATTGTTGGATCATATGGTATTTCTATTTTAAATTATTTGAGGAATTCCCATACTGTTTTCCACAGAGGCTCCACAAATTTACATTCCACCAATAGTACACAAGCATTCCTTTTTCTCAACATCCTCACCAACACTTGTTATTTCTTGCATTTTTGATTTTAGCCATTCTGACTGGTATAAGGTGATATCTCGTTGGGCTTCTGATTTCCATTCCCCTGATATTATGAGTGATGTTGAGCATCTTTTCATGTGTCTGGATGTCTTCTTTGGAAAAATGTCTAGTCCCCTGCCCCTTTTAAAATCAGATTGTTTATTTTTTTGGTATTGAGTTGTAGGAATTCTTTATATATTTTGGATATTAAACCCTCACTGGATATATCATTTACAAATACTTCTTCCATTCAGTAGGTTGCCTTTTCATTTTGTTGATGATTTCTTTCACTGTACCAAAACTTTTTAGCTTTGTGCAGTCCCAATTGTTTATTTTTGCTTTTGTTCCACTTCCTTGGAAAGACAGAAAAATAATGCTAATTCTGATGTCCAAGAGTTTATTGCCTATGTTTTCTCTTAGAAGTTTTGTAAGGTTTCAAGTCTTACATTTAGGTCTCTAATTCATTTTGAGTTTATTTTTGTGCATGGGGTAGGAAAGGGGTCCAATTTTATTCTTTATTCTTTATTTATTCTTTTATTCTTTATTCAGCACATAGCTGTCCAGTTTTCCCAACAGCATTTGTTGAAGAGACTGTATTTTCTTCATTGTATTTTCTTGCCTTCTTTGTCATAGATAAATTGACCATATAAGCATGGGTTTATTTCTAGGCTCTCTGCTCTGTTCCATTGACCTATGTGTATTTTGTTTTAAATTTCTAAAAAATGTTTTCCATTTTTGTACAAGTTTATATATGTACATATATTACATATTATAGATGTATAATAAAAATATAAAAATACACATATATGCATAATAAAAATGCATTGGGTATATATATAATTATATATATATATATAATTTATATAAAACAGAAACAGCTTTAAAAATTTTTGAATAAGGGTAACTGAATACATGACCTAAGGTCCTTCAAACTCATATATATGTATATATATTCGGAAAATCATATTTTGTGTGTGTGTGTGTGTGTGTATGTATATAAAATTTAAAACTTGGAAAGGCAAAACCAAAAATGCTTGCAGTCCTATCATTGGGAACATTGTGATATTTTAAGGTATTTCTTCCTAGACTTTTTTCTGCTCAATTTCCCCCAACACAAATGCTGTCATGCTGTATATATGCGAATATCTTTTTTTTAAAGATTCATTTATTTGAGAGAGAGAGAGAGAGAGTGCGCACAGAGGAGAGGGAGAGGCAGAGTCTTTTTTTTTTTTTTAAGATTTTTATTTATTTGACAGACAGAGATCACAAATAGGCAGAGAGGCAGGCAGAGAGAGAGAGGGCAGCAGGTTCCCTGGTAAGCAAAGAGCCCAATGCGGGACTCAATCCCAGGAGCTTGGGATCATGACCTGAGCTGAAGGCAGAGGCTTTAACCCACTGAGCCACCCAGAGGCCCCAGGGAGAGAGAGAGAATCTTAAGCAGACTCCAAGCTGAGCTCAGAATCCGAGGCAAGGCTAGAATGACCTGAGCCAGAGTCAGGCTCTTAACCAACTGCACCACCCACCACCCAAGTGCACCTAATGTGAATATCTTTTTGTCTTTCTCTCTCCCTCTGCCTGTACACACACACAGATTATTTTAATAACTACATAGTATTCTTTTGTGTTAATGTACCATCTTCTAGGTCAGTTTTCCGAAAGTCAGTTGCCTAAAGGCCAGTCTGATATACTTACCAGATTTTCCAATTTACCAGAAGACTTGTTTTTTTAACTTCTCGAATATGATGTCCATTTTTTAAAAAAGTATATTCATTTTTTAATGTTTCTCTTGCTAGTTTTCAAATGGCATATCTACCTTGTTGTTTCTGTACTTAAAAGAATAAAATTTTATTTTAAGCTTAAATTTAAATTTAGAAGCATTCAAAAGAAATTACAAGTGATCAAAACATTCCAACCACATATGACATGCTAACGCTGTAGTTTCTAAAAAGAAATTAGGATGTGTTGACCCAGAAACTGTTTGCAAAACCATTTGACAAAGAAGGATAACACTGTCCTGAGATGTGGAAGGAAAAGTGAGGATGTGTAGAGGAATTTCTAGACGGAAGCAGGAGATTTGCACCTCAGATATAACAAAAACATGTCACCAGGGTTGATGAATTTTTAGAAATTAGTTTAAAATCCTAAAAATGTAAGGATGAGTAAAGTAAGGAATGAACTAGGAAACTAAAGAAACAACCATATCTCAGAAGACACTTAAGCTACTTGTTAAAATTTGAACAATTTTGTCTATAAATATTTTCATTTTAATCTCTAAAAGAAAAAGCTCATTTTAAATATAAATTTAATACCAATATATTAAACATAAAAGTGATAATAATTCCTTATCATCAAGTAGCCAGTAAATGATCTAGTTTATCCAGTTATCTTAGAGTTATTTTTAACTATCTAATTAAGATACTTATTACTATCAACTAATATTAATATAGTTCTAAGAAGATTCAACAGTCTTGCACTTAGGTGAGGGGTCAAATACCTGACCATTTGGAATGTAGAGCACAGAAGTTGAAGGGTAATTTGACTCCTGCTTGGAAAAAGGCAGTGGATAATGACAGATGCAGCAAATTAGGAATTGGGAAGCAGGGCTTCTAGGTCCAGCACGACAGTCCTATAATTATGGACAAAACCACTTTCTTCTCTCGGCTCTAATTTCCTCACCATAAAATGAAATGGTTGAGCTTGGCATGAGAGAGTAAATGACACTATCTTTAACTTGACAATACATATTAAAGTCCTTTAACATGTGTGCGCTTCTTAACATTTCACTTCTAGCAATACATTGTTTCTACAAAAATAACTGGTCAGTTACACAAAGCTCTGTAGAAAAGGGTATTGTGGGACTGCTTATGTTTACAACTGTATAGTAGTTGAAGTGGTTTAATAGCTTAAGGATATAACAATTCTTATCAAATGTAATTGTTTTAAAAGCTTTTGAAAGTTTCTATGATGCCTTTTTAAAAAATTTTTATTTATTTATTTGACAGAGAGAGAGAGAGAGAGATCACAAGTAGCAGAGAGGCAGGCAGAGGGAGAGGGGGAATCAGGCTCCCTGCCTACCTCTTAATTGTCTTTTTCGGACTCACTGTAATAAAATCCATGACTAAAACTGTACTGGCTTATTAGGGTGCTGATAAATGCAGTCAATTTGTTCTTTTTATGCATCATTATTTCAGAATATCTCAGTATCGGCTTAGCATTAGTTATGCTACACATTCCTGTTACAGCTAAGTGCATAGTACTTAGGTCTTCCTGCTGCTATGCATATGTCCTACAGCATATAATAGAGAAAAAAAAATGCTTTCAAACCAGGTAAAGACATTGGCAAACACAAGGTAAATTAAAATGTATCAGATTCATCTGATCAGATCACAAAAACAAAATGTAATGAGGAGGAAGCCAGCCTTACTGCACTACATCTCTCTGAGGGGTGGGGGGAGGGAGCATATTTTTGAATTAATTTTTTATTCATATACATGCCATAAATTCATGCTTTCAAAGTGTACAGTTCAGTGGGTTTTAGTGTACTCACACGGTTGTAACACCATCACCACTCTCTAATTCCACAATCCTCTGCATCTCATGTGGAGAGTGCTTGCAGAATGTACCCACTGCAATTCAGCTGTGCAAAAACAAAGGTGAAAAAAGCTTTCACATTCTTCCATCTCTCTTCATCCCTCTGAATAGCGGCAGGTGGGAAAACAGTCTTAAGTTTGCCAACAGGGTTTGAATTTTTTCCCATTTAATCTTTTTTCCATCATGCCACCGCTTCTTTAACCTAGGAGCTTCGTCCTTCACGTGTCTTCTGCTCCCCTCTAAGATGGTACCTAAGTAGATAAAGGGATTCTGTTGTGCTGTTTGCAGAGAAAAAGCCTGAAAATATTCTCTCCATGTCCTTTATATGTCTGCTGACATACGACTGGGCACTGCTGATTGTGGAGAGTGTTACCCTAACAGCGCCCCCAAAGCCAACAGATCACATCAAGACACTTGGAAAGTTCCAGAGGCCCCATATACCTTGAATACGTTGAGTGAGGGGAGCCTGGAGACAGCCGCCCTGTTTGCTTCACTCCATGTGAGGTGGGAAGCAAAGAGGGAGGCAGCGACTCTTTGAGATTTATCTATAGCCTCCTGCTGGCTGGGTCTAGGTGTGTGGACCTAAAACTAGTAAATAAATGTTCTTCAAGCCACTTCCCACCCCACCCTCACTTTCCCAATTGTCACTTCCTATTCAACGTTGTTGGGGGTAGCACCCTTGGACACACATTCTATCCATTCATGCTCTTTCTAATGCTCCTTCGGGCTCCTCTTGGTCACATTTTCTAACTCAAGAAGTACTTGTAAAGCACACCACCCTCCCTTCTAGGGGGCACCCAACCTTCCTCTCAGACTAGAGATGATATCCGCACCATAGAGGAGCCCCGGAATCTGAGTTGTCAAGGATTTGCTCTTAATATGGAACCCAGAGGAACACCCGGAGCTAGGATTACCAGATACCAAAATGACATTGACTTAATTGCCCCCAAGATACTGTTCCTGTTACATATGGTATTTAAACCTTAGGGACATCATGTTGGAGGCTGGTCAAAGCCAGGGTCTGGACCCAGGTGGACCTGGGTTATCAGCTTACTAACTGTGTCCACAATGGTTTTCTGGGAGATTTCACAGAAGAAGAAGACCAAGAACATTTGAAAATGATTACCATGACATACACAGGAGAGAAATCTTAGTTGTCTAAGTAAAGAGAGCCTGGCAATACCCTTTTCAGTTTTATCTTTTAAAAAAAAAAAATTTAGGAAATTGGGCAAAAGAAAAGAAAGTCACTTAAGGCAGGAACCGAGGGAATTGATTGTGGAGTTTAGTTCTGGAGTTTTCTCCTTCTCTGCTGTCCTGAGGCTGCTTCTGAGGCTTCTCAGACCCCTTTCCTCTCTGATAGGTTATTTGGAGAAACATTGCAACTCTTCCATACTAGACTTTGCTTCTCTGAGGTCCTTTCTTGAAAGTAAAGAAAGAAGGAAAACAATCAAAGGGTGTTGAAAAGGCTTCTATTTGGGCAGGCAAAGTAGGCTCTTAAGTTAACTAGCTGGTCTTGGAATGCAAGCATGAGGTGTGGACATTGTTTTAGGGATACATTCGTTTGAAGGACCCTTGAACTAAACTCAGCCTACTTTGGAAGCTCAAGATCACTTTTGTTTGGGATTGTTACCACCCATCTCTAAGTCCTTGGGACTTCCTTTCCCTTGCTCCTGTTTTTCTAAGCTCCCTAATTCCGAGATAAAACTCACTCCATGGAGAGGTTGCAAAGCTTTGGGTGAGTAAAGAAATGCAGCTTTGGGAATGCTTGGGTGGCTCAGTTGGTTATGTATCCACCTTCGGCTCAGGTCATGATCCCAGGGTCCTGGGATGGAGCATGCATAGGGCTCCTTGCTCAGCAGGGAGTCTGCTTCTCCCTTTGCCTGCTGCTCACCCTGCTTGTGCACTCTCTGACAAATAAATAAATATAATCTTTAAAAAAGAAGAAGAAGAAGAAGAAGAAGAAGAAGAAGAAGAAGAAGAAGCAGCTGATGGATCAAGTTTCACTTTTACCTAAGACCTTTGCTAACCTGGCACAGGTTCACATCAGGGCTTGCTTATGTCATCTGGGCAATGGCAGGGCCAAAGTAAGTAAGTACATGTTCTTCTCTTTTTTCCCTACCCGCATAGATATTTCCAGTAACTCCAGAAGGAACACTTGATATTGCAAGGTCAGGCAAAAAGTCGCTAACAAGAGAAAGATTTCAGAGCTCCCAGTGAGTCTTTGGATGAGTAATTGGCTTGTTGCCGGCAAACTCAATGCAAATTGAAGCCGTCAGTTTGGGAAGTGGTGGTGACATTCAATGCCAAGAAAAAGTTTCTAGTTTCTTTTTGGTGGCTGCTAGAATAAAGAGAAAATTTACAAGTCATAAGAAGAACCAAATATGATACCAACACATTTTCTTTGTAGCATTTTATAAAAGCTAGAAATTGAGGTTCTGAGAGGTTAAATTCTAGTAACTTTGTTTTTAAATTTTAAGATCTATGATTGTGTGGAATTGTCAACACACGGATTCAGCTTTCATAGGGGGAGGAGGCATATGGTGGGATGTAATACTTTTCAAGCTTAGGAAATCTACGACAAAGTATTACCCAAAATGTATATAATATAGGAACTCAGGAACCTCTCTCACTGCACAGCTTCCCACCCCCATTTCAGTTACAGAGTAATGCATACATTCACATTCAGGTCATCCTGCAATACCAAAGTATACAACAGAGTAGCAAGTGCCCGCCCAGAAGTGAGGAGGGATGGTGGGGGGTTGGGGGGGAGGTGGAAGAAAACCTCCTTTAGATGGTCCAAGTGGCCTGGGTGCCCCCCTGAGGGTGGGATGGGAGATGTGCTCCTACTGTTCCCTCTTTGGGGTGGGATGGGGTTATATGTGTGCTTCTCAACAATGGGAGTGTTTCTCTTGCAATGTTGGAGGGAAAACTAGTACTTAGACCTCGTTTATTTATGTGTTTAACAAACATGTATATAGCTCTTACTGTGTTCTGTTTAAAGTGTACTTTTAAGCACTTTACAAATATCAGCTAATTTAATTCATTTAATCATCATAACAATGCAACAAGCCAGATAAAGTCATCTCCATTGTTCAGAAGGATATTGAGAGAGGGAGAGGTTTGGCAATTTGCCAAAGATCATACAGTTAATGATTGATGGACCCAGGATCTATAGACCTTACTCCAAAATACGTTGTAAATTGTAGTGTCTTCCTTAGCAGTTTTTTTTTTTTTAAAGATTTTATTTATTTATTTGACAGACGGAGATCACAAGTAGGCAGAGAAGCAGGCAGAGAGAGAGGAGGAAGCAGGCTCCATGCTGAGCAGAGAGCCCGATGTGGGGCTTGATCCCAATACTCTGAGATCATGACCTGAGTTGAAGGCAGAGGCTTTAACCCACTGAGCCACCCAGGTGCCCCTCCTTAGCAGTTTTTAAGAGAAAATTTCTGTATAGGATCTTGTGGCTTGTAAGTGGACTTTAGAACCTAACCACCGGGGTGGTGGGAATCCTATCTTTTTCTGTGGATATGTGGATTGCTTTCATGTGGATATGTGTGTGTAACTATGTATATGTGCATTTTTCCAAACAATAATGATTAATGGTCAAGAATGCCCAAATTATACAAATCTCTTTTTATTTTTTTTTAAGATTTTATTTATTTATTTGACAGAGAGAGACCACAAGTAGACAGAGAAGCAGGCAGAGAGAGAGAGGGAAGCAGACTCCCTGCTGAGCAGAGAGCCTGATGCGGGGCTCGATCCCAGGACCCTGAGATCATGACCTGAGCCGAAGGCAGCGGCTTAACCCACTGAGCCACCCAGGCGCCCCTACAAATCTCTTTAATTCACCCTGGTCTCAGAATAGAATATGTCAGTTTGACCCAATCTAATGAACTCTCCCCTATTTATGGATGTCTAGATTGTTTCTCTGTGTAATACAAATAACATTCATGTGAACATCCTTGTGCCCTATTCAAGTGTATCTCAAGAACAAAACCTTTAAAACTCCTTACCGTAAAACAAATAAACTAAACCTCAATCTCATGAAGTGATGAATGTGTTAGCTAACTTTATTGTGGCCAGCACTTCACAATACACAGTTTACGAAATCATGTCGTGTACCTTAAACTTACACAAAGTCATGTGTCAGTTTTATCTCCATAAAGCTGGAGGGGAAAAAAAAGAACAAATCGATCCCTGGAAGTAGAATTCTGAGTGGACTGTTCCTCCTTTTTTGAGCACGTGGGTTAATTGTAAGGCATTATTGGATCTGACCACAGGCAGCTGGGGTGATGAATGAAGACTCATACTTAGTCTTTTCTCCAAAATCTTTTTTTTTTTTAAATTAAGGATTTTGGTATTCTAAGGCCCTTCTATGAGGATAAGCCACCCAGTGGATATTTGTTCCAGTGACCAACAGACATTTTTGGGCAAGAAAAGTTTCATTCCTCCCATTTCCTGGATGTGTGGGTGGAAGTCCCTTTGTGAGCGAATGGTTGCCCAGCTGTTTGTGTCTCTCCAGGCAGTGTATTGGAGCTCATGAAATGAATATCCCAGGACTGTATTTGCATGTCAAACCCCCTGTTATTATCGTTATTAAATGAATATCTCCACATGGGAAATGCTCCTTCATTTACTGCTAGAAAAATTGAAGATCTTGCCATAGGACTTGAAGATATTTACATCTGAAGGACTTGATGTAAAGCCCGTCATAAGAAACCTTAAGCATTTGTGCCGGGGCCTTGCCCTCCTCTGACAAGCTCGGGTCCACTTCCTCTTCCCTTCATGAAAGCACCGTCACCCACCCTGCACTCTAGCTGTTCCTGACAGGAAACCTATTCTAGCAAATCTGGTGCCCACCATGTTACCCCATCTCCATTCCCTTCTTTTCCTGGGCTCAGTTTTTTCTGTTTTCATTTTTAAAAAACTCATTATTGTCCTTTTTTGGTGAAAGCATTTCAAGTCCTTTTGACAAAGAAGCAAGCCACAAAAATAACCCCTTCATTGAGCATCGTTAGTACACAGATAAAGCACAAGTTTCAAAATAGCCATCATATGGCAGAATGGAGGGCGGAGCATGGACTTTGAGCTAAAGCTGTGTGTGAGTCCCAGAGCCAGCATTCCCCAGTGCTGTGGCTTGGGAACTGGTCATATGACCTCTGTAGGCCTCAGTAGAGTGGGGTTAGTAATACCTGAGTCAGAGGGTTTCTTCAAGTCATAAATGAAGTGCGTAGAAAATGATTAATGTCTAATTAAAAAATACTAAATGGCGAGTCATTGTACATTGTACATTGTAGCTCATATCATTTGCAAAGGTGTAACCACTTTCTTGTTTTTTTGTTGGGGGTGCATTTTCTTTCTGGTACCTTCCCAGAGTAGAAGGCATTGGTAAACCTGGTCTGAGTTCATCCCCGTGTCACAGCAAGGAGCTCTGTGAGCTTTCTTGCTGTATTGTGAGCAACTGTAGGGCCCCAACCCAGAGCTCCCTGCTGGGTGGGCAGTCAGCAGAGGGTGACTCAGCCTGAGCAACCAAGGACGGTTTCTCCATGTGGAGTTCTCCACGTGGAGCTGTGTTATAATTATTTCCGTCTATGGCCCATGCATTCGTTCTCAGAGATCCATGGTGGTGGGGAAGGGAAAATATGAAATAAGCATAAAGAAATGATAATCCATGGACTGTCTCCACCCCCTCACACATCTACCTGCTTTCTATTTCTGTCCTTCGTCTTCTTCCCAGGGACCCTGCCCTTGGACAGTGACCACTGTCTCTTTTTCTAGTTCTCTCAGAGGTCTGGGTCGCAGATGTCCCCATCCAGTTCTCTTCTCCCCTCTTGCTCTTACAGAGTTCTCTCTGGGAAGGAGTGATCTCATTGTATCATTTCCCTGGGTAACAAACTCTCCACGGCTTCCTACTGAAATAAAGTCTGCACTCCTTGGCATGATCTAGAAATAACACCCCTCAGAGTACTTTTCTTTCTTTTTTTTTTTTTTTTAAGATTTTATTTATTTATTACACAGAGAGAGATCACAAGTAGACAGAGAGGTAGGCAAAGAGAGAGAGAGGGAAGCAGGCTCCCCGCTGAGCAGAGAGCCCGATGTGGGGCTCGATCCCAGAACCCTGAGATCATGACCCGAGCCGGAGGCAGCAGCCCAACCCACCCAGGCGCCCCAGAGTACTTTTCTTACCTCATCCCCTGTGTCCCTGTGTACCCGTGCACGCGCACATACACACACACTCACACTGCAGGGTTCTAACATTTTGAACAATTTTATGAAAAAAAGTAGTATATTTCTTTATTTTCTCCCCACTCCAACATTTTATTTTGAAAATAACAAAGCCCCGGTTGGGGTGGGGGGCGGAGATGAAAGAACATCCTCACCTAGATTCACTGATTTTTTTTTTTTTTTGATTCACTGATTTTTTTAATGTTATGCCACTTTTGTCTCCCCACTCCCTTGTCTTTTTTCATCTTTGGCCAAAGTGTTGTAACTGGCAGACACCATGAGACTCCATCCCTGCACACGACTGTAGGCATCTCCTAAAATAAGGACATTCTTCTGTATAACCACAGTGCTATCTATCATCATATCACCTATGAAACCCAGCAATTCCCTAACACCATGTTCAAATATATTCAGATGTCCGCAATTATCCCAACTTGTGTCCTCCTCTACCCCCACCCCACCCCCATCCAGGATTCATTCAAGGTTCGCCCATTGTATTTCTTTAATCTCTTAATTTTGAATAGTTCTGTCCTAACCCCCAACCCCCTTTTCAAAGTATCCAGACTAGTTACGCATTATGGACTTGTCTGATGATTTTGTTCCTCTGACCTCTGTGTTTCCTATAAACTAGAAGTTAGTTCTAGAGGTTTCTGTGTCTTTTAAAACAACTAAGGTGGGTTTCACCGCCTTTCCTTTTTCTTGTCCACGCTTTGCAAGGGGGGCTCAGGATGAGCATGTGGGAAGGCGGAGGGCAGTGGCCAGAGCGGGTCCATCCCTTCATTCTCGCCCCACAAGTCCCCTGAGCACCTGCTCTCTGCGGGTGCTATGCAGTTGCTGGGAATACTGCCCGGAAGAAATAAGCTGGGGGTCTCCCCATCTGCCTCAATTCTGGTAGGGACTGACCAGGAATTAGCCAAAATGTTATGGGATGTCGGTCACAATTAGAAAAAGAAGAGTGAAA
Organism: Enhydra lutris kenyoni; assembly: GCF_002288905.1. NCBI lineage: Eukaryota > Metazoa > Chordata > Mammalia > Carnivora > Mustelidae > Enhydra > Enhydra lutris. Next base: position 10,091,722 of record NW_019154125.1, on the reverse strand, counting down.
AGCCTGCAGCATGGGCAGAGGGGTGATCTTTTCAGTAGGATCCTTAGTGAAGACCAGTCTGGGAAAATAACATTGTATCTAGATGAGGGTGGGAGAGAGGGACAGAGATGTAGAGACAGAGAGACACTGAGAGGGAAAGAGGGAGAGAGAGACAGGAAGAGACAGACACAGAGAGAGACAGAGAGATGGAGACAAAGAAAGAGAGATACGGAGTGTGCTCTGCAGTGGGGCAGCTGGCCAGGCGACAAGAGAGTGAGCCCCCAGAGTGGGGGTGCATCAGTGTGAGGGGGAGGCAGGGTACTGTGAAGACCAAAGAGCAGTGCGGTCAGGTGGACCCTCCAGGGCCTCCTCTTGGAGCCGGCTGTGTGCTCAGCAGCGAGTTCCGTTTTCCCTTCTTGAACAGCACCATCTTCTTGAATGATCAGTGAAACACAGCTGTTTGGGGAGTGGGTGGGGGTTGAGACTAGTGAAAAAGAGCTTGTCTGTTTAATTACAGCTCTAAAGCCCATCTTGCTTATTTACAGATCAACTTAAAGCCCTTCTCCATTGCAGAAACTTTAGCCTATTTAAAAAAAAAAAAAAAAAGGCTGTTTTGAATCAAAGAAGTACTTGCTTCCCCTTTATTTTGGGAACTGCAGCTTGCTAGTTTCGGAAAGAGGTGTGACTGCCCTTCAGAGGCAGCGTATCTCCGTGATGAGATGATAAATAAGTTGAAGGCTGCAGGCCCCCCTGGAATCCTGCAGGACAAGGTGCAGAATCCAGCTGTGGCCTGTGGTTGACAGTTTGACAGTTTGGAGATCTTGAGGTTTCCTAGAACAATTCCTCCTCCGGGAGTTATTTCTTGATTCCCACCACCGCATTCCCAAACTCCAAATCATCTCTCCCTCCTCTAAAGTTCTAAGCAGTGGTCCCCCAGTGGCAGTGCTTCGGAATTCCACAGATTACGCCCCTCCCAGGGGGAGGGGACATGATTGGGCCCCAAGGAATTAACTGGAATGCATCCAGGAAATCTGTTGAGTTTGGTGATCCTGGTGTTCCTTCAGCTTTTAGAACCACTGCCTTGCGAGATCTTCTAATGGAGCTCAAGCAGATTTTTTGTTTTTAATGTATAGATTTAACCATGAGACTATGCTGTAAGGCAAGATTCATAACCTGATTTTAGTTTTTAAATTCATCTCTTTAGTCCCCAGAGTGCTTGGTGCAGTGCTCTACACATCCTAGTATTAACCAGAGAAACAAATAAAGGAGTTTAACATTCGGAAGCACGGTTATGTTGTTCTGCCCTGGTCAGGCGCTAGCCCCTGCTGTCCACGGTTCTTCCTCTGGGGTATTAGGCACCGTCACGGTGTGCTGATGCCTTCATTTGTGCCTCTAGCTCCATCATCTCTCCCAGGTTCCACAGTCACATACCTTACTGGGAAGCCCACGGGAGCTGATCAGCTGAATGTTCCTCCAGGCATCATCTCTCCCACATCGGCATCTCCTCGTTTATTTCCAGTGTTGGTGGAGGACCACTACCATTTTCCTAGGCCCCAAGCCACATTCATTTGGAGGCAGGTTCTGCGCCATCTAGCTCTTAGTCATGCTTGCCTTTGACGCCTCAGCCCCCTCACTTGATCTTGTCCATTGTGTCCTCGTGAAATGACAAAGTAAGAAAAACAGCTCCCCAGCATGGCACACAAGGTGTGCTTCTGTTTCCATCCCAGCTCCTGGCCTTCCCTAGCTGCTCCGGGTTTCTCATCATAGACCTAGTTCCCTGAAGGGATCAGCTTGAACCTGTTCCCCAAAGAAGTGAGATGAACCAGTTCCCCATAGGCCTGTGATGAACTAGTTCCCTGAATGAGCCTTCTTATCTCTGGATCAGTATTTTGCATATGAAGTTCCTTCTTCCTGAAATCCCTTTACTGCCTCTGCCCGGGACTGACATCCCTCCCATTGTGACTTACAGAGATTTTCTTGGGGACATTTCCCCTCACTACCTCTTTTTCCACTTGCCTGAGTTAGGTACTCCTTCCTAGGCCCTGTGCATCCTTTGTCATTGACTCTACTATAATTTTAATTCTCGAATCTCTGTCACGAGAATAGGAGCATCTTTAGGGCGTGAATGATGTCTTCTGACATAAGATTGGTGCTCAATTAATAGTTGTTGAATGAATGAATGAACAAGCAAATGGGTATGTGAACTGTATTCACATTTGAGTTTGTTAAGCTATCTATAATAAAAAATAAAAATGTATTGTTTTTAATCTTGGTGAATGGAGATATTTTGGCTGCTTGAAGCCATTTCTAAAATGGTAAAACAATGTCATTGCCTTTATATTCCCACAGGAAATATGGGATGTATAAAATCAAAAAGGAAAGACAATCTGAATGACGATGGAATAGATTTGAAGACTCAACCAGTACGTAATACTGACCGAACTATTTATGTGAGAGATCCAACGTCCAATAAACAGCAAAGGCCAGTAAGTAGATAGTCTCAGGGAGAATTCCCACAGCAGGATCAACGCATGGCTGCTTAATTTAAACACCAAATCTGTAACATGTGCATGCAAAAAAACCACATCCACTACTTGGGCCTCAAATAATTTTTGATTTGCTTTATAACTTAATCTTTTAAATAGTTTGTAAACATTTTAGAGATTTTACCAGACCACTTGTTGCACAATTAATGGCCTTTGATCACCTTCTCATGTGTAAAGAAAATAATCTTTCATATCACTGGTGCAAAGACCCAGTTTATATATATAGATATATAAAGATAAATTGATCTATTTGAACTTCTGTGACTTAGGATAGGTAGTGAGATAAATATAAAGATATTTTATATATAAAGTTAAATTGATCTGTCTATCCAAACTTCTGTGACTTAGGATAGGTAGTGAGATTAGCGCAGTCGTCTGGAGGCAAAGGAAATTTTGGATTTGAGTCAGAAGCTAAAATAAATGTTGATATGCCCCTTGTAGTGTATCATATTTTATCCCATATCTTGTCATTCTTCAGTTAACTCCAAACAGTAGATTCTGAAGTTGTCATGACTTATTATAGAGAATTAAACGATTAAAAAAGTACACAGCTAATTCTGCCCCCTAACCTTGGACAAATATCTGTAGCAGAAATTTCATATGAGTGATGTGCTAGTTTCCAACTGCTTGGCCAAGGAAGACCTAATACTCTAATTTCATGGAGAAGAGGACCAGAGCTTTGGATAGTTGCTACGTTAAATGCACTTTACTTCCGATCTTTTATCCTTCCCATCCCATATATATATACATATATATATATGTATGTATGTATATATGATATATATGTACATATATATATGTATGTACATATATATATGTACACACACACACACACACACACACATATATATAGTCCCAATGCCTTTATTAAGAATTTTCATAGTATCCTGTAGGTTTGATGTCTGTCAAAGCCTCATGCCATTGCTGAAATTGAGAAGTTACTATTGGCATTCTCAAACAGTGGAGATGAAGAGTGAATATATTATTGCTGTTAATTATTGTACATGATGTTTCTAGATAGATAAATTAATGTTATATAGAAAGAAACTCAAAAGGTATAAGACTATCGCTTTAATAATTTAGTGATGTACATATAAATACAGTATTTAATAACATTATATAAACCAGTATAAGTATAGGACTATATTACATAAAAATGCTTAATAGAAAAGAAAACTAATGAAAGAATTGGAGTCACAGGTAGTTTCCTCATTATAGACTTGATGAGCTCTCATGAAAAGAATCTGGCTTTTCCTGATACCACGTGCTAGGTATTTTACTTGCTTAGAACCCAAATTCTCTTTTTGAAATGATCAACAAAGATGCCTTGATTCAGAATAACAAAGGCAAATCATATAAACATGCCATTTTTCCTCCTCCTAAGAGTGAAGGAGGTTAAACGTGGGGTTGGAAGGTGAAGTAGTAAACAGGTTTGCAATATGGCAATTCCCTCCTGGATTCTGTCTGTTAGTCTGTGCCTTCTCTGGCTGCCCTTGTTTCCTGAGCCCGGAGGGTTTCCTTATCCCATGGCCATAGATAACAGTCCCAGGTGTGGCCAGATGTGCCAAAATTGGATGCCCTGGCTCCGTGACAAAAAATGTGATGGTGAGGTGGAATTGATGAAATTCAGCAACACCCCGAGGAAAAGACATTTTAAGGAAAGAGTTAAATGGCAGATGAATTGGCCTATATGTGTTTTGGTCTTCTAGAAAGTCTATTAAAACATTTATAAATTAAGGACTCTTTGATATTTGACAATCAGCTTGCTGCTTTCAAAGTGATTTAATTAGTTTCTCATCTTCTGATTATTTCCATTAAATCATTTATAATTGATCATGCAATCCTAATTATGCAAATCCCCATGATTAAAAAATCAGTGTAGGGCTTCTTAAAGTAAGTATTCAAGGATAACACGGACCCCCGATTTTCAGATAGCAGGACACAAAGTAATGTTCCCTCCCCCACTGGCCCAGCCTCATAATTGGAGATTTTATGGGCTTTCACCCGAAATTTAAATTAAAAAAAAAATTTAAATTTCAGTGCAAAGGTCCATTCCTTTGAGCCACTGAATCAAAGGGAAAAGTTGCATGATTTGTGGATATAGGCCTTGGACAGTACTTTCCTGAAAAAGGGCCCACGAGGTCTTATCCTCCCCATGGTCACTGAGAGAAAAAGGAATTTGATTTGAAAGGTCATTGAGGTGGCCTTTTGTCCCACAGACCCTTCCTGCTAATCCACCTCAAAGCTGAAGTAACTGGACGCCATTTGTCCCATGACAGGAGCAGGGTTAGCCTTAGGAAGCCTGGATCCGTTAGGACCTGTTCTCAGTGTCCAGTGACAGAGCCCTGACTCGTTTTCTGAACAAGTCTGGGAAACACGGAGATTAGCAGTTCTGGCCAAAGTCCTACCAAGCCAGCAGGGGCTCAAGCCATTTCCATATTTTGCTCTGGGTTTCCATGCTGAGACTCCAGCCTTCACCTGTTCACTTCCTGCTACCACCGACAAATGACTGCTTTTTAGAAGGGAGAGCTGTTCCGCTGAGCTGTGTAGGATGGGACATAGCTCTGCAAAATGTTTTCTCAGTTCTTCTCTTCTTTCCAGCTTCCTAAATTAGCCATTCTAAACCTCATTTGCTACTGTGAGAAAAATGATATAACACACAACATGACTGTGAGTAAGAAAAGCTAAATGTCAAAATCCTTTTCCTAACCAATATTCTCTCCTAGGTTCCAGAATCTCAGCTTTTACCAGGACAGAGGTTTCAGACTAAAGGTATGTTTCCATAGCAACATGGTAGTTTTCCTTTCTTTACTGTTACAGATGCTATAAGGGAGTCAGCTTGGGTGTTTTTATTTATACTTTCATTGCCAAAAAATACATGGAATATAAAATTTATCATTGTAACCATTTTTACGTGTCCAGTTGAGTAGTTAAGTACATTCCCGTTACTGGACAGCCAGCACCCCCATCCATCTCCCCATCCATCTCCAACTTCTTCATCTCCCTGAGCTGAAACTCTGTCCAAGTTTAACATGAACTCCCCGTCCCCCTACTCCCCTCAGCCCCTGCCAGCCACCATTCCACTTTCCGTCTCAATGCATTTGGCCACTTTAGGTACCTCAAATAAGTGGATTCATAAAGTGTTTGTCCTATCGTGTCTGGTGTATTTCACCCCTCATAATGTCTTCAGGGTTCATCCATGTTGAATAATATCCTGTTGTGTGGACACACCATATTTTGCTTATCCTCATTTGTCACTGAACATTTGGACTTTTCCTTTCAGCTCTTGAAAATAATGCTGCTCTGAACATGGCTATATCATTTCTGAAATACCAGGGAGGGGGGGATTAATTATCGTTGTAGGTCTGTATGACTGGTGATAACATAAACTGTATCCAGTGTGGATAATATGTTGCTTACTGTAGACCATGTGGGCTGTGAGCCCCACTAGGCAGGAAACACAAGTCATCATCCATCTTTCGTGCCAGGTAAAGACTTGTTAAAACATTTCCATTGATGGATTCTTGAAGGTCTTCCCTTTCGTCCTTCCTTATAGATCCGGAGGAGCAAGGAGACATCGTGATAGCCTTGTACCCCTATGATGGCATCCACCCAGACGACTTGTCTTTCAAGAAAGGAGAAAAGATGAAGGTCCTGGAGGAGTAAGTACACCCACACACCCTGTGCCTGCTGGCCCTTTACTTGGGCTCCTGAGTCCTGGCCCCTTCCTTCTGCTCCCAGCAGCATAGCAGCAACAAGTAGCCTCCCAGTCTCTTGCTGATAGCAGTGCTTTGGGAGTGCAAGGAGTGGGGCCACCACGGGAATCTTCTCTTACGTTCTCCAGTTTTCCCTTTGAATAGAGACACTGGTTTCTTTCTTTATCCATCTGTGCCAGCTTAAGAAGTTTGTGTCTGTGGGAATTTGCGTGTTATTTTAATGCCATGTTTATCTAGTTATATTGCTCAAATTCAGACTGGGTTTATGGATCTAAGTTTTATTTTTAAGGGCACTGTGCTGAAGCAGCTGTCATTTGGGAAAAGCCCCTACTCAGCAGTTGTAGTCGTTCTGCAAGACACTTAGACATCGTCATGTCCTTGGTCCACCCTTCCCCCTGCCTTACTGACTCATAGATCTGTGGCTCAGACCACAGGCACTTGGTACTGAGAACAAGGGTTTCCCAAGTATTTCCCCCTAATCTTGCATACGTTGTCACGCTGGCCCCACCCACCAGGGTTGGAGGAGGGAGACTCCTTAGTAAGTAAAAGGTACTAAGTGGTTAAGAGCAGTTGATGCTTACTGGTGAGTGTGAACTCCGGCCTAGTCCTGGCCCTGCCTCTTGATAGCTGTGTGACCTTGACAAGTCACTTCAGCTCTGTGCCTTCATTTTTTCACTTAGGCAGCAGCTCTGTGTCCGTGGGGCTGTCCTTCACGTCTTGCAAACGAGAAGCCCGACTTTCTGTGGGAATTTGTACATCATAGTTGAGGCTCATGGGGACCTTCCATTCCTGCCTCCTGCCTCAGCCCCAGCCTCCTCCTCAGCTCCATGCTGAGGGCAAGAACGTGGGGATGAGCCTACCTGCTTGGGATTATTTTTGGTTTTCCATTTCTTTTCTTCATAGCATCTCTCTATTGAAATTAGATGTTTTAACAAAGGAGTTTATAATATGAGAGCTATGCTTCGTTGTTCCTTTGAATCCCGTTTCTATAAGGATCCCACAGCATTTCTTAGAGATCCTGGGGGAAATTACAAACATGTTGCTTCTTCAAGATAGGAGCCATTTTTACCAACTCTTGTGTGTGCAGCACTGAGCACAGGGACTCAGTTGTGAGGCTGTTTTCCTTTGCCTTAGTCTCTAAACATAGTTTTATTTCAGCAAAAGGAGTGAATTTTTCTGCTGGATTCTGGGGTTCCAGGGATCTTCCCATCTTCCCTCACCCCCCAAAACAGACACCTTCAGACAATTGCTATTGCAGTTCTTGACTCATCGGATACACACACTTATTTCTTTAAAAACTTAAAAAAAAATGTAATCTACCCACAAGCCCAAGGACAAGAGTCCCATGCTTTACCAATAGAGCCAGCCCGGTGCCCTTGGATACAAACGCTTTTTGATGTCTGTTTCTCTTCCAGGCATGGAGAATGGTGGAAAGCTAAATCCCTTTCAACGAAGAGAGAAGGGTTCATCCCCAGCAACTACGTCGCCAAAGTCAACACCCTGGAAACAGAAGAGTGAGTTTTTACCCGTTGCCATCTTGGATGGTTTTGCTTGTTGCCTGGGCTTTCTTAATGCATTAGTACCTTTTTCCTTCCCTTGAGCATAACATCCATGAAATGTAACAATGTCTTCTCAGGTGGTTTTTCAAGGACATAACCAGGAAGGATGCAGAAAGGCAGCTGCTGGCACCAGGGAACGGTCCTGGAGCTTTTCTTATCAGAGAAAGTGAAACCTTAAAAGGTAGGAAGTGGTTTAAGTCCCCCTCTAAATCACTATTTAGAAATTCATTCTTAGAAACTAGCATAATATATCCTTTTTTAAAGAAAAATATATATTATATTCTAGTAGTGAAAGCTTTAATGGCTTGATAACAAATAAACTCAATAGTTTTGCTATGAAAATTACCATAGCAGACATAATTACGGCCATTTCTCACCATGCTTTAAGTTTGTTTGCGGAGCCTTTTCCATTATGATTGAGAGTAAATCTTGAAATTTTAAGAGAAAGAAAATCAAAATGACTTTTCAATTCAGTGAAATAATAAAAAAAAATAATAGCACGAAGAAGGAAAACGGTGTGTTGGTAAGCTTCATAGCAACAAAATGGTAGCTTCATTTGTCAAGTAGACTTCTTATAGGACTTAAATTATGCACTATACACATACTTAATTTACATTTTGCATGTTTTATTACAAATTGTGTACCATGGAGTTTATAAGGCAGATCTTACTTGTAAAATATAAGCATAATCTTTCCTTGTGCTTTCCCCCACAGGAAGCTACTCTCTTTCTGTCAGAGATTATGACCCTGTGCATGGTGATGTTATTAAGCACTACAAAATTAGAAGTCTGGACAATGGAGGGTATTACATTTCTCCACGAATCACTTTCCCTTGTATCAGTGACATGATTAAACATTACCAAAGTAAGTAAAAACTAAAGGTCGGACAAGACAAAACAGATTTATTATGAAATGCAGGGTTCAAACACTTTTTTATATTAAAATTCTTCTACCTTACATTTCTTTTGGATGAAGTTGGAGGATCGTATTCTGTAATTGATTCTAAATTAATCTATAATTACATATGCATGTGAAATCAGAATGGACCTTAGTGAATAATTATCCCAGTTCTTCCCACCCAATCCGTGCTGTTTGACAGTTAATGTTCCAAAACTGAGAAGAGAAAAATGAATATTCTTTTCATGTAGTGCATATTTTTACAACACATCTTTAAATATTTGGAATCAGAATGCAGATTTGCAGATCTGTGTCTTTATATATATGTGTGTGTGTATGTGTGTGTAAAAGTAATCCATAGTCTGGGTAAAAGAAAACAAATAACAGTGACAGGAAAATATTTAGAAGTGGCAAGTCAGTGGTCCTATGTCTCCAGCACCTCTCAGTTAGCCCTGTGAAGCCAACCCATGGGTCGCCTTTAGGTTCATTCCCTGTGTGATTGAAGTCGGTTGTGGTGGGTAGCTGCTGCTACTGTTTACTTCTGCCACCCACTCTGAAGGGGTACACATTGTAGGTTTGCAAACAGTACTAATGGATAAAATCAAGTATGTTCAGAATTGTCTTTCAGGTAACTGTTTCCAAAATCATGATTATACAAAAGATACCCCCATAGAATTTAGGTTCACAGACTACATTGAGCTGGAAATGATCCCATTAGTAGCCAAAATTTCTTCATAGATACTGGTAAATTACAAAGTAGGACATTTTGTAACCTTTTTTCCCCCCTCTTTCACATTAGAGCAGTCGGATGGCTTATGCAGAAGATTGGAAAAGGCATGCATTAGCCCCAAACCACAAAAGCCATGGGACAAAGATGCCTGGGAGATCCCACGGGATTCCATCAAGTTGGTGAAAAGACTTGGTGCCGGGCAATTCGGGGAAGTCTGGATGGGTGAGTGTGGGGCTCTGGAGGAGGCAACCAGAGAAATAAGGGCTCAAGCCAATGTCCGTCCATATTCTCAGCCAAACATCAAACCATGTCAGAAGCATCACTTCTTTTGTTTTGCTCTGCTCACGTGGCACCAAGGGCTGCAAAATGGTTTGATCAGACTCTCTTCCTTGTAACTCTCCTCTTAAAAATTTTTTTAAAACAACTTTTTAAAATTTTTAGTGAATTACAGTTGACACACAATGTTATATTCGTTTCAGATGTATAACAGTGATTTGACAATTCTGTATGTTGTGCTTTGCTCACCCCAAGAAGTGTAGTAGCCATCTGTCACCATATGACATTATTACAGTATTATTGACTCTGTCTTCCGTGCTGTACTTTTCATCCCCGGAACTTAATTGTTTTATAACTGGATGTTCATACCTCTTTCTCCCTGTCTCCTGCTTCATTTCTCCTCCCTGCCTACCCCCCGCCATAGTAGCTCTTTTAGAATGAACGTTTATAAGGAAGAGGACAGTGGGTTTTTATCCTGATGTTCTGTCTACTTGTTCACGATTCTCTCATCACCAGATTCCCGGTACACATATTTTAAGGGCAGGAAATTGGTTTCCATCTCAGGGAAAATTATATTCGGGGTGAGGATTGTCCTTACTAGTGGGCATAATAGGAAGCATCAGTTTATTGCACTTTCTCACCAAGAAAGCTTCTAAAGATGCTCCAGGTGCCGCGGTTAATGAATCATTCCTTAAGTTAAGTCCTGCCTTCTCAGGCTGACGAGAGGTAACGACGAAATTAGAGCAGTGACTTCTCCAGGGGATTTTTCCCCCCGTGCCTTTTCTAAAGTTTTTATAGTGAATGTGATTTTCTTTTTCTTTTGTGATGGAATTTTTAAAACCCTTTTTTAAAAAGTCATGCTCTCCTCGAGGTTCTAACTGAAAACGCCATTGCTCTTGTGAAGGATAACCTGTGGGGTTGCACACATCTTACTGGATCACCTTTTCTGTGCCAGCTTTGAGTGAAAAGCAGCTGTGATTTCCAGAGAGATGAAGGGGTAGCAGGTTTTAACCCTGTGCAGTCCCAGCCGAGCAGAAGCTAGAGACTCAGCCTGCTGTGACTATGTAGGCACCTGCATCCAGGGGTCTGTTGAGGGAGAGGTTTCTCCTCTAACATGTTTGCCTCTGGGATTGCCGTATTGCCTCCTTTGTCCTGTTGCTGTTGCTTTAGCTGAAGCATCTTTTAAATACGGCAGATACTGACCCAGACGAGAATGAGTTCTCGCCACACTGTCGTTCTGTGAACTTGCTATGGAATTCAGGTAAATGATTATTACACAGTCGGACAGTCGTCATTTTGTTAGGCATATTCCAGAACCAGTCAGTGGCCCCTGTCAGGCACACCATTTCCATCCCAGTCAGCAGATTCGTCGGTGTGAGTGTGCGCTCCGGATGCGGCCGCTTCTCATTCACACTCTGTGGCCCAGGTCATAGAATCAAACTCCCCCTTTACCTGCCTGCCCTTTTGCTTTTTATTGAGGTAACATTTGTGTCACATAAAATCAGTAATTTTAAAGTAAATGATTCAGTGACATTTACTACATTCGCATGGTTGTGTGACCACCACCTCCATCTAGTTCCAGAATATGTTCATTGCCCCAAAAGGAAGCACTATACCTGTAGAGCAGTTATTCCCCATCTTCCCTCCCCCGCTCCCCCCAGACCCTGGCAACCACCGTTCTACTTTCGGTCTCAATGAACTTGACTAGTCTAGGTCCCTCATGTAAGTGGAATCATACTTCATTTGCCCTTCTTGTGACTGGCTTATGTCACTTAACAGAATATCCTCGAGGCTCATCCATGTTACAGCATATGTCAGAATTTCATCCTTTTTTATGGCTGAATAATGTCCTACCGTATGGCTACACCACACTTTCTTTATTTATCTGCCATTGGATATTTGGGTTGTTTCTACCTTTGGCTATTGTGAATAGTGCTGCTGCAAATATTCATGTACAAGTTGTGTAGACAAATGGTTTTATTTCTCTTGGGTATATATGTTCTTGTAGAAGTGAAATTGCTGAGTCATACAGTAATTCTATCATTAAATTTTTGAGGGATCATCAAGCTGTTATCTGCTCATTAAAAAAAAAAGCCACCTTCTTTATTCCTCTGAGGTATTTGTATTTCTTTCTTTCTTTATTATTTTTTTTTTTTTGCAAATCCACAGGGGAGGGGTTGGAATTGTATAATAAACATTGCAGACCCTTCACCTGAATTCACCGGTTAGTAGTTTGCTGTATTTGCTTTTTCTCTTTTCTGCATACACACACATACACACACGTATTTTATTTTTCTCGTTGTTGTTGAACCACTTGAGAGCGAGTTGCAGATGTGATGACTTTTCACCCCTAAATACTGAAATATGTGTCTCCTAAGAGCAGGACCATTATCTTAGACGATGCATGGCCACGTTTAGCAATCTAACATGGATACATACTATTACCAATACAGAGTCTAGAATTCCTTTAGTTGTCCCAATAATGCCCCTGAGCTCCTAGGATCATGTATTTGCATCGAGTTGACATGTCTTCTCTATCCTCTAATCTGGAACAGTTCCTCGGTCCTTCTTCATCCTTTATGACACTGACATTTTGCAGAACATGGGTCAGTTGCTCTGTAGAATGTTCCTCGTTTGGATTTCTCTATGGTTTGGCTCAGGCGATGCCTTTGTGTATGATTTAGTATCTGAGTAGTAAGCGATGCTCTGTCCTCAGGGCATCTACCAGGAGGCACGAAATATTAGTTGGTCCCATTATTGCTCATGGTCTGTTTGGTTTTAAGGAGATCTGCCAGATTTCTCCATTGTATATATTACTTTTTAGTTCCTTTTCATGATTAATTAATAGTCTGTGGGGAGATCGTTTAAGATCATATAAATATCCTCTGCTCCAAAAGAACTTTCATCAAATGGTTTCAGCATTATCTGCTCATGTTGAGTTCTCTTTCTTCTTAGACGCTATCACTTCTCTAAGGTGAAGCTGCCTCTGTGTTTCTTCATTCTCCCACCAAACATGTCTTCTCCAGCCCACTGGCTCACTGAGGGAACCAGATACCTGCCTTCTCCCTCTGGCCATCTGAGTGCTCTTTCCTCCCTGTATTTACCATGACTTTGAGTGGGAGGAGGTGATGAAGAGGGGGACGAGGAAGAAGGACAGGAGGACAAGAGGAAGGAATATCCAAGCTGTACAGTGTTCACTGGCCCCCTTCTAGGTACATACTCATCGATTATCTCTCATAGTCATCACAGTAACACTGTGAGATAGGAATTATTGTCATCATTTGATAAGCAAGGACTCTAGATTCAGACAGGTGTCTTGCCCAAAGTCATTCAAGGCAGTGAAGAAGCCGGCTGCTTTGGCATCCCAGAGACCTGGACTCTCTCACTTGCTAATAAGCTATTTACACAAATTAATTTGACCTCATCACTTTCCTCATCAGTAAAATGGGTAAGCAGCCATCTTCTCAGTTGCTGAAAAGAGAATGAGATTTATATAGCTGTTGTGTTTCTTATACAATATGGTTCTGTGCACTCTAGTTTTATTTTCTTTATTTTACTGTATTTGACCATAGTCACTGGAAGCTATATTTCAGTGGATTTTCCCCAATTTCAGTCATGAGTTCAAACTATGAATAACCCAGTTAGACCTTCCTGTGAATATTTGCCAGCAAAGGAATTGCATAGCTGTCATGAAGAGAAAAGTAGAGGGAGCTTAAGGGGGTATATTCATCTGCTGTAAAACAGTAACCCTGCATATGAAATGATGGCTTGGAGTTTTGTTCCAACCTCCTCATGTTCAGCTGTGAAGCTAGGATAAAGGCATCAAACTACATGCTATTTGCACTGGAGAGATAAGGATAAGAACTGCTAGTCTGGGAAGTTATTGCTTTGAGGGGAAGAGATTATGCTAGTCCTTTTGTGTTTTCTTAAAATTTTCTTCTTTTTTAAATATTAAAGATCTTATTTTTATTTATTTCTCAGAGAGAGAGAGAGAGAGAGAGAGAGCACAAGCAGAGGGAGTGGCAGGCAAAGGGAGAAGCAGACTCCCTGCTGAGCAAGGACCACCCCCCACCACCTTCACCCCCTGGACTCGGGACTCAGTCCCAGGACCCTGGGATCACGACCTGAGCCGAAGGCAGATGCATAACCCACTGAGCCACCCAGGCGCCCCTTCTTAAAATTTTCTTGAGCACTACTAGCAAGTACAATGGTAATCTGTTTGCCACCTTTGCCATGGTGGTGGTCACAGGTGCCATTTGCCAGCACAGCTCAGCCAGGGAAATTGATGAGGGGGTGAGCTAGCATAGCATGGGGGTGAGGGAGGGCACAAGCCTGAGTCACCGGCTCACAGTACATTTCTGTCCTGAGTGGCCCAAGCATCATCACCTGCAGATCAAGCTCATTGGTCCTTCTGAGATTAGGAAAAACCTCAATGTCCAATTCCAGATATACTAGATCCTCCTGCCCGTTTCTCACCTTTTCCTGTTCCTGCGCTTCCACTGGCCACCTGCTAAATCTTGACACCGATTTTAGAGAACATTTTTTAGCATGTGCCCAGGTGGTGGGAGAAACTGAACTTTAGAGGAGAGGAGAAATGTGGCATTGGAAAATACGTAATTGTTCTCTCCAGAGTGTTATTTGGATTTAAACTGTTTGAAAGAGGTAAATATCTGGTGAAAAATCATCATTTGAATAGATTACTAATTGTATGTGTGTGTGTGTGTGTGTGTGTGTGTGTGTGTGTGGTAAAATGCATATAATATAAAAATTTCCATCTCAGTCATTTTTAAGTGTACAATTTCAGTACTGTTACGGACTTTCCCATTAGACAGCCGATTTCCAAAGCTCTTTTTATCTTGCAAAATTGAGCTTCTTTACTTTTTAAACAACAGTTCCCCTTAATGCTCTTCACAGACCCTGTCAACCACCATTCTACTTTCTGTCTTTATAAATATGACCAGCCTCAGTACCTCAACTAAGCAGAATCATAAAGCATGTATTTCGTGTGACTGGCTTTTTTCACTTAGCACGTCCTCCACGTTCATCCATGTTGTAGCCTGTGACAGAATTTCTTTCCATTCTAAAGCTGACTTACATTCCACTGTATGTATATGCCATGTTTTGTTGATGCATTCATCCACTGGTAGACACGGGGTTGATTCCACCTTTTTGGCTATTGTGAATAATGCTGCTATGTACATGCATGCACAAATGTCTCTTTGAGACCCTGCTCCCAATTCTTTTGGGTATATACCCAGGAGTGGGATCGCTGGATCACAGGGAAATTCTGTATTTAATTTTTTTGAGGAACTGCCATACTGTTTTCCATGGTGGCTACACTTTACATTCCTACCAGCAGTGCACAAGGATTCTGATCTCTCCACACCCTCACCAGCACTTACCCTTTACTTCTCTCTCTCTCTTTCCCTTCCTTCCTTCCCTCCTTCCTTCCTTCTTTTCTAAAGTAGCCATCCTAATGGGTGTTAGGTTGTATCTTATTGTGGTTTTGATTTGCATTTCCCTAGTGATTAGTTATGTTGAGCATGTGTGTTTATCTTTTCATGTGTTTACTGGCCATTTATATATCTTTGGTGAAATATCTTTTCAAGTCCTTTGCTCAGGTTTCAGTCGGGTTGTTTGATTTGCTAATAATGTTTTACAAGACAGGCAGCAGAAGCTCATCTAAAAGGTTATAATACAACCTAGCTTTTGTAGGTATCATGTGAGGATCAAATGAGGTGATTCAGGTAAGCGCTTAGTCAACAGCATTCAGAGAACTATTGTTATTATTAAATATTGAATTTTTTTTATAAAGAAAGTATGGTAACATTAGTGCAAAGACTGAAATAGGAAAGATTACCCAGGATTTCCTCACTCAACAAAGTTTCTTGTTTTTTTGTTTTTTGTTTTTTTAAGATTTATTTATTTATTTGAGAGAGAGAGCAAGCTCACACATGCATGTATGTGTGCACAAGTGTGGGGAGAGGTAGTGGGAGAGAATCTTCAAGCAGACTCCCTGCTGAGTGTGGAGCCCAATGTAGGGCTCAATCACACAACGAAAGAGATCTTAACTTGAGCTGAAACCAAGAGTCAGACATTTAACTGACTGAGCAACCCAGGCACCCCTGTTTCTTGGGGTTTTTTAATTTAACTTTTTACTTTGAGATAATTGTAGATTTATATGCAATTGTAAGAAATGATACAGAAACTAAAACAGGTCCATTCAAATACTTTTACATGAATATTTGTGAGAGCATTATTATTCATAATAGTTAAGGAGTGTAAAAAGGGGTGCCTGTGTGGCTCAGTGGGTTAAGCCTCTGCCTTCAGCTCAGGTCCTGATCCCTGGGATCGAGCCCTACGTTGTGGGGGGTGGGTCCCTGCTCAGCAGGGTTCCTGTTCTCCACCCCACCCCCCTGCCTGCCTTTCTGCCTACTTGTGATCTCTATCTGTCAAGTAAATAAAATCTTAAAAAAAAAAAAAAAAAGAATGTAAACAACCCACATGTCCATCAGTTGATGGATAGACAAAATGTGATGTATCCATACCATGGAATATTATTCAGCAATAAAAAGAAATAAAGTACTGACACATGCTACAATGTGGATAACCCTTGAAAACACTATGTTGGATGACAGAGGCCAGACAGACACAGAGGACCACATATTGTGTGATTCCATGTATGTGAAATGTTGTGAATAGGCAAATCTGTAAAGACAAAGGAAATGAGTGAGTGGTTGCCTCAAGTGAGAGGCTGGAAGGATGGGGGTGTGACTGTCAGTGGATATGGGGTTTCTTTTGGGGGTGATGCAAATGTTTCAATAATTGTGCTCTTGGGCTCACAACTCTGAATATATGGAAACCAATGAATTATATAACTTAAACGGGCCAGTGGTATGGTATATGGATTATATTTCAACAAAGCTTTCATATATATATTATATATATATATGATACAGAGAGATCCCTTGTAACCTTTATCCAGTTTCCCCAGTACTAACATCTTGCAAAACTGCAGTATGATATCATAGCCAGGGTACTGACATTGATGATTATTTTTTAGTTGTGCTTTTCTCTTTCTAGTCTTGTATTAAAGAAAGGAAGGAAGAGGAGGTAGTAACAGGGTGGGGCAGTAAGGAAGGAAAGAAGGAAGAAAGGAAAAGAAAGAAAAGAACAAAACAAATTTTGATCTGGGCTGTTTTATAGATACAGTTCTGGGAATTTGGCTGTCAGGGAGCTCTTCCTTAGCTCTTGAAATAGCGTCAATATGTTGAGTGCATTTAGCAGAAGAATACTGGGAATAAAACCAAAAGAATAATGACTGGTGACATTATATTATGCATCAGAGGTCAAAGATGCCCCCTCTTCTAGGTGTGTCTGTGTGTCTCAGTCCAGCTGTGTGAGGGCTGGTGTAATAGCAAAGTCCGCCATTTAGAACTGCCTGAATTTTGTTTTTATTTCTCTTTTTATTTCTCTGTTTTATTTCTCAAAAGATGGGCAGGACAGTTTTTCTCAATGATAGAAAAAGAAGAACAAATTAAAAATGATATTCCTGTTAACCAAGTAAATTAATGTTTTTGTGAAGCTTGAGGAATGGTTCATAGACCACCAGTCACATTTATGGTCCAGATTTTTTTGGTCTGAAATGCAGTGAAAAATACTAGGAAGTGACCTGTTCTGGGGGAGGAGGGGTGGGGATAAAAGAAAGGAGTTTCTCCCTCAAGCTGTTTCCTCTCGTTCGTGTGATCCTCTTGACATCTGGCTTGGTGACACGTTTTCCCCCCCGTGGATTATTGGATTCCAAGGGAACTGACTGGTCAGTGAAGCCAAGGATGATGTTTCCTGTTACCACTTGGTCTATGAAGAGACTTTATAGAAAAAAGGGAACTTGTTTTCAATTGAATTTTGCTTGATATATTGTCATTTGAACCAACTATGTTGACATTAATCACCAGCCAACTTGCAAAATCAACCCTGTGCATCTTTTTTAAAAACCAGCTTCCATTTTGTGGTACTTAGTTGCTCTTTAGCAAATTAGTGACCCCCGAAAATTTGAGAGCTTTCTCAAATTGTCACCCCAACTTTCTTCAACTGTGCCAAAGGGGCACTCTTCAAGATATTCTTTACTTTCAAATGATTTAAAAAAAAAAATTTGCAATCTGTAATGCCACCCCAAATCTCCATGACTAGGTTAATTGAACCTACACCCTACTGGAGAATATCTTGGTAAAATACGACTCAATCCGTAGCGCCAAATAAAAATCATACCTTTAGTGCAAGTTGGAAACCTGCCCTGTTGTTTAAATCCCACAGCCCCAAGACACTAGTAAAGGGGAGCTGTTGCCATTCTTGAGCTTTGCTCGACACAGCTGTTTTAGTCACTGTTCATCTCAAATTCCTTATCAGCACTTTTAATATCTTTAGCAGCAGTGCTGTTTCCTGATAACTTTTCCCCTACCCTTGGAACACATTTTTTCCTTCATCCTTTACCCATAATTTTATATGATGCAAAAGTCTTGGTGAATTCCATTGTTTGATGACAGAGAGAGAGAGAGAGAGAGAGAGAACAGTTTTGTTTCTTTCGCTTTTATTGCTGTGTAATATAACAAGCAGACTGGAAAGTATATACAATACAAATACTCAATATCACAAATAATCACAAAAGGAAAACTGGTGCGGTAGATACTGACTGAGATCACATGCTGGAAACTTGCCAGCACCCAAAAGACCCCACTTATCCCTTCCCAACCCCTTCCCAACCCCAACCTCGCCGTCCCCCAAAGGCAGCTGCCATTCTGACTTTTGTGGTAATTTCCTTTTCTTTACACTTCTGCTACTTTTGTATGTGGGAGTGTGCATCCTCAAACAATGTAGTTTAGTTTTGCCTGTTTTTAAACTTGATGTGAATGAATCTTACCAAATGGACTCTTGTATTAGTCGTGCCTCTTATGTTCAGCATTATCCTTATGAGATTCATCCATGTTTTGGGGGTATCGCTAGAGTTCATTTACCTTCATTGTTCTATAGGGCGGTGTTATATCTGTACATACATGGTACGATGGCTTATCCATTGATTTCACTGTTTATTGATGGAACTGGACATGTTCCCAGTTTTAAGCCTCTATGAACGATTCTGCCAGGAACATTTTCGTACTGGTGCGAGGGTACGTGGTTTTCTCTAGGGTGGCCAGGAGATCTTTTGCTGGATCATGGGAGTATGAATCTTCAGCTCTCCTAAATACTGCCAACTCTGTTTCCAAAGTGCTTATCCCAGCAAAATGTTCAAGAGATCTCAGTGTGCCATTTCCTGATCAACAGAATTGTATCTAGAAGGAGGTGGGCTGCAGGTCAGCACAGCCTTTGGGGTGTGTGTGTGTGTGTGTGTGTGTGTGTGGTGTCACTCAAGGTAATTGCACTTGAAAGAAGGCTGCTCTGTCAACATCCGTCATGGGCCCCTGGGAATGTTGGTAAAGATAGAAGCTTACCAGCTGAATTTCACTGATGTTCAGAAAAGAGCACAGATGAAGGCGGCCTTGGGGAGCTGTCCCAGTTTCCCCGCTAGGGTCGTGTGCTCACCAGCACTCACATTGTCAGTGGTTGATATCTGGGTGGTGGTGTGTCTTCCTATGGCTTTGTTTGTATGTCTCTGATTACTAATAAGACTGAATTCTTTTTACATGTTTCTTAGCCATTGGGACTTCTTTTTTTTTTAATTTAAGTTCAATTAATTAACGTATAGTGCAGAGGTAGAGTTCATGATTATATGACATATATATATCATATAATATAATATATATTATATGATATATAGACATATATATATATATATATATATATATATATATATATATATATATAGTCTTATATAACAGCCAGTGTCCATTACATCACTTGCCCTACTTAAGGTCCATCACCCAGTGGACTTCTTTTTAAAATGTCTATGCAAGTCTTTGCCTATTTTCCAATTTTTCTTATTGATTTATAGGAATTCTTTATATATTTTGGACGCTAGTCCTTTGTCATTTACATGTGTCAAAGAATGTATTTTCTTGCTGTTTTGCCACTGGTACAATCATGTAACTGAGGATCTATGTATAAACCTTTTTTTTTTTTTTGCATTTTATGTAATTTATTTCTTGTATTTGTTATTGGAGGATAGTTGGCACACAGTGTTATATTGCTTTTAGATGCACAAAATAGTGATTTGACCATTCTGTGTATTACTCACTGCTCACCCTTGTAAGTGCAGTCACTATCTGTCACCATGTAATGTAATTACAATATTATTGACAATATTCCCTGTGCTCTCCTTTCCATCTCCGTGACTTATTTATTTTATAACTGGACGTTGTACCTCTTTATTCTCTACACTTATTTTGCCCTTCCTCACACCCCCTTCCCCTCTGGCAACCATCAGTTTGTTCTCTGTTGAGTCTATTTTTTGTTGTTGCTGTTTGTTCATTTGTTTTGTTTTTTTTTAGATTCCACATCTAAGTGAAATCATATAGTATTTGTCTTTCTTTGTCTGACATATTTCACTTAGCATAATGCTCTCTAGGTCCATTCATGCTGTCGCTGATGGCAAGATCTCATCTTTTTTTTATGGCCGAGTAAATTCCTATGTGTGTGTACGTGTGT
Organism: Enhydra lutris kenyoni; assembly: GCF_002288905.1. Taxonomy (NCBI): domain Eukaryota; kingdom Metazoa; phylum Chordata; class Mammalia; order Carnivora; family Mustelidae; genus Enhydra; species Enhydra lutris. The sequence goes on along the minus strand of NW_019154125.1, from coordinate 10,071,381 downwards.
GTGTGTGTGTATGTGTGTCTACCACTTCCTAATCTAGTCATCTACTGATGGACACTTAGGTTGCTTCCGTATCTTGGCTATTGTAAATAATGCTGTAAGAAACATAGGCGTGCATTTATCTTTCACAATTCGTGTTTCATTTTCTCTGGGTAAATACCCAAAAGTGGAATTGCTGGATCATATGGTATTTCTATTTTTAATTTTTTGAGAAACCTCCATACTGTTTCCCACAGTGGCTGCACAAATTTACATCCCTACCAACAGTGCATGAGGGTTCCTTTTTCTCCACATCCTCACCAACACTTATTGTTTCTTGTCTTTTTGATACTAGCCATTCTGACAGGTGTGAAGTGAGATCTCACTGTAGTTTTGATTTGCATTTTCCTGATAATTAGTGATGTTGAGCATCTTTTCATATGTCTGTAAGTCTTCTTTGGAAAAATGTCTGTTCAGGTCCCCTACCCATTTTTAATCAGATTATTTGGTTTTTCTGGTGTTGAGCTATAGAAGTTCCTTATATATTTGAATATTAACCCCTTATTGGATATATCACTTGCAAGTATCTTCTCCCACTGAGTAGTTGTCTTTTCATTTTGTTGATGGTTTCCTTTGCTATGCAAAAGCTGTTTATTTTGATGTAGTCCCAGTAGATTAGTTTTGCTTTTGTTTTCCTTTCCTGAGGAGACATATTTATAAATATGTTGTGAAGGCTGATGTCCAAGTGTTTACTGGCTATGTTTTATTTTAGGAGTTTTATAGTTTTAGGTCTTATATCTAAGTCTTTAATCCATTTTGAGTTTATTTTTGTGTATGGTATCAGAAAGTAGTCCAGTTTCATTGTTTTGCCTGTAGCTGTCCAATTCTCTTAACTCCATTTATTATAAAAACTGTCTTTTCCTCATTGTATAAATTCTTGCCTTGTCATAGATTAATTGACCATCCAAGTATGAGTTTATTTCTGGGCTCTCTATTCTGTTCTGTTGATGTGTATGTCTGTTTTTGTGCCAGTACCATACTGTTTTGATTACTATAACTTCGTGCTATACCTTGATACCTGGGATTGTGATGCTTCCAGCTTTGTTCTTTCTCAGGATTGCTTTGGCTATTCAGGGTCTTTTGTGGTTCCATACAAATTTTCAAGTTATTTGTTCTAGTTCTGTAAAAAATGCTATTGGCATTTTGATTGAGATTACATTGAATCTGTAGATTGCTTTGCATAGTAAGTTCATTTTAACAATATGAATTCTTCCAATCCATGAGCACAGTGTATCTTTCTGTTGGTTTATATCATCTTTAATTTCTTTCATCAGTGTTTTATAGTATTCAGAGAATAGGTCTTTTACCTCCTTGGTTAAATTTATTCCTAGATATTTTATTCTTTTTGGTACAATTATAAATGGGATTGTTTCCTTAACTACTCTTCCTGCTACTTCACTATTAGTATATAGAGATACAACAGATTTCTGTTTATTAACTTTGTATCCTCTGACTTCCTAAATTCATTTATTAGATTTATTCCTGTAACTGAATACCTGCGTATAAACCTTTAAATTTATAATGAATCTTTTTTATTTTAATTTTTTTAATTTTTAATTTTTTTATGATGAGTGTGCTCTTAATCCCCATCACCTATTTCACCCTTCCCACCATCCCTCTCCCCTCTGGAAACCCTCAGTTTGTTCTCAACAGTTAAGAGTCTATTTCTTGGTTTGTCTCTCTCTCTTTTTTTTTCTTTGCTTGTTTGTTTTGTTTCTTAAATACCACATGTGAGTGAAATCATACGCTATTTGTCTCTCTCTGACTTATTTCAGTTAGCATTATACCCTCTAGCTCCAACCATGTTGTTGCAGATGGCAAGATTGCATTCTTTTTTTATGACTGAATAGTATTCCATTGTGCGTGTGTGTGTGTGTGTGTGTGTGTGTGTGTGTGTGTGTGTGTATAAAGAAGATATCTCATATCTTCTTTATCCATTAATCTATCAATGGACACTTGGGTTGCTTCCATTGTTTGGCTGTTTAAATAATGCTACTATGGACATAGGGGTGCATGTTTCCCTTTGAATTAGTGTTTTTATATTTTAGGGGTAGATAGTGCAATTTTAGGGGTAGATAGTGCAATAGTGCAATTCCTGGATCATGGGGTAGTTTCATTTTTCATTTTTTTTTTTTTGAGGGACCCCCATACCATTTTCCACAGTGGCTACACCAGTTTACATTCCCACCAACTGTCCAATAGGGTTCCCTTTTCCCCACATCCTGGCCAACGCTTGATGTTTTTTCTTTTTTCTTTTAGCCATTCTGACAAGTGTGAGGTGAATCTTATTGTAGTTTTGAGATAATGACTTTTCTTGGTTCAAATGCAATGTTAAAGTACTTTCATTGGTGGCATTTACTCTAAATTTACACTTAAGATCTGTAAGAAAGATCATATTGTGTGTAATTATGCATTTAAATGGAAAATCAATTTAATAGATTCATGATTCCATTATTTTTTATAGGTTGTGGCTTTTGAAAATAACCTAGTACAGTTTTCTATTTTGTCAGCTTTCTATTACTGGCTTCTCCATAATTCTAACACTTACTTTACTTCACATATTACATTTTTTCATTTTCCTGTACAACACTATAAGCTACTATTAAATACAAATCAAAGTAAAATATCAAGGGAAAGGTTTTAATGGAGTAATAAGTATCAATGATCAGAAGAAAAGTTAGTAAGTATGGTCAACTGTTAGCTGTAAACTAATACTTTTTCTGACACATTTGGAAGTGTGGAAATAGAGACGTAATTTCCTTAAAAAAAAAATTCCCTTTGTAAAGAAAGATACATACTCATTCACAAAATGAATCAAAATGGAACAGAACAAAAGAAAGTAAAAGTCACTCCAATTTCTGCCACCCAGAGATCCTCACCACTGTTGATGTTTTATTGAACATGCTTCCAGTCATCTGTGTGCTCTTTACAGACACAGATAGTTATATGATCTAACAAAGAGACTAGACACTAGACCCTAGACATCACCATTTCGTAGGGCAAGTTAAACAAAACAAAAACTGTAATAGGGGTAGAACAACCCGCAGGGAACCTGCTGCCACTCCCCCCTCACCTTTTTCTTGCACTTCCAAGAGAAGTACAGAAAGAGAGGAAAGGAAAGGGGAATGTGATTATCTCTATTTCTGCTTTGTCAAACCACTGAGAAGAGGGGGCTCCAGGAGAAAATGAGGTTCGGAATTAAGCACACCATTGGGGCAGGTTCCAGAAAAAGGGACCTTGGGAAAACTATATGAAGGTGTTAGTATTTCCCAAAGTGCATTTCGCAGGGTGTGAAAAGGTACATGACAGTTTGGCCTGTGGTCAAGAAGGTGTGGAAAGCACTAAGGTTAGCCAGGGCTGACAGGTTTCTTTACTGCAGGACTCTCTGCTTCTGGGCACGGGAGGGCGTGGCAAGCGGTGGGTCCCAGACATTTTGATACAGAAGCCTTTGCTCATGGAGAGTCACCCAAGTCCAGTTCTCTTGGGAAGCTTGAGGAGACGCTTATTTGACTCTAGTATATTATACTTCAAAGTTAGTATATACAATTTCTTAAAATGCAAACCTTTTTTTTTCCTGATTACAAAAATAATACATATTCAATGTAGAAAATTTGGTAGTTAAAAGTATCGTGAACACAAATGAAGTCACTCTAATTGTGCCACTGGAGATGGCTGGCACTTGGCATATTTTAGTGTTTTCTTCCAGACCTGTGAGTGTGTGTGTGTGTGTGTGTGTGTGTGTGTAAGAGAGCTGTGCTATGCATTTTTTTGTTTGTTTGTTTTGGGATAAAGAACATTTTATTCATTAAAGGAAAATCTTTGTCCCCATGATGGATTGCATACAGAAGCTTGTGGGGTTTTATTTCTCCAAAATAATGCTTTATGAAACCTTGTTGATTTTGCAATAATTTTAGATTTTTTTGTAAAGATGGTACAGAGAATTCTCATACACCCTTGACTTGGCCTCCCCTCATGTTAACACTGTCTAGAGTTTTATGTCTATCTTTTAACCTTGCATGAACTTTTTGGTTTTCAGTTGGATCAAACATGCCCTCTCTTCTGCTGTCTTGCTAGGTTACTATAACAATAGTACCAAAGTGGCTGTGAAAACCCTGAAACCGGGCACTATGTCTGTGCAAGCATTCCTGGAGGAAGCCAACCTCATGAAAACCCTTCAGCACGACAAGCTGGTGAGGCTCTATGCCGTGGTTACCAGAGAAGAGCCTATCTACATCATCACTGAGTACATGGCCAAGGGTAAGCACATCCCCCAAACCCAGGGTTTTTGAAAGGCTTCAGGCTCCAAAAGTAAAATGTTTATTTTTTAAATTTTTTAAAAGATCTTTATTTATTTGAGAGAGAGAGAGATCACGAACAGGGGGTGAGGTGAGGAGTAGAAGGAGAAGCAGACTCCCCGCTAAGCAGAGAGCCCCATGTGGGCCTCGATCCCAGGACCCTGGGATCCTGACCGGAGCCAAAAGCAGATGCTTAACAGACCTAGCCACTCCAGTGTCCCAAAGTAAAAAGTTTAAATGTTCACAGAATATTCCAATAATTTTAATTCCAAAACAGCATGCTCACTAGTGAAAAATCAGAACCCATGGGGAAACCAAGCATTTTAATAAGCCACCTCACCAGAAATATTGTTAAGTGTTATCTATATTATAGAAATAATACATGATCTTTCTATATTCTCTGTGTTTGTCTTCTTAGTCATATTAGCCATAAGAATTGCATGCAAAATATAGAAGCCCCCTAATAAATATTTGTCCAAAAAATATGTATCTCAAATAAGAATATTTTTGTTATATCTTTAAAATGGGAGTTCTCGGGATCCTAAAATGCATTCATTTCCCTCTCTAATATTATCTATGTGTTCAGGGTGACACTTTAAAATGGGAACATTTTTGAAACTGTTGGAGGTTATATTCCTCTGTAATCAGAATCACTAACCAAGAGGTGTCCAGCAACCATGTTTTCTCTGGCTGATATTACCTTCAGATAACAGGGTGTGAATTACTACCCTTCTTCCTCCAGATCAGTTAGACATACTACCAAACTACCAAATGGTTCTTTAAAATTCTTTAGAAGGAATGAAGGAAGAAAGGAAAAAAAAAAAAACCATAAACAATAGTACCAAATTAAGAATCCTGCATCATGGAGATCATACTGTGATGTCTCCGCTTAGTAGATTAGAAAGATAAATATAACATTTTCTTATTTAATATATTTTGAAAGGACAAGCTGCTTACCCACACCCATTCAGAGTATCAGTCACTGAGAGTCCTTCCAAAAAAAGGATGTTGTTTAAAAACAAACAAAAAAACTAACCCCTGTGGCTTAGGTTGCCATAACCCAGAAACTGAACTTTGTGGTTCAGTAAGTACTTGTTGAATTAAGCGGCTGGAAGTATTTGAATCATAAATGTAAATACGAATTTCTCCTCATAACATCACTTAGCCTTTACTGAGTACTTACTGTATACCAGAGCGTTCTTGCTGTGTTCCTTGGGTGATATCTCTTAATCTTCTTAGCAGTCTCAGAGCTAAGTGCCATTGTTCTGTGTTGAGGATGAAGGAGCAGAACATTTACTGGGTATTTAACCACTCACCAGGCACCATGGCGCATGCTTTTTAAATCTATCCTCACAAGACCTCTGACAATAGCTGGTAGGACATGCCCTCTTTACAGGGACTAAGGCATTATGGGTAAGCAGCTTGTCCAAGGTTGACACTTTAAATTCTAGGAGAAAAAGCAGGGCTTGTTTTAGCTATGAAGCCGTAGGAAGTAGGAGGGTTTATCGAGACACTTTCTTTTAGGTGCAAAGCACAGTATGCTCACCAGCTACTCATTGAGCCCCTGTCGCAGGCGCTAGCTTCTGTGCTTTGGCTGGACGGACACAGATAGGAGAGAGCCGCGCCCAGTGCCGCTCCAGGCAGGCCCCTTGGGAGGACCTGCTGGTTTCTGTCTCTGGGCAGCTCTGAAGGTCAGACAGCTGCTCTAGGTGGATTGTGGTGGCAGGTGCAAAGTGCCCTGAAATGCAGAGCTAGAGAAACACTGTTCCCCCACCCCCCCGCCGTCACCCTTTCTTACCTGGCCCACATGCTACATTTCACATCAGGTCGAAGGTAACAGGTTAGAGGGGCCTGGATTTGACCAACTTCAGGAAAAGGCACTATGGTCATACAGAATCACAAAGGCAATCATTGTGTGCGCTCCCTCACTAATAGTCATGGTCCTTTGACTTTTGTTCGGATTTTGGTCTTGTGTGTTTGAACTACACTCACCGGTCCCTCCTCTACCAACAGGCAGTTTGCTGGATTTCCTGAAGAGTGACGAAGGGGGCAAGGTGCTGCTTCCCAAGCTAATTGACTTTTCTGCCCAGGTGAAGTATTAAAAACCCAGGGTGCATGTAAGTTCGCGGAGACTCCCGCGTCCGAGTCACACTGTTCCAGGGAGAAGGCATTTGTACTGGCTGTTTCCCAGTAGTGGTTCCCAGAAAAAGGCCTTGCAAAGTGCACTTCCTTGGAGAGAATGATGGATGTTTCACACTGAAGGCACATGTGTGTGCGTGTGTCCGGCTCTGGCTTGGGTGTCACCTTCCCTAAAACAAGGCAGTCTCTTAGGTTCACGCCTGCACCAGCTAGAGAGACAGTGCGAGGGAAGGGGTCACTTGTTGCTGCCTTTTGGAGACGCAGTCCCAAGCGGTCTGAGCACAGCATATTCTAAGTGATGCACATGCAGTAGTAAGTTACTAACCTAAGGTACAGGTGCTTTTAAGTCCTTAGTATTCTTGAAAACAGAGGAACTATATTCTTTCCCTTATTCTTCTTGCTGGATACGTCTTTTGGGTTCTAAGAAATATCCATTTATAATATTTCTAGTACTAGCCCAGAAGTTGCAAGTTTGTTTCATTTGGAACCACACATTTCCTGAAGCACATTTAAGGGCAGAGGGAAGTTACCCAGAAACCCAGCAATTTACCTGGTGTGTCAAAGAAATGTGCATTTGAATGATGCCAGCTACTGAATATTCATAGTCTAATTGTATCTGTTAGTCATTTTCAGTAATTTGCTTGTTTTGTTCCTCAATACTGGCCATGGGTAGCTCATGTTGGGAAGGCCATGTGCCATAAAGCCTGAAGTGTCCCAAGAGATTTCCAGAAGTTCCAGGAAAAGGCTGCCTTTATGATCTTCATACCTTACTCCCATTTCTTCCCTCAGACCCTCTTTAAGTTGGGAAATTGATAAGGGCTTCTTGAGAAGATGAGCTCAAAGGAAAGAATTAGTATGCGGTAAAGTTCTTCAAGAAAGAGAGGATCAGAACCCATGTTCTACAGTAACGTATCTTGGGCTGAGTTGGGGATCAGTGTCCGAAAACTGGCGTTGTGTCGTGGCTCATGGCTCTGACTCGATAGCCATAACCACTTAGGAAGTCCATTTATTCACACATCAAATATTGGAATGGTAATTCCTGTTTTTAGGAGATGTTGTTGGGGGTCTAATCTGATCTCAGACTGGCAGGACACAAGCACTTCAGAGCCTCTTGGTGGAAGCTGAGGGAATCTTGGGGATGACAGTCCCCACCTTTATCATTCTGGTAAAGGTGTGTGATGAAGTCCCCCAGCTCATCTACCCAAACCTGGCAAGCTTTCATAGGTTCCTTATCTGAGTAAGAAATTCAAAGGTGGTCTGGAACCCCAACCTCTAATGTGGAATGAAATAAGATTGCTATGGTAGAACTGGGGGAAGGGAAAGAGTCCAACAGCCCTGACTTTACTCAGACTCTCTACACTGGCCCTGAGAAGATCTGTAGACTCCCAAGTGTTCCAAGACCATAGTTTGAAAACCACTGCTCTATAGTAAGAGGATGATTACTTGGATGGATGCAGCTCTAGATCCTATGTAGATAGGGGGTCAGAAATGGAGAAAGCAGAAATTGTCACACTTGACATTGATCAAGAAGGCCCTTGATTGGGGCGGCAAGTTCGGCATCCCCCATGGATGAGACACTTGAGGAATGTAGTGAAGGTTGGTTGTATCCACTTCTCAGAAAGGGAAGGGGGCTGATAGAAATATGGAAAAGTGGGCCATGTGGCCTGGAAGCCTGAGTGGTCCTAGTTCAAGTGCGGTGGAGGGTCGGATCTGTGTGTGCCTGCAGTTCTATAGCGTTGTATAGGGTCTACGGTTATATGGAAATTATGCCCATCGGGGTGTGTACCATACCTGGAGAAGGACTTTAATTTGTCACATGGGTATTTTTTATTTGATTTTGCGTAGCTTACCTCATAAAGCCTTATCTTGACATAGTCCCAAGTTTTTAAGGTCCAACTTGGGGTCTCTGTATCTATTCTTTAACTTTCTACTTTACTACTGTGCTAAAAAAAAGTAACTTTGTCTAACTTATAAATGAGTTGGGGAAAAAAGTTGCTTTCTAAAACTTTGTAGTTTGCCAGGAAGATTATCCCAGAGCCTGGCATTGACCATGACTTTCAAATTGTAGGTTCCAGGTGGCTTCAATTGACTCCTCTGTCAATTGTGGTGGGGCTGAGCACACACCTCTGGCAGTGACAGGAGGGGCCTAATCAAGGCCACCACCAAACCAGTGTTCCAAATCCAGCTCCTGCTGGATAAGCCCTTGTTTCCCTGCCAGGGTCTCTTTCCCAGCAGTGGCCACTGGGTAGGACTGGTGGGACATCCGAAGTGCACAGGGGGTGAAGTGACAGTGGGAGGGTCAGCCGGTCAGCATCACCCAGGATGTCACTAAGCACGTGGTTCTTCACAAAATTCAAAATTTTTTTGCAACCAAATAGAATCTCCTTTTGAGTCCATCTTTGTTCACGGTGCAAATCTCACCCAGACTCTTCCCCAGTCCTTCCCTCCTGACACCCCATGTTGCCCCACCTTTGCTTACCATCTGCTTCGTTTGCTTGTGGCTTTTCTTGTTATGATATTGATACCACAAGAAGAGGGCCTGAACCTTAGCAAGAATGAGTAGGGCCTACAGGCCTGAAATCATGTACCTTACACATTGGCTTCCTGTTGACCACACCCAATACGCATTCCCACTGTGATACTGTCCGTTCCCTTTGGGACAGTACTACCAACATTCCTCTGAAATTATCTCTCCGCTAACTCTGTCACTTCTCCCTAATGGATGAGATGAGAATAATAACTATTAATAACGTTGGCCCAGGGAGATAGAGGAAACCTGGAGCCCGCCTACTGGAATCATCTGTCCTTTCTATACCTTCTTCCGCTTGACTCTTTGGAGTGGACTTAGGGTAAAGCAGAAGATTCGTAAACGTCCACACTTGAACTCTAAACTAAAAAACAAGCAGGCTGTAGTTTGTACTTTCTTCTGTTAGCATTTTCAGTAGCACAAGAGGATATAATTCAACTCAGCTGCTTTTCACAATAAGGGGTGGAGAGTAGAAAGAAACCAGCTTACTTATCTCAGCCCCAGAAGGATGAGGGAACAGGGGTAAGGGACAGCACTGGGACTTTTCCCACAGCCTCTCATCAGCCTCTTCTTCCTTCTCCCCACAACCTACTTCCCCAAGCTCTGCTTTCCCCTCACCACCCTCCTCTTACACCAGTCGAGACAGGAAGTGGGTGAGTGCACATGACAGCCTCTCAGTTCATGTGAGAGCTGATTTCATCACTTCCTGTCTCAGGATGAGTCCTAAAAAGGTCTTCTGAGCCCAAGTGTAATTCACTCTGTGCACCCTGTCTTTCAGCTCACTCACCTTCCTGGGCGTTTAGTGGAGATGAAGAAATCCCAACTAAAGTAGTTTTACCAGTCCTTTCCCTCTGGTGTGAGATGAAGTGATATTGTGCTCTTCATGCTAAAATCGGAAAATTACCCCTTTGTGGAGGAAGTCTGATACTTTGAGAGCAGAGAGACCACCTCATTCCCTTCTAGCCTTTGCCTCCTGCAGGAGAAGAAAAATGAGCTTGTAAAGGCCAGGGGTTGACATCTGTGGGAATTCCCTTCAAGGGAAGTGGAAGTGGAATCATAGACTTGTACAACTGAGAGGACAGAAGGGGGAAATTCACAGTTGCAAGATGGATGGTCGGAGAAATCATCTTGTAATTCCTGCCAAGTGAACCAAAACGTTTTCTTGCTCTTTGGTGGCAACATCACTGAAGGTCAAGAGTTACCAGAAATGCAATGGACAATTGTGTGTGAGTAAAACTGCAGTAGAAACAGAAAAGTCAGTTTTTATTACAATCTTGATAACAAGTACCTTTTCTTTAACTCCTTCCAGTTGATAAAGCACTTCTTCGTCCATTATCTAATTTGAGCCCGACTACTTTGAAAGCATTTACGTCTTTATTTACTACATTTTATAAATGAGGAGGTGACCTTGGGTTTGTCTAAGCTTACAGAGCTAGTGGCTGGAATTGCTGCACTCAGTCCTGGGTCTTCTGACTTCAGATAACTTGTTCTTTCTTCTGCACTGTTTCACACTTTGTATTCCAAGGTTGGAGTTGCTCCTAGGATCGTTTTGTACCTGACACCGTGCTGATATCACATTTTTACCCCTTGATGGGTTTTGCTTGTCAGAATTAAGGATATCTAGCTCCTCCCCCACCCCCCAAAAATCTCTATTACCAAACATAGATCTTTCTTTCACATAGTAATTATGCTCAACTATATATCCTCCTACATTACATTTAACACACATTTTAAGTTGGAATTTGGTAAACTGAGGAAGGTTGGAAATCTCTGTCCGTGTAAATCTCAATCTTTTTGAGAAAGAAGGCCACTCGCCATGAGAGCTTTTTAAGTACCTGCTCATTATAGTGTCTGCTGACTGAGAAAACAAGACATAGACTGGAATCCCTTGCAGTAACTCTGGGTTGGGACCCACCCGTCTGTTGGGTGGCTGGAGTGTCTGGAGGGAATTTGCCCCAGAAGTTTGTAGAGTATTTGCCAATACCAACAGGTAATGTGTCTGCTCATTTTCCCTCTTCATTAAGAACCTAAAAGATAGGTTCTCATTCTGCAGCGCATGGCTACCCTTCACCCCCTCTTCCCCCACGAAATATAAGGAAGCAACTACTTTATTTCCCAAACCTTTATTAATCAACCCCTGATTGATAGTGTCATCCCATTTAATTTACTTAAACTGGAAGAAAAATTGTGTGGAGATAATGAATCAGATCCAGGGGCAAGGGAAAGCCTCAGGTCACAGACTTGTTTTGCCCGGCATCCGGGAGTCCAGATGTCCTTTCCACTCCGTATTTGGTCTCCCTTTGTTATCCTGGGATTCTCCTGCGTGACTCCGCATTGAGGCCCCACGTTGCCGGTTCTTTAGCGCAGAAGTCTCCTCGGTGGGGAAAGGCTGGCGTGGAAGAGATCATTAACTCTACAAAATAATCTGAGCATCACGCTGCGCTGGCTGACGGGGCATGGTTGTCACCCGGGAGGCCTTCCCAAGGAGCCATGGCTTAGAGTGTAAATCCCAAGACAAAATATGGAGATGGTGGCTAACTCTTTGTACTGAATAGGAGAAGCATCGCTCTCATTTTGTAAATGGAGCTGACGATGATGTGAAATGATGTGAATAGAGAGGAAGGCATTAAGCGGAGGGTTGGGGAACTTGCTGCTGCCTGGGGGAGTCATTTCATAGGCCCGGCCCTCATCTCTAAAATGAGAGGCACAGGTTAGGTCTCCCACAGCCTGATGCTCCAACTCTAAAATTCCACGACTAAGAAAATCTACGGAGACTATCTGTGTGAATCATGACCCAAAGTGAAATGAACGATTTTTGGGTGTGTTCAGATGACACTGATGTAAGATTTTGACATGGCTGTACATAAAGGACGATGAATGTATCACAGGGATATAGTACTCTGGGGCCTGCAAATGCTCTGTATCTGTTTTTCATTGTGAGTTTTATGTCTGAGACTTAAACTTTGACTATGAAAACTTGCAAAGGGACACTAGGGTGGCTTAGTCACTGAAGTGTCTGCCTTCGTCTCAGGTCATGATCCCAGGGATGAGCCCTGAATCAGACTCCCTGCTCAGCGGGAAGCCTGTTCTCCCTCTGCCTGCTGCTCCCGTTTGTGCTCTCTTTCTCTCTTTCTCTCTCTCTTTCTCTGTGTGTGTATCAAATAAATAAATAAGAATCTTTGGGGAAAAAAAAAAAGAAAACTTGCAAAGTGGGCAAATGAAACCAGAGGTCCTGTGAGAATTGCAAAACTGGACCGTATGCAGTTTCCTTCTGAAAAAGTTGAAAGAATGGGAAACTGTCATTTAAAAATAGTATAAAACGAGAACTCTCTTTTTTCCCCACTTTGCTAGGTGGGGGTGGGGATGTTTGGTGGCTTTACATGGAGGAACTATATGACTGGTTGTTCAAAATAGCAAGGAAGGCAGACAACGTTACTCTTGTTTCAATTTTTTTTAAAGATTTTATTTATTTATTTGACAGATATCACAATTAGGCAGAGAGGCAGGCAGAGAGAGTGGGGGGAAGCAGGCTCCCTGCTGAGAAGAAAGCCCGATGTGGGGCTCGATCCAAGGACCCTGGGATCATGACCTGAGCCGAAGGCAGAGGCTTTAACCCACTGAGCCACCCAGGCGCCCCTCTTGTTTCAATTTTGATTGGAAGACTTTCTAGCAGCAGTGACAAGCATTAAGCTAATGTAAATGGTACTTCTGGTCTGCATGCCAGATCTTCCTCTTAGCTCAAATATTTTGTCCAGGAGTGGCAATTTCTGGTCAGTGCTACTGTAAGTCACAGAATAATTTCCTCTTTAGGGACTCATCTCAGAAGCCTGCAAGGCCAGAATTAAATTGAAGTAGTTTAGAAGAGGGCAGAGTTTATTACCAGCTGCTCACAATTTAAAAATGGAGACGGGAGCACTTTGAAAGGAGCTGCAGAGTGTGAATTCCAGTTGATGTTTGTCAGAAGCCCTTGGCTTGCTTTCCGCATGTTCCCCTCACCCTCTTGGGACACCTCCCCCCCTTTTCACCCATGAGCATGTAGAGAGAGCAGCCTGGCAGATCACTGCACAAGGAATAGGACAGGGCTTTCTGGGATGGGCGCCACAGGCTGCTTTCAGAGCACGTGAAACAGAATGGAAGGAACCCAGGGGACAAGGTCGCAGGAAGAGATAGGCTTCCTGGAGGAGGTGACCCTAAGAGCCAGGGTTGGCCCTGCTAGCCTGGAAGGGGTTGGATGCAGGGAGGCGTCTTTGAGGGAATTTGATGCACAAGGACACAGAAAAGGGGCATGAGGGGATGCAAATGGGGTGTGTGGTAAGAATGGGAGAGGGGGCACAGAGCTGAGAGAGACTGGAAGTACCGTCCTCTCTTGAGTTACATAGGAGGCACAGTTAACTGTTTTCTGGCTGACTCTAGAAAGATATATTTGTGCCTCCACACCCACTACCCACATGTCCTCAAGGCGCTTGCTGTAGCCGGGAGCTGGAGGATGGACAGGAGCTGGAGACCAACCTTTCAATGGGGATTTGATGACTTCCAGGGAGAATGGGTGAAGGGAGCCGAGCCCCGGGGAGACAGCAGAGTCCAGCCTGGGGACAGCAGGAGCGTCGTCCTGGGAGACAGCCCTGTAAGGGGTGGTGGGGGGACTTCCATTGGATTTTGCAAAGAGGAAGTCCTTGGAGAACTTGAAACTTGGCTGCACCCTGTGAGTATAGCAGTTTAGGTGGAAGCCAGAAGCCTGGCCTCGTCACCCCTCTCTATTCCTGCTTCTCCCCCACAGCTCCCAGTTCTTTGCATCCTTTCCTTTGTCTCTACAGCTTCCTCTCACAACTTGATTGGCTCGTCACCCTCTCACCCTTCTCTCTCAGTCCTCCCCCACCATTCCCCAGCCACACTCTAGAAACAGCCAATTTCTGTCATTACTTCAATGCAGTTGGATAGTCCTTATTTTCAAAAGTAAGTTCCTACTGATTTTTTTTCTATGAAGGTAAAAAAGAGGAAATAAAATTATTTAAAGAGAGATTTTTAAATGATTGATCTTTTTATTTAAAAAAAATGCTTTTGTAGGGTACTATACCAAAAAAACAAAACAAAAACAAAAACAAAAAAAAACACAAAAAACCAAAAAAACTTTCTTCCCCTATCCTTGGAATGTGGGCCTTAAGACTGTTAACGTTGCTCATGGGGTTTCGTAAAATATAAAAATTGTTTTAAATTGTGTCATCAAAAGTTATCCCCCTCCCCAACTTAAGAACGGTTTGGTGTCTTCAGAGTTGATCTGCGGTCAGTTTGGCAGCTGGAATGCATTTCCCCAGTTTCACTGTGGTGGCTTCACAGCCTCTGGCCGGCAAAACCAGAAGCCTGATTCGCTGTCTCCCACCCAGGAAACCATTCCTGATGCCCCTGGTGCAGCTCAGAATCAGGACTGAGTTTCTGCCCCAGGAACAGAGCCCAGGATGCCAGAGCAAGCAAGGGGCCTCTAGAGGGCAGCTGAGCCGCAGGTGCTGCTGTGTGGTCTCACCCTCATCTCAGGAGGACACCCCTTTCTAGGAAACCCTTTGCTGTCCCCCTCCTGCAGCCCCCAGAACTCCTGCCCTCAGGCAGCCGCGAGGTTGCAGTCCCCAGGATGTGGGCCTGCAGGGGCCTCCCAGCCAGCCAGGCTTCTTCCCGCCATACCTCCCTCACTCTGGGGGCAACTCCTGGAGCCTCTCTTCTTTCCACCCCTGCGCTGATCGACAGCTGGTAAACAAACCCTCTTATTCCTTCTTCTGAAATGTACCTCCCTCCCCCACACACACCATCAAGTCTCTTCTGAACAATGGTGGTTGCCTGTTAACTGTGTTGCTGGACTGAGCGACTAGAAATGCAGGGCTCCTGGGGACATGTGACTTTCCGGTAAACAAGGAACAATGTTTTAGGAGCAGTGTTCCCTTTGTATTTTACCTGGCAACCTCTTCTCAAGGTCTTTCTGGCTTCCTCCTCCCAAGCTGCACAGAGGAGGCAAGGCCAGTTAGATAAACGTACGTGTGCATTTTGTTTTGCGGTCAGATACACATAACATAAAATTTTACCATTTTAACCATTTTGAAGTGTACGGTTCAGTGGCATGAAATGCTTCCACACTGTTAGGCACCGGCTCCCAGTATCTATCCCCATCTTCATGAACTGGAAGTCCCCACCCATTAAACACTGACTCCCCATTGCCTTCTCTCCCCACCTGTTTCTTCTCTGTCCCTATGCAGTAGACCATTTGAGGGGTCTCACCAGTACGATGATTTTGCATCCCTGCTCCACACTTTCCATGGATTCCCATCCCATTTGTAAAATGTCCTGATGGCCTATGAGCCCAGCTCCCTAGCATCTTGCCTTACTCCCACCGGGCACCCACCATGCTCTGTCCTATCTCATTGCCTCTCCTAGGCCCCCTCCCAGAAGCTACCCCTTCTGCTCCTTGCCTCCCCCCACCTCCTGTTCAAGGACATCTTCCCCAACCATCCCTCCTAAAACAATTCCATCCCAAGCCCCTGTTCACTCCATTCTTCTCCATCTTGGAGTTTTCAGAACACTTACAGCAATTTGAATGTTTTGATAAGTTCATGTTTACCTTTTGTATCCGCAGCACTTGGTGCCATGTAAATAGTAGGTGCTCAGTAATACATGTTGAATGACTATATCGACCCAAGTGGGGACTGCCTCTAATCAGCTGAAGACAATAAACTCTTTATTCTCTGCTTTATAAGCTCTGGGTCTCGATGCAGGTGTATTTAACCGTAAAATATTTTCCTGATACATTTATTCTTCCTCTTCCTCCAAGTATGTTTACTTTCCTGCCCAAGACTTACCTTGTTGGCCTAAATAGAAGTGAGAAAAGAAGGAAGTAGAATACAAATATCTGGGCCTTGATGCAAAGACAAAGAGCTGCTTTGCTTCTCCTTGTCGGTGGAATAGAGAAGAATGCCAGGTGGAATGAGAAGTATCAGTGAAACGTTTAACACTGAAGCCAGTAGCGCAGAGGCAGATGTGTTTAACTTGGGGAGGGGGAACACCAAGTAAGGCTTTCCTCCCAAGCTGCCTTTTGGGTCTTTGGTGGCCTTCCCTGGGGCTGGGGAGAGCCCGGTGTTTGTGCCTGCAGCAGCTGGCAGAGGTGAGTATGCTGGAATTCAAGTGGCAGTGGAGCTGGCTGATTCTTCTTCCAACATCAGGATTTCCAGCTCCTGTTAAGTATTCTATCCACATCTCCTCCCATGTCCAGAACATAATTGTCTAGGCGAGGCTTTATGTTACAGAACCGACTGCTTGCACATTTGCTAATGAAAATCATTTTCATACCTTCTCCCTATGGAAGATCTAGGTCTTCTATCTCCCTGCCCTCACCACCCCCACCCACTGCCAGGACCCCAGCTTTGAGGTCCACCCTCCCTCCTCATTGTAGCTGTCCTCGGACCCCTGGACACTTGTCACTGCCATGCTTCAGCACTTTCTCGCTCCAGCCCCTGGAGACCCTGCCATTGTTTGTAGGAATCTAGGCCTTCAGACTCAGGCCTCTCTGTCTCTTGACTTTTCTCCTCCAGGACTCTGTCCTCTCTCCTCCACTGTCCCATGCAGCCTACTCCATGCTGACGACCAATAGCTGCACCCCTCAAGTCCCAACTGGTCCACCAGCCCCCATCTGGCTCCCCACCCTGCCCCCCTGGGACTCCACCTCCAGCAATCGCTTCCCAGTACTCCTGGCCCGTCAGAGCCTCCAACTCTTCCCCACATCTCCATTACCCTCGTGTATCTCTTCTGTCCTGAGCTGACTTCTGTAGACCCACTTAGGCCTCTCCCTTTGTCATATGTGCTGTAAGTCCAACTCTTTACCTGTTTTGGCCCCATATGTCACAGCTGTCACCAGCGCTGATGTGACATGCTGGCTTTTCACATGTGTAATTCAAGGCCAGTGATGGAGGTGCCTCCTCGGGCTTCTAGACAACTGTTTCTCACCTTCTCCTTCTCCTCCACCCCCAAGCCTTACCTCCAACCCCTTCCCTCCCTCAGTGGATTACCTTGCTGCCTTTTTCACCAGCAGCAGAAAGCCGCCCCCAACTCCTCCTTCCTGGTGTGACAGCACCCTGCATCAGGCACCAGGTCCCATCCCCTCTTGCCAATTCAAGACATTGTTCTAGAAATTCTGCATTAGCATTTCCACCTCATTTCTGTGCCATTCTCAGGGAATTGAAAGAAGTTCTCCCTTTCCTCCATCTCTCTCGCCAGCTAGCTCCACTTCCGTTTTTCTCCTCCCTTTTTGTAGGATCAAAAGCCCTGGAAGGTCGTACTCATTTCCCCCAATTCTTTTCCTTCGCCCTACTCTTGAACTCAGCACCGTTCAACCAAACAGGTCCTGGCAAGTCGTAGGTGATCCCACCAGACTGAGTTCAAGGGCATTCCTCTGCCTCTTCTCTTGTGGCCCATTGGCAGTGGTTGGTGCAGCTGGTCCTTCCCTCCTCCCAGACATGCTCTCTTCATTTGGCTTCTGGGATGCCATTCCCACTAGCCATTTCTTCCTCATCTCCCAACATTTAAACACGGGAGGGTCCCAGAGCTCAGCCCTAGGACCTTCTTTTTCTCCATATTGACCTTCCAAGTGATCTCACTGAAAGTGTTGTGTTACTTTCCTGGAGCCTCCATAACTAAGTCCCCCCACCGGGTGGCCTAAAACATAAGAAATTTATTCTCTCACAGTTCTGAGCACCAGAAGTTGTAAATAAAGATGTCGGTCCGACTCCACTCACTCTGAAGGTTCTAGGGGAGAACCCTTCCTTGCCTGTCCACCTCCTGGTTCCTTGTGCTCCCTGGCTTGTGGCAATAGTGCTTCAGTCTGTCTCTTTCCTCACAGGCCTGGTTCTCTGCATCCATGTCTCAAATCCCCCTCTGCCATTACCTTGTAAGACACGGGTCTTGGACACCAGTCATTGGATTTAGGACCTGCTCTAAACCCAGGGTGGGACTCCATGGTGAGATCCTTAACTAATTGAATCCACAAAGACTCTGTTGCCAAGTAAATCATGTTCTGAGGGTCCAGGTGGTCATGAATTTGAGGGGGGAGCTCTACCTGACCCAACACAGTTGGCTATACTCTGAGCGCTCTGAAGCGCTCCTCTCTAGCTCGATCTGCTCCCCAAGCTGAGTGCTTACTCAGCATCTCCACTTGGATGTGTATCAGGCATGTCCAACTCAGCACAGCCTGAACTGAGCACCTGTCTTTCCCCCTCCAGAACCTACCCATCCAGAGCTTTCTTCCCTTCTGGTGGAGGTAACTTCATCCTTCTAGGGCCCAGACTTGAAGTCATTGTTGACCCTCTTCTCCTACGTGGCACATCCAATCCTTCTGCAAATTGGGTGATTCTACCTTTACTACAGATTCATATTCCTAACTCCTCCACCGCTGTTACACTGACCCAAGTCCCACGCTCTCTCTCAAAACAAATTACTGAGGAGCTGCCTGATTGGTCTTGTGCTTCAGCTCTTGCTTCCTCCAGAGCCCACGTGTGATGCGGCAGCCAGAGCACTGCCCTCAAAACCAAATCAGATCAACATCCTCCTCTTCTCAGCCTCCAGTTGCTCTTTGCCTCACTGGAAAATGGGCCGAAGACCCCACAGTGGCTATCTGCCTGCAGTGGTAGTCTTGCCATAGACTGTCTTTCAGAAATTCCATCATTTAATAAATGTTTTATTCTTTTATTTGTATGGAAGTCTGTGTGACAGGCCTTCCTGGACTTGCCTTATTGTAAGACTCCCTTGGGCCCTTGTTTAAAATCTGTAGGTTTCTGGGTCCTTCTCTTTGAGATCAGTAATTAAGAAGCAGGGCCCAGGACAAGCTGTAGATGTCTTGGGGGCTTGGATATGTCTAGAAAGCGTTGCCCTTGAGAATTTGCTGAACTAAGCGAGTGATCGTTTTTCGGGGTCATACATCTTGAAAAGTTGACCCTTGGACAACACAGGCATTATGGCCACTGACAACCCCCCAGGCCCCTGAAAATCGGTGTATAACTTGTGACTCCCCCCAGATGTAACTACTAGATCAAAGCCTTACTGATAACATAAAGTTGATTAACACATATTTTGTTATGTTATACATATTACATACTGTATTATGATAAAGTAAGCTAAAGAGAAAAAAAAATGTTATTAAGAAAATCATAAGGAGGGGGCAGCTGGGTGACTCAGTCAGTTAAGCATCTCCCTTCAACTCAAGTCACGATCCCAGGGTCTTGGGATAGAGTCCCACATCTGGCTCCCTGCTCAAGGGGGAGGCCTGCTTCCCCCACTCCCTCTCCCTCTGTGTGCTCACTCTCTTAAACAAATAAATAAATAAATAGGGACGCCTGGCTCAGTTGGTTAAGCGGCTGCCTTCGGCTCAGGTCATGATCCCAGCGTCCTGGGATCAAGTCCCACATGGGGCTCCTTGCTCAGCAGGGAGCCTGCTTCTCCCTCTGCCTCTGCCTGCCACTCTGTCTGCCTGTGCTCGCTCTGTCCCTCTCTCTCTCTCTGACAAAATAAATAAATAAATAAATAAATCTTTTTTTTTTTTTAAAAAGAAAATCATACTGAGGATATATTTGTAGTACTGTCTTGTATTTATCCACAGAAATTCACATATGATCCCATGCAATTAGAACCTGTGCTGTTCAAGGGTAAAATGTACTGCAGCTTTTCCTGTAGCCAGTGGGGAGGATTGAATTTCTCTCCCTCCTTTGAGATCATGAAGACAAGTGACTCTTTCCTCCAGTCATTAGGCACAGAGGAATTCTACCTGGTAAACAAAATACTTGACAGTGCTTTTCCCCCAGATTCAGCCATTTCGGCTTCCCCTCCTGCTCCCATACCCTCAGGAAAGGGAAGACGACATGAGAGGCAACCTTCATGGGCTCCGTTCATAAACGCATGATATTTTGGAAACTTATTTCAAGAGGGTTGAAATACAAAGATTATGGCAAATCTGTCTCGGGTATATTGGAATTTATCAGATCTCATGGTGGACTTCTTTAAATGGGTCACAGGAAAAATAAGTCAGGGATTAATTTCAGAGCTAGAACTCAGGCTTTGCCTGGGAGTTCTTTCCACCCAGTGAAACACAAGTTCTCTTAAGTATTTTGTTGGAGTTGAAATAAGGCACCTATGACTATATATTTTCTTCAGTTCTTGGCTGTCGGACATAGGGTATGTCTGTTGGCCCCACTGGGAAGTCAACTCCACAAGATTAGGGACTATGTTCAGTTGCCCACGGCACCTGGAACAGGATGAGGCTCCCAGAGGGCAGCCTGGACAGGGTGCAAATAAATGGAAGTTGGTCTCAAGATTGTCTAATGGAAGACCCTGCCTCAGAATGACAGTGATCTTCAGTCTTTTAACATACTAAGAGTGTCCTGTGAAGTTACAAGTGACTAGACACTCAGTTACACCCCTAGTTGCTCTCTGTCAACTTGTGGCATCTGTATGTATGACATGATCATATAAATGAATACGTACTTAGTGAATAACCCTGGAGGTCTTTCAAGGTTCCTATATCACAAAACAAGTATTTATGCTCTGGGATATTCTGAGAAAATGTGATCTATATCAGATCTCATTTTTTTTTCTTTTTACATAGAGGTTTTTTTCCTTTTAGAAGTCAATGCAGGGATGCTTGGGTGGCTCAGCGGGTTAAGCATCTGTCTGCCTTCTGCTCAGGTCATGATCTCAGGGTCCTGGGATCAAGTTCCACATTGAGCTCTCTGCTCAGTGGTGAATCGCTTTTCCCCTCTCTCCCTGTGATCTCTCTCACTTTTCCCCTCTCTCAAATAAATAAATAAAATCGTTTTTTTTTAAAGTCAATACATACTTACGATAGAATTATTGAAAAAAATGACAAAATAGTGTTCAGATCTTATTATTCTCTTGTAAGCATTTTTGTGTGTTCTTACGCTATATTTCAGTTTTGTTTTATTTGTTCAATGACTTCTTAAATATCATACTGATAGTGGGTTAAAAAACAAAAGTCTAATTATACTATAGCTTAGAAACTAAAAGCCTTATACCCCGATTCCTTGGTCCTAATTTTAACAACTCAAATGCAGCTTTCCAGGTACCCACATAGATTATGGCCATTCCTCCCCAGCCCCCATGGAAATCCACCATATGTACCATGCTGCAGTTCTGTAACATATCTGAAATATTTTTTTTGTATCAGTGTAGAATGATCCCTCTCATTCTTTTAAAGCCACTTATTTCTGTTCCTCTCTAAATGTCCTGTGATTTATTTAACTATTGCCTTATTGATGGACATTTGTGTTATTTTCTGGGGCTTTCTTGTTTTTGTTTTTACTGTAGGAAAATGTATATGGGGAAGAGCCTTCTCTGCATGTTTGTATACTTGTGCAAGTGTGCTTGGATGATAAGTTGTAGGTTGTAGATCTGCCAAAAGTGTGTATACATTTTCAGCTTTAATAGTTATCTCTGAACGTCTTTCCAAAAACATGAGAGTATCTTTAGCTTCATCCCCTTGCTCAAACTGGGTTTTGTTAGTATTTCTGATCCAGTCCAATAAGTCAGATTTAGCAGTCTTTATTACAACTTGTGTTTATTTAACATAGATGAGGTCAGACAGCTTTTTCTATATTTATTCTTTGCAGTTCGTTTTTCTGGAAACTCTTTCTTTAAACTTTTGCTCATTTTTTCAGTTAGCTCATCGCCATCCATTTTAAGTATTTCTAATTACACATTCGATTTGTTCTGTATGTGCTGTTTATATGTATTGGACTGAATATTATAATTTTTCATGTTATGAAAAATCCTTCACTAATACGTCTGTATCTTTATAGTACACTATTCTACTCCTGTGATTGTATTGTGATTTCCTTAACAGTCCCTTACAGATAACATAAGAAGAGTCTCCAGTGTTCACTAGTACAAATTTACTTTATTTTATTTCCCCCGTCCTTTCCCTGCCCCCAGTAACCAGATAACCAGATCAGAACATGAATGTTTGTAAGTCTCTTCATATTCCCAACTTGTTTTCACTGAGCAAAATTTGGCATATGAGTGGAGTGAATTGTTTCTCAGTTTGAGATTTTTGGGGGGAAATATCTGGGTTGGTTCATATTCCACCTCAGAGGCTATCCACATTCAAGTTCAGAAATGAGAGCAGAGCATTTTTTTCTCTCTCTCTTTCTTTTCCTCCCTCAGTGGGAGAAGTCGTGAACTATTTAGTTCCTTCTCTTTTCAAGGTGATGAGCAGTCGCGTGGCTCATTAGCCACAGATCAAGGAATAGTTCACTTAGATTGTCATAGTAACAGCAAAATTAATGCAGCAGAGGGGACAATAAGCAAAGGCTATTTCCAATCCCCGCGTGCCATTTATCCATTGTACAGAACTGGTGAGTCTCTTTCACAACGGCCAGGGCAGGTTGTGATCTTTGGCAGGTCATCCCTTTACCTTCTCAGGTATTTGGTAGAAGGGAGCTAGCTGGTCATGCAGAGTCCGGAAGTCAGCTTCTGCCAAGGTTGGTGGCAGCCTCTCAGCCAGAGGGAGCTGGCCGGCGGAGGACTGCCAGCTGGCGTGCTCAGGGCTGCCCTGGCGTACCATGCTGGCAGCTTCCCGCCACTGGCCCCGTGGTTCTCCAAGATCAAGATCAGCTCTACTGTTTGTCAGTTCACCATTATGAGCCAAATCTGGATTTGGGTCTTTCTGTGATTAAGATTAGCAGCAGGAGTAGTCATGAGAGTAATAATCTCTCATCGAGCATTTTTCCATACTCCTTGTCATTCTCATCTGGGCTTTACCAGGTTGCTACTATTAGCACCATTTTACAGGGTGGAAAGCTTGAGGCTTCAAGAAGAAACTCACCCCCGTTTTATATAAACCCAAGCTGAGTCATTCTAAGGTTTCAGAACCCTCATCACAACTGTCCCACTCTCCTGAGGCATCATCGGTAATCCCTCTGCTTCCTGCCAATCCCTAGTTACACATTCTCATCGTAGCCAGGTTTAGCTGAGGCTGGACTGAGGAACTGCCAAGGGGGAAGAAGTGACATGGGAGGAGCTGTGGCTGCTTCGCACTTTGGTCTGGTCCCACTCCAGTGTACATGCGTGCACCCATCTGGTGTGCCACCATGAGCTGCCAAAGGCAAAGAG
Organism: Enhydra lutris kenyoni; assembly: GCF_002288905.1. Lineage (NCBI taxonomy): Eukaryota > Metazoa > Chordata > Mammalia > Carnivora > Mustelidae > Enhydra > Enhydra lutris. The sequence continues at coordinate 10,048,236 of NW_019154125.1, read as the reverse complement.
CCTTTGCTGGGTGCTCATCCTGCTTTCCTACAGTGGGAGGCTTCCAAGACAGTTTTATGTGTGTGTGCTTGAGAGGGGAGGGGGGCTAAAATATACAGAACATAAAATTCACCATTTTCATCATTTTTAGGGGCCCAGTTCAATGGCAATAAGTACATTCACGTTGTTGTGCAATCATTACCATCGTCCATCTCCAGAATTCTCTTCATCTGGCAAAAATAAAACTCTATACCCACTAAACACCTTCCCATTCTCCCTCCCACTGCCCTTTGACAACCATTCTCTTCTGTTTCTATGAATTTGATTGCTCGAAGTATGTACTATGAGTGGATCGTACAGTATTTGCCATTTTGTGACTGGCTTATTTCCTTTAATATAATGTCCTTAATTTTCATCCATGCACATGTCAAAGTTCCATTTCTTTTTAAGGCTAAATAACATTTTATTCCTTTTTAAAGCTAAATAATAATAGATCACATTTTGGTTATCCATTCTTTCATCAGTGGATACTTAGGTTGTTTCCACATTTTGGCTTTTGTGAAAAATGCTACTATGAACAGAGGTGTACAAATATCTGTTACATATTATACAAACACCTGCTTTTAATTTTGGTGGTGGGGGGGGATATACCCAGAAGTGGAATTGATGGATCACAGGGTAATTCCATGTTTGTATGGTAATTTTTTTTAAGAATACCCATTCTGACTTCCATATGGCTGCACCATTTTACATTCTCACCAGCATTGCACAAGGGTTCCAGTTTCTCCACATACTCACCAACACTTATTTTCTGCTTTTTTGTTTGTTTTTTGCTTGTTTGTTTGTCTTTGTAATAGCCATCCTAATGTGTGTGAAGTACTCCAACAAGTTTCTGTAAGAGAACATCTATGGATATTAGTTGAAAAACGTGTTTTCCTTTTTTGCTAAAGAAGCAAAAGAAGTTTCCTTCATGGAAACTTACTGATTTGAATATGATATTCATTAATACTGTCAGTGTCCCCCTGAGACATCCTTGCATACTGTTGGATGAATTAAATGTTGGCCAGTCACAGGAACCTCACCAGCCCTAAGTTTGCATATAGGAAACTGCCCTCATCTTTGAGCTTTGAAGGTAGTCTGACAGACTGCAAACTTTAACTTGGCCACTCTATAAATTATCCTGTTTCTTAATTTCTCTTTTCCCTCCTTGTACCTTCCTGTGAGCATTCCACTGTTTGAACCTCTTTGTAAAGAAAGAAGCCAGTTTGGATGAATGGTTAAGAACACAGATGGTGAGACCAGCCAAACTTGGATTCAAGTCCAAGTTTATCCAGGAAAAAAAAAATTACCTTCTCCAAGACTTAGCTTCCTTATCTGTGAATATTGCCTGCCTCATAGGCTTGTTTTAGGGATTATAAATGCCTGGGCAGAGTTAGGGTGCTAGCTATAATCATCACTGTCACCACCCCAATCAAAGTGATACACTTCACTGCTTCTTAGCAGTTTCACTTGAAAGAGAAGAGTAAAGAAAAACATAATAACCAAATAAAGCTAAAACATTTCTAAGGAATTTTCACCCCAAACACAGCAAGGAATGAGCTCTCTGTCCCATCCCTTCCTCTACCAAATTACAGATTGAAGAGCGTAGGACTCCAGTACGGAAAGATCAATGAATATAAATAGAAAAGTGTTTCTGCAAAAACTATCAAGGGCTATAAAATAAATGCTGTCGTATTTGTAGTACAGAGGAGATGTGTTCTTACTTAGGCTTTTTTTTCGAAAGTTCCCTATTGTCTTTACATTCTATTTTACTGTGGTCATTAAATGGTCTATAGGTCAGACTGACCCCAGGGGGCTCCCTGATACAAAGGGTCCTTCACATAGACTGTAGGTTTTACCCAATTTCTTTTCATTGGTCCCATTCCAGCTTACTAATATTATCATTATCATTATTTCACACACTTCCTAGGACTTTTGAAAGGGATTAAGTATTTAAATTCTATTTTTCCAAAGTGTAGGAAGGTAATACATATCTAAAGAATAAAGTTATTGATGCCTACTAGAACAGGTAAAGCAATTAAACCAGATTTTTATTCTTTCCTGCCTTTTGGCGCTTTTCTTGTTTAATTTCTCTCATTGCTTGTCGAGATGACAAATGTTTTCCAACCAGCCAATTCTAAGACAGGTTGTATTTTCAGTTCCAGATTCTCATTTAGGCTGGAATTTCCTGGGGCAGATTTTAGCTTTGCTTGAGAGATCACATTGAGTCCCTCAATTAGGTTCTTTTCATTCCTTTATTCCCTCCGTCATCTGACTCAAATGTGGGCTTCTGCTCATTAAAATAATAAATAACTCACTAAGCAAGATAGCTTGTTATTTGCCAATTTCTCAGAAAAGTGATAGTAATTAGGATGAATCATAAGAACACCAGAGCAAGACTTCCAGAGCAAGGCAGTCCACACAAACATTTTGTTATTTGTCCAAATCATCACTCAGATTCTCTGGGGAAAGCAACCCAGTGTGGGTGCCAAGCAACCCATCCACAGAGCACAGGCTTGGGACAGGCCACTGAAGGCTCGGAGCCCGAGCATCTGAATGGGAGAGAGCCTGCTGGAAACTGGATCGTGTGCACTGTGTGAGATGCTGGGTTGACACACTTCTGATTGGTCCTCTGAGAAAAACAGGAAGAGATGAGTGACCTCTCTGGTCATTGCTAGCAAGGAAGGTCACTTTTTAGGAGAATTATTTGAGCTCTGCTTTGGTATGTAAAAACATAACTGAGATTTTTTTTCCCTCTAGAGTTGTATTCCCCATAAAATAAGCCCATTGGGCATTTATCCAGAAGCTGGAGTCCTTAGGTATTTCCTGCCCCAAGCAGAACTGTACTGAGGTCCCCAGTTGGCCACTGGCAACTCACTTCTCAGTCAACGTATTTGATGAGGGAAGCTGTATGTCACTCAGAGAGCGGGAGCCCTGTTGCCTTCCTCAGAGCAGCCCAGGCAGGGATGTGTGAAGTGGGTCTGCAGAGCTGCCCGCCATGTTTACTCCTCATTTTAGGAAGAGGAACACAGACCTTCCATCTGAACGTTCATGCGGGAGAAGGAATTCAAATTTGTTAGTTCAGCTCACATGCGTCTGAAAACTTTGGTCTGATTTCTGACCTTGTACTCTGGGGAAAGAAATGTATTTGCAAAGTAAATAGAACTCTAGATTTTGTGTTCTGTCCCCACTTTGGTCATCGTCAGCGTGCACACAGGCGCGATGGGTGTATGCATGTTTGTGTCGTCAAACGTGATAAGCAGAGGACACAGAGGCCTCAGTGCTTTACGGAATGTTGGCGTTCTGAAAGCTGGCCGTGTATGTCTACGTATTTGCGTGTGTGTAAAATAGCATCTGTAGATACGAATATATCAGGAAATAGACACATGCTGGCAACACTACTGTGTAGAGTGTGCCGGTAGGGGCCCTCTGAGAGGCTGAGGAGGGTCTGAAATCCACCCCTGATCCAGCTATCCCACCAGCCAAGACAGCTGGGTCACTCCCCACCCCCAGAGGACATGGCGCCCTCGACCTTGTTGTGGGCCGTGGAGAGTACATCTGCTGGGACCAGATGAGCAATTCCTTTTCTCTGACACAGCATCCAAACGGCCTCTGAAAAACTTGCAGTGCATGGGCCTGGAAGTCTGCTCCTGGAGCCCCTGACCAGAAGACTGTCCTTTATCTTGGGGAGTAGCATTTTTAATATGGCCCCTGTGCCTAGAACTTGCACCAGGTAGTAGATGCCTAAAAGTTCACCAGAACCCATGTGGGGTTACTGGCTCAGGGACACCATCTTAATAATTCCTCTTGGCCCTCCCAGGATGGCAGAACACAACACACACACACACACACACACACACCCAAGGGAGAAATGTCCTCATCATATATTCCACTGAAGGGGCAAAAAGAGGAACTAGGAAATGTACATTCGCCGTGTCTGTGAGCTGAAGGACCTGAGAAATGCAAAGCACACCTAAACGTAAATCAGCTTTAAACCCAGAGTCGGAAAACATCACTAACGTTGTCTTCTTACACGAGTGCTCTTGTCTTGAGTAATGGGGTGGGGGGGCACTTTTTATTTCAACTTTCCAGTAGCATCACATGCAGACTCTCTCCTACAGAGTTAGGAATGAGCACATGATCATAAGAGACTTGTTTCATTCCTTCGGTAGCCTCAGCAGGGAGTTTACAAGAGTTGAGGTCTTCTCGAGTTTGTACCTCTCCGGTCCTGGCTGTGTGAGGCCGCTGTGGTCCAGGATGAAGAGCATCTCTTCATATGATTCAAAACATGAAGATCAAATCATTCCCAAGTCCTCGAGGTAATGGCCCAGCCCCAGAAGCATGATACAGAGAGAGGGAGGCCACGGTCCCCTGTCCCCAAGCCGTAGACTGGAGGAGTCTCTCCCTGAGTGATAGGAAACACAGAGGCTCAAGACACACATGTTGAGCTGTCGATGGACTAGGTCTTCAGCCAGGGCATTCCCAGCACCTCTGTCATCAGGCCCCAAACCTTAGCCTGCTCCCTCCTGGCCCAGGCTCCTTACTGCCATCTGTGCTCACCCTGCTCATTCTGTGGCTTAAGCTGAGTTGTGTGAGCTTCCTTTCCCAGGCATTATGAGGTTGTAGGTAATGTGTTGAGATCAAGAGCTCCTTCCAGTGTAAGTAGAATTTTTTTTTCTTTTAGATCTTAAAAGAGAGAGCGAAAAAGAACACAAGCAGGGGAGAGGGAGAAGCAGGCTCCCCACTGAGCAGGGAGTCTGATGCAGGGCTTGATGCCAGAACCCGGGGATCATGACCTGAGCCAAAGGCAGATACTTACCTGACTGAACCACCCAGGCGCCCCCCCATGTAGAACTTTGAATCATAAAATAGCTTAAGTTTAAAAAAGTGTATGATCTAGTGTGGTGCTTCTGAAACTTTAATGTGCAGGCACATCACCTAGGAATCTTGTTAAAATTCGGATTCTGAATGAACACATCTGGGTTCAAGTCCAAAATGCCACACTTCTGCCAAGCTCCCGCTTGATGTTAAGGCTGCTCCTGGCCCGAAGGCCACACTTCGTATCACAAGGGTCTAGAGCGGTTCTGCACCTGGGTTGTCTGTTGAAATCACCTGGGGAGGCCCCACTCCCATAGTTCAGGTTTAATTGAGTGAGAGTGAGGCCTAGGTGAGCCAAAGTTAAGAAATACTAGCATAGGATTGAGACTTAACTGCTAAATGCACAGAAGGGAAATTCAGCTGACTTCAAACCACTGCACTAACCTGTGGTGTGACTCTGGGAAAGAAATTTCCTTTCAGCCTCTTCAGAGTTCTGAGAGGAATGACAGATATAATAGGTAGGTCATTAAAATCCACCAGCAAGAATAAGTGAGACGTGGATAGTTGGTGCCGTGTCCTAGAGGCTCCGTCCGTGCCACCAGCACGCATCTGTGTGGGTCAGTCTGCATCCCTAGAGAGGGGCCCAGCACAGGTCCCTCACGGCTACAGCCAAATGCAGGTGCAGGCCCCGCCTGAGATGGCGGCCAGCTTTGGCTCTTTGGGGTTCCTGCCCCCGTCTATATATAGCTATTGGAATGTGACCTAAGGGCCCAAGGACAGGAATGTGCACGCATTACACCTGCTCTGAGGGATTTACATTCCTGCAGGTAAACAGGAGGGGGGGGTGTCCTGGGACCAGGCAGATTAGGAAGGCTCCCTGGAGGAAGTGACATCTCCACTGAGGCCTACAGAATGAGTTGGCCCAGCCCAAGGGCCAAGACTGAATGTTCCAAGCAGAGGCAGCTCTGGAAACAGGTTATAGGATACAGGACAGGAGCTGGTCACCGGGGAGGAGGCGGGAGGGCTGAGCAGGGGCCGGGTCACACAGGGCTGCAGAGCAGTGGTAAGGAGTTCAGACGCTGGATGCCTGGTGGCTCAGTCAATTAAGCGTCTGCCTTTGGCTCAGGTTGTGATCCCAGGGTCCTGGGACCAAGCCCCAGGTGGGGCTCCCTGCTCTGCTTCGCCCTCTCCAGCTTCCCCTGCTTGTGCTCACTCTCTCTCTCTACAAATAATTAAGTAAAATCGTTTAAAAAAGTTTCAGACTTATCTTGAAGCTAGTTTTAAGCAGGGAGTGACCTGGTGGGACTCGCATAGAGGATTAAAGTATTCTTGCCGAGGGACGCCGTGGTCCAGGGTGAGGGCAGGGACCCGACTCCAGCATCACTGGTAGGGGTCACACCCTCCTGGGTCTTCTGCATTTGACCAGCACTGTTCAAGGACCACGCATGCTACTCTTGCTTGGAAACACCGTACGTTATTAAATTGTCATTCTGCAGAAACAAAAGATCTGACCTCTGCTGTTCTTCCTGATGTACGATTTCCTCAGTTCAAAACGGTGTTCCTCGGGGTCGGTCAGATGCAAGCTGCCGGGCTGAAGGGACACTGAGAGACTGCCCTCGTGTGTGCTCATTATTACACGCCAGACTTTTGTGGCCGTGAAAATCCCATCTGCCCAATTCCTGCAGCCAGTGTGCTGGCAACGTAGTACTCTAGTAGCACTGAAAACCCAGCGCATTTCCTGAAGAACTTTCTGAGAAGCAGTCTGGTGACAAGGTTGAGGGTTCCAATAGGTACACGTGAAGACTGACAAGGTCCAAGGGGCGGCCTCTGCCCTGAGGCAGGCATGACAGAAGTGAGCCCGCGGAACAGCAGGAAAATACGACGGGGCTCTGATCAGTAGGGGCGGATGGTTTTCTTATGAATCCACCATTGAGGGTGGGCAGAGAGTGAAGAGAAATCAGCCAAGAGGAGTTCAGGGAAGGCCTTGTGGGCAGAAGGTAAATGTAGGGATTGGCCAAGGGGAGGTGAGAAAGGCGGTGTGGGGGAGGGTCCAGGAGTAGCACAGCCAGGAAGCAGCGCTCCCTACAAAGCAAAGCAGCAGGGCCTCACTGAAAGGAGCTGTGAAAGGAGGGCACCAGTGGGAGAAGTCAGGTCCTCCGAGCTGAGACTGCCGGAATTTGACGTAGAATCCAGATGAATACACTCATTCCTCTGTGACAGAATCCTAATTAGAGCTGCCTTGTCACTGCTCACCAGAGCTGGGGACATCATTCTTTCCTTCCTTCCTTCCAGATCTTTATCTTTATAATTGGGTAATGTGCTCCCTAAACATTGCTTTTTGATTTCCTTAAAAACCCAATTTTCTAGCATGCAATGAAGGAAGAGTCTCACCTCCCCTACTTTATGGTTCTGTTTAAATCTTGGATGCTTTCCTGCTGTCCTGCTTTGTGGTCAGGGTGAATCTGTTCCTTCTGGAACATGGAGCAGAGAGAACTCAGAGAACCGGTTCTGCGGGCTGCTGTTGATTAACCAGCCCGCATGGATGCTGCTGACCAAGGACATCCTGTCCTTGATACCCCAGTCACTTAATTCGTATTAGCATGTCGCCTTCTCCAGCTCTGTTTTCTCATTTGAAACACTGGGATCATGATACCTGTGTATCTCCGTGCAAGAATTTAGTAGGGTCTTAAAAAGAGCCCCCTCAGTTAGAAAATGTCAAGGCATGCAGCTGTGTGAAAAATCACATTGAGATGTGACCCCTATATTGGAGATTTGGGGTGGGGGCAGCTCTTTTAAAAAGGACTCAAAATATTAATTGTAATGTACCTACTGTGCTTAAAACTTGGGATGAACAATCCATGAAAGGTTTCAGGAACTCGTACATATTTTGGTTTTCCTTGATGGTCCTCCGTGATAGCCGACCCTAAACTGAAAATGAGAGCCTCTTTCTGGTTTCAGATTGCAGAGGGAATGGCATACATCGAGAGGAAGAACTACATTCACCGAGACCTACGAGCGGCTAACGTTCTGGTCTCTGAGTCACTCATGTGCAAAATTGCAGATTTTGGCCTTGCTCGAGTAATCGAAGACAATGAGTACACAGCAAGGGAAGGTATGGTGTCCTCACCGTCTTTACTATCTTTACATGTTTTGTTACTTAGTTTTGTTTTTGTCTGTTCTTTTTTGTTTTTTTACAAAGCAGTTACAGTAGTCATCCTTAAAAAGAACTCATTTGGCAAAATGTTCACAATGGACCATAGTTGTTGTTTGTGGGTTTGTTCTCATATCTGTTCTTAGAAATTACTCTCCTGATTAACTCCACATACTGTTTGTAAAGTTTACAGATGTTGTCATTTGTATTTCACTTAAGCAAAGGAAAACAAAAAGAGGTTTGGCAAGTTCAGAATTCTTTGTTTATATTGTATGTTCAAGCTTTTTACCCAAACAATGAAGTACACTGTTCCTAACTGTAGAGAAGACATTTGCAACAATAATTCTGTATCCTGTATTCTGGCCTTTTTATTGCAAATTAAAACTCGGAAATTATCACATACAGAGAAGTAAATGTAATGCACTCCTTTATTTAACCATGTTCCATATTCCACACATATTAAAACACACAGAGAGGGCGCCTGGGTGGCTCAGTAGGTTGGGCATCTGCCTTCGGTTCAGGTCATGATCCCAGGGTCCTGGGATTGAGTCCCACGTTTGATTTGTTTAGCATCTCTTGTGCCCATCATGTTTCAGGCGGTTCTCCTCCTGCCTCAAGATTGCATTCTCTTAGGTGGGTGACAGCTTGTTCTCAGCAAAAAGGCAGGTGAAGAAAAACAGTTTGAGGAGGGGGAGTGAAAAATAATAGCTAAAATGTAGTGAGTAGTTGCAGTATGGCGGTTACCATTCTAAGTGGTTTTCTTTCTCTCTTTTTAATTTTAAAGATTTATTTATTTATTTTAGACAGAGGGAGAGAGCACAAAGCAGGGAGGGGCAGAGGGAGAGGGAGAGAGAGAATCTCAAGCAGGCTGCCCACTAATCGTGGAAGCCAACATGGGGCTCGATCCCAGGACCCTGAAATCATGCCTTGAGCCAAAGTCAGGAGTCAGATGCTTAACTGACTACGCCACCCAGGCGCCCCTCTAAGTGGTTTTTATACGTTATCTCATTTATGTTTACAATAACCCTATGTAATAAGCCCTATTGTTGTTGCTGTTATTATTATCATTCCCACCTTATAGGTGAGGCCACAGAGATGTTCAGCGGCTTCTAAGGTCTGATAGTAAGAGGGAGAGCCAAGAACCAAACCCAGGAGATGTAGCCTCAAAGTTCACCAGCTGGAACATAGTCCACTGGCTCTGTTGAATTAGAGAAGCCTGGTGCCTCACAAAAATAACTTAACTATTCTTTTTTTTCTGAAGATTCTATTTAGTTACTTGACACACAGAGAGAGCACAAGTAGGCAGAGTGAGCACAGACAGAGGAAGAGGGAGAAGCAGGCTCTCTGCTGAGCAGGAAGCCTGATGCAGGGCTCCATCCTAGGACCCTGGGATCATGACCTGAGCCGAAGGCAGACACCCAACTGACTGAGCTGCCCAGGCACCCCATAACTAACTCTTCTTGGATGAGACAGGTGGCTTAGTGCAGAGATCCTGGGTTCTAGAATTAAATAGTAGCCATTTCAGGCCCACCATAATAATTACCTTATGTTGGTATTTACCCCTGCCACGCATGCAGGTAAACCCACTTAACTCTGGCACCAACCTTAGGGAAGTTATGTCTCCACGTTTTATAGATGAAGGTGCCGAGAACCCCCAGAGACAGTAGTAAGTGGCCTGCCAGGTTCACACCAAGTTGTGTGACCGCACCCCCCCCAACTAGGGCCACCCTGGAGCCACCCTGCCCCATCCCCCCACCCTGCCCCCTGCTGCCACCCACCCATGCAGGGTCAATCCCCAGATCGTGCAACAGTGAGTACCCTACATGCTGTACCTAGCAGGTCCATGAGGCTGTCTGCTGTCCTTATTGATCTTGTTCAGATTTCCAGTTTGGGTCTAACACCACAAGAAATTCTAAAGCAAAGACCTAATAAAGGCAAGCGTGTTTAAAATCTTTAAAAATGGTTGGTGGGAGCCTAACCTTTCCAGCATATAGGGATGGCATTCTGTGCCTGAGTCCCTTCCTCACGGTGTCCCTGCAAGTGACCACTGAGCCAGGTTTGTCCCTTAGCCCCAGCTTCTCGTGTGAATCTTGGTGTCATCACTCTCTCTCTCTGTGCAGATCATGATGCTACCCACTTCCTAAAAGTAGTAATGTCTGGGCTCAGCAAGTGAAAGCAGGAGATACCTTAACCTGTGAAGTAGTATCTAAATTTCCTATTGGTATGGGCTTACAGAGATGTCCGAAAGAATGTGTGCATCGAGGTAATTTATATTCCATACAAACATAGTATGGGCTCATTGGAGAACATTTGAACACTGAAGATACATGTTTTAGGGGCTGCTGCTGAGGGACAAATACACAAGCTAAGAACAAATGCCTTTGCATTCTGTGCCATATTCTTTTGTTTAAAGTGGGCGCATTATGATGTCTCTGGGAGGATACATAAGAAACTTTGCTTCTCATAGGGGGAATGCCCAAAAGGGAAACAGGGGAGGGAGGCAACTATTTTCAGTATGGCATTTTTGTGCCATCTCTGTTCTGTGTTATGTGTGTGCACTACCTATTCAAAAGAAATAGTTAAAATTTTCCCCAAAAGAAAGAAAGTATGAAACCCACATGCCCATGACTTTTTTGGTTCGGCTCAGAAGCCCAAGTAAGACATGTCTTCTCCCTTAGGTGCCAAATTCCCCATTAAGTGGACAGCTCCAGAAGCCATCAACTTTGGATGTTTCACGATTAAGTCTGATGTGTGGTCCTTCGGAATTCTCCTGTATGAAATCGTCACCTATGGGAAAATTCCCTACCCAGGTACTGTTTTCTTACCTATTTCCATTCAAGAGGTCTGCAGGAGAAAAAAAGGAAAGTGGCAGGAGGCTTAAAGACATAAACCCATATCCAAAAGCTAAGAGTAATAAGCCCTTTGTTCCAAAAGACCGTCTTGAGTGGAAAGTGTTCTAAAAATGCTTAGACATTTCTCTGCCTTCTTATTTGATTGAGTGCATCTTCTTTTTCCTCCCCTAACGAATTCCATCTCTTAGTGCCCAGAAGGTGCCTGGCCCCGTCATAGGTGTTGCATATACGAGGCAGGATTTCAAGGTTAGACACAGGTGCTTCTCCAAAGCAGGGCACCTGATGAGGGAGGAAACAGACACAGAAATGAGGATTCCCAGTGCTTTTGGATTAGTTTTGAAACTGAGTTTTATACAAAGTACTTTGGAACCTCTGCCTCTTTGGGAAATAACCACCTCTGTTAATCAGCGAAAGGTCTTTCCCATCCCTTACTTAACAAATGTGAGGACATCCATTCAGTGTCTCTAGATTTCAAACACCGAGAGCCCTTGGAGCCAGATTGCACCAGCCCTCCCTTTCACCGGGATCTGTGCCTCAATTTGCAAGAAGGAGGATTCCTCCCAAAGTCTTCTCGTTAATGTTAGGCTTTTTACTAAATTGGTGGACATGATGAATTTAAAATTAAATCTTTAATGGCCAACTCATTCTCTCTTTCGAAAAATATCTGAGGTTGCCGGGCACCTCCAAGGGGTCCCAGCTGCTGCCTTTGAGAGCTGATATTCTAAAGAGTAGGAGGAGGCTGGTAACAGTGAGGCGACAGGCTGTGAGATGGCACAGCACCCTATCGAGTGGGTTAAAGATTAGCAAGGAGGAGGGGGTGTTGCTGGTTTTCTGCTGTGATCCTGGCAGCAGTAGGTTTGAGGAGAGAGCCACAGGGCTGTCTGGGGAGCTGAGCGTCCCGTAGAGGAAACAGCCACTGTATGGGATCCCAAGGCCCCGTGGTTTGGGTCTCGATGAGAATTTGCTGGATGAATGAATGATGTGGTTAAAAACTTGTGGAAAGAGCCTCAGTGTGGCCTTCATGCCCCTGATCACCCTCAGTGCTGTTTGGGGAGGAGCCATAGGGAAGTCGGGGACCAGGGGCCAGCGGGGAGGGGACAGCCTTTGGGTGGCACCTACACAGTGAGTCAACTGTGCCTTGAAATCCCCCTTGTGCCAACACTTCATAATCTGACTGCCACTCTGCTCTGGATGCTGAAATGAATGGAAACATTACTGGAAAATAGGGAAAATCAGGAAAAAGAAATACTTTCTTCATCAGTCCTGATGAATCTGACATTATATATCTAAATCTATAATCTCTATCTGTAAAATAGGGAAAATATTTCTTGATCAGTCCTGATACCTGATATTATGCATCTATGTCTATGACCTATATCTGTCTACAATGATTGTCTGTTCAGATTACATACATAATCCGATATTGGATCAGATAAGCATTTAACTTCATCAGGTGATCTGTGATATTTCTGACATGCTCCAGAACGACACACAAATGATACCCATGAGGCTCAGAGAAGGAGACTCTTGCCCAGAACTGAAAACCACTAGCTCCTGGCAGAGCTGCTTCTGAACCCCAGGCCCTTGTGCCTCCCAAAAACCTTATTCTCATCCACTGTGCTCAATATCCAGGATTTAAAAATGTTTAGGGTAAAAAAAATTGTTTAAAAAAAGAAAAAAGCAGTAGAAAAATGGTAAAAAAAAATAAAATAAAATGGGTAAAGAAGATGTGGTCCATATATACAGTGGAATATTATTCAGCCATCAGAAAGGATGAATACCCAACTTTTACATCAACATGGATGGGACTGGAGGAGATTATGCTGAGTGAAATAAGTCAAGCAGAGAAAGTCAGTTATCATACGGTTTCACTTATTTGTGGAACATAAGGAATAACGTGGAGGACAATTAGGAGAAGGAAGGGAAAAGTGAAGGGAGGGAAATCGGAGGGGGAGATGAAGCATGAGAGACTATTGACTCTGAGAAACAAACTGAGGGTTTTTGGGGGATGGGGGGGTGAGTGAACCTAGTGATGGGTATTAAGGAGGGCACGTATTGCGTGGAGCACTGGGCGTTATAAGTAAACAATGAATCATGGTACACTACATCAAAAACTAATGATGGGGGGCACCTAGGTGGCTCAGTGGGTTAAGCCTCTGCCTTTGGCTCAGGTCATGATCTCAGGGTCCTGGGATTGAGCCCCGCGTTGGGCTCTCTGCTCAGGGGGAAGCCTGCTTCCCCCCTCTCTGTCTGCCTCTCTGCCTACTTGTGATCTCTCTCTCTCTCTCTCAAATAAATAAACAAAATCTTTAAAAAAAAACTAATGATGTACTGTATGGTGACTAACATAACGTAATAAGTAATACAATCTACTAGCTACCCTGGTAGCTTGTCCTTTAAAATACCATCGGGAGCTCTAGAGTGGTGATGTATTCTGGTCATGAGAAAAGCCTGTAGCATTAGGAGATGCAAATAGAACTGAACAATCCTACTTACATAAATATCAGAGGATTTGATTCATAGGTACCACAGAAATTGGTGAATGATGCCAACACAGGCCATTTCCATCAGTTAGAAAGCTGCAAGTGGGAGAGACCCACTTGCAGATAATTGAGTTATCTGGGCATATTTTCTTTACCCAGAAGAGTGCTGGATATGTTAAGTTTGGGTTTTTTTTTTTTTAAGTGGTTTAAAAACCATATGCCTAGCTTTGCAACATAATGGAAATAAGAGAGAGGAGGGGACAAAACAAAGAGGAAATAAGGAAAGCAAATATAAAGTGAACATGTATTTTTTAAAGGAAATAAAAGACTAAAAGATGAAATATACCAAGATGTTACTATCCTTGGGCAATAAGATGATAGGTTTTATTAATTTTCTTTTTGATAAGCTTCTGAAGTTTCCAGTTTTAATTTTTTTCTAATTTTTAAAAAATTATGTCTTTATTAAATATTTCAGCTCATCCTTAAGTAATATACATGCTTCAAAAAAATCAGGTAGTACGAAATTACTTTTAATGAAAAATTGCCTCCCTGGCTTCATGCTCCTCAAAGGCATTTACTTTCAGGAATTTTAGTTATTTGTTTTAATATTTGTTGCTCAGAATTCAAAACATTATACTATTATCTCTTAAGTAAAAAAATTTCCCATTTTATGTATCATTAAGAGTATGATCCCATGGTTCTAATTCAAGAGATACAAAGAAATATATGGTGGAAGTGGTGTGTCTTTTATTCCTCATCTCCACTCACCCCTCCTCCCCTTGCCCCCATTGGAACCCTTATTATCACTTTATGGCGAATTGAACAGAAACATTCTAGAAATATCCATGGAGGCACAACTAGAGGTATACCAAATACACATGTTGGCTGGTTGCCAAAACTGATATCTCCAATGGAGAGCAAACTTCTGGGAATAAGAGAGTAAAATACACAATTTTGTCAGTGAAAGTTACCTGTCAAAATTCTAGTAGTCAAATACTAAATATGGGACAGTAGAGGGTAGGAGTGTCATTTCCCATTTGCAGTCCTCTGTGTTGAAATAGATTAGTCAAACAGGTACATCTAATATCCTGAGCTTCTGTACACACCAAATGTAATTCAGGAGAAGTCTTTTTCTTTTTTTCTTTTTTTTTTTTTTTAAGATTTTATTTAATTATTTGAAAGAGAGAGAACATGAGAGGAGAGAGGTCAGTGGGAGAAGCAGACTCCCTGCTGAGCAGGGAGCCCGATGTGGGACTCGATCCTGGGACTCCAGACTCATGACCTGAGCTGAAGGCAGTTGCCCAACCAACTGAGCCACCCAGGCGCCCCCAGGAGAAGTCTTTTTCTTAACACATTTTTTAGAAAGAGGCCTGTACCTATCAATCATAATTTGGGCAAATGCTTTGTTTTCAACTACTGTAGTCCATTTCAATAATTTTCTGTTGAGTTTTAAAATCTTTAGTTTCCCCCCACCCAGGCTCAAAGCTATGAGGAATCCTATTCTTAAGGCTTCTCTTGTTCTCATTGGTAAGTGAGCACAGAATGAGTAAAGACAGCTCATCATGGTTGCTGCTATACATGACTTTGGAGTTGGTCCTCATGAAAATTTGAGGCATCAGAGTTAGTATTCTGCTTCTAATTCATACTTGGGACTTTGTCCAAATAGGACTTTTTCTTGAGAGACTCATGACCTAGATAAAATTAAATTGCTAAGTAGGTACCATTATCAATTTTGCTTATGTTGTGAATACTAGTACACCAACCTTTCGCCTAGAATTTTAAACAAATTCCTGCCCTGGATCTGGCTTCTTGTGCAGCTGGGCCAAAGTGGATGGCTTCTGAATCCTGTCCTGTGTCTTGGATCCTGTTTCTTCTGTGGAAGAACTCAGCATCTCTCTTTATGCCTGAACTTTCACTGGTCGTTGTTATGTTAGGCTGGGTACTTGTTTTGTCCCTTCTAATTGGAAACCTGTAGCCATGAATTCTGGGAAGTTTGAAGATATCTTCTTCTCCATTTTCTGTTCTCTGAGTCCCATGCTGGAAGGTGGAAGCCGCTCTGAGTCTCCTGTCTGCTCTTCTGTTTCTCTTACTCTGCCCTTAGTACTGCTCGAAGGCTTATCTCCTCACCCTTCCTTTGATGAGATGTTTTATGGGAATGAGGGTCTGTGGTGGTCCCCGGCATCCTTGTTAGCGCCCTCCTGGGTCAGCGTCTTCCAGGTCCTGCCTGTGGGGGACGAACCTGGCTGTCAGCAATCTGGAGGTGCACTAGGGAGGGGGCGTCAGTGTCTTTCGTTGTTGTCATTGTATTTTTTTATTGTAAAATATACACAGAGTAAAATGTATGGTTCAGTAGCAGTAAACATACTCACATTGGTACACAACCATCCTCACTCCTAGTTTCCCCAACTTTCTCATCATCACAACCTTAAACTATAACCATAAATCAATTACTCCCCATTCCTCTACCCTCCAGCCACTGGTACCTTCTATTTTATTTTTTGCGTCTGTGAATTTGACAACTCTAGGCAGCTCCTCTAAGTGAAATCATACAGTATTTGTCCTTTCGTGTCTGACTTCTGTCCCTGAAGGTGGTGTCGTCAAGGTTCATTCAGGTTGTGGCGTGTGTTAGAAGGGTCTCATTTTTTCCATGTTCTGCCTTTCTCCATCCCACACTTGACTTTTTTCCATCCCACACTTGACTCCACCTCCACTGGCATTCCTGAGCGGGGGTGGGATGGGGGGTGGGGTTCGTCTCCTGCAGGTTCCCTGGCGTTAACCTGGGGCACCTACCAGGTGGGTTCTGGGTACAGTCTGTCTGCAGCCACCAACCTCTCCCTTCACTCCATGGTGTGGCTCCATGGGGACCCTTCCCAGGGCAGGGTGAAACATGCGGCCTGTTGCTGGGGTTCCTCTCTTGATGGCACTTCAGTTTCACGTTCCTCTTCTTGGCTCAACCCACTTCTACCTCTGCATGACACCAAAGATGGAGTTTAAGTTTTTGATTTTTGTTCTCATGGTTTTAGGATGAATTAAAGGGGGAAAAGGAGGGGAGGCCAAAGATCCTTACCTCACTAGCTTAAAAGCAAACTATGATAATGTCCATATATGAATTTTCTGAGGAATATAGAAGGGATCTTTGTGGTTGGGGGTTTGTTTTACTTTGCTCTTACAAAGAAAAAGGAGGCTTGAAAGTGACACAATTTTCTGAAGCTTCATGTCTTCTCTGGCTGTTTCTTCCCAGACGTGTCCAGCATCTTAGTAACACGTGTAAATTGGAATCAGGGAACTCATCTTCTGTAAGTGCTTACTTTGATCACAGGCAGTACTCAAAACAACATTGAAAAAATCGCCTTTTTGGAAGTACTACCGGATGGGAAACTATGTCTCATGGCAGCCCCTACTTCTTGCTCTCACACACAAAAAGGCCCCTTGTCTCTAAAGACTTTCTTTCTGGAGCTGCTGGATTCCCATCCAGAGGAGAGTTGCTCACTCTCTATTTCTTTTCTCTTCTCTGCCGTACTGCACTTTTCTCCTCCCTGTGCTCCGTCACCAACTTCTAGTCTCTGCTAATTCCTATCCACTCCAGATTTCACTTCCTGCTCCCCACCGACCTCCCTCTTCTGGGGTATCTCCCCCATTGGGCTGTGAGCCATTTGTGGACAACGCTCAGTCTTCATCGTCTTTGTATCTGTCAGAGCTTAGTGTTAGCCTGTGTCCCATAGTAAGCGCTCAGGAAATGCTTGTGGAGAGAATGGGGGCTAGAACATGAAACTGCTTGCTTTTCTGATCACCAGCCAGTGGGTGTTTGCTTTCTTTAATCTAGCAACAGAGCAATGACCAAGTATCAGGTTTAATCTTAGGGTTTGGTTGAGGTCTCCCTCCCCTTCTCTTTCTTTCTTCCATAAGACTTGTCACTTAATAGCCTTATTTACTCAGGCATTCAGATTTCTTTCTTTCTAGTCCTCTTACCAAGTCAGATTCCCCCAGACAGGATGGAGCACACCTGGACTTTATCTGCACCATGGAGAGTCCTGCAGAATTAGGAAAACATATGAGAATGAGGAAGGAGAAATCTGCAGTGGGACAAGGCCGGGGTGGGGCTAGAAAAATCATCTCAGCTGGGGGTTCTCTAGGCGGAAAGTGAAAGAGATATTCCAGAAGTTGGCCATCGAGCTGCCATTTTCTGTCATCTTGAATGTTAGTCTTCCTCCCAGGATCCCAGAGCTTCACCCAGTGCCCATGTAAAAGCAAATAGAGGGATTTCACCTGACATTTATCCAAGTGAGCAGGGTTCATGGCAAGAGCCAGAGCTATGCTGAAACCACATACTTTCTGGAGACTGGAACCCCAAATGAAGAAAGGGCTGCAAATCAGTCTCTTGGCTTCAAGCAATGAGAATAAATTGAAGTCTTTTCGTTAGAACATTCCAGTTACACAAATATCTGAAGATTGTGGTTCAGAAGACTTCAGCAAAATTAATTCACCATGTAAACAACTTTCAAGAGATTTCCTCATTTATCAAGTTTGCTTGGAACTTTCCATTTCAAAAAAGAAGGACTCTTCCAAGACAGAAGTAATCAGGTCTTCTTTCTAGGGTTAGGGTTTAAATCTAGGCAGGGCCTTCAGTCACTGTTCTTAGAAAAAGAAAGCTTAGTTAAGGGCAGAGGAGTTCAAAGGTCACTGATCATGCCCCATGGTTAAGAAATAAACAGAAACCCCACTCCACAAATAGAATAAAAGTTTCACAAAATCTCACTAACTCTCACTATGTGCGGTGCATTCTGGTCTTTGCTATTTCATTTTGTTTTGATTTATTTTTAAGAATACTGGTAGCTGCCTAAAAAATCAATTTGTTGATCTCAAATGGGTAGTGACCCACAATTTGAGAAACACAGATTAGAGGATAAATTCAAAAGAAGGCTCTGTTTCAAATCTAGTAAAATAGCTATCTTTTAGAATCTTCCCAGTGACCACCAGTGGTAAAAATCTATGGCTGTGGAAAGGAAATTGATTGTGGTAAATGGAATTCTCCATGTACCAGTCATCAGACATATTCTGCCTGAAAATACGCTGCATGTAATACCTTTTTCCCTACAGAATAAGGTATCCACAAAACACACAAAACATGCAGATGTGGGTAGGTCCTGCTGAACCACTAAATGAGCATATTCCTCTGTCCCATTTTAATCATGGAGGAAAATGATCTTTTTTTCCCCCTTAAACCTGTTCTTGATATCAAAGGTGGACATTTCAGCTTCTGAACTACCCTGAGTCATTTGACCATATTAAAAGCTGCCCTTCATTACCAGTCCTCTTGTAGAGCTCAGTAAGAATAATGAACACCCCACTTCCCTCACTGGGTGTTGAGAACACTCATATCCAGAATCAGTGTGAGCTCTGACTCTGGCCTGTATTGAAGACTTTGTAGGGGACAGGTTTTTTTGTTGTTGTTTTTTTTTTGTTGTTGTTTTTTTTTTTTTGTAGGGGACAGTTTAATGATTGGGACATAATCCATTGGACTAGCTGATTTAAAGATTTTGACTTCTTCTAGTAAACTTACAGGAGAAGCTGATTTAAAATATATATATATATTGGTATGAGATAACGTATGTGAAGATGATTTTTTGGTATGTGTATTGCAGGTAGAAGCTGGAAACAATACTACAAAAGGAATTAGATTGAGGGTTAGGATTGGGTTTGAGTAGTTCATCTGAGAGTCAGTCAAGTTCATTATGCTTCTGCCATTAGAACCTGCTCTGTCTTCTACTTCCCATTTGGCCTGTTCTCACTCAGACAAACAATACTGTCTTGATCCCCTTCATACTAAAATTTACATTATTTAGTTGCTCACAGATGTCTCCTTAGCCTCCCTATCCATTTGTGAGGGCTGTCATAACAAAATACCACAGACTGAAAAGTTCAAATTAATTTTCTCACAGTTTTGGAGGCCAGACATCTGCGACAAGTTGTTGGCAAGTTTGGCTTTTCCTGAGGCTCCTTGTTGGCCTATAGATGGCCACCTTCTGTCTGTGTCTTCACACGGGCATTTCCTTGGTGCCCACACAATGCCCACACATCCCAGGTCTCCGTGTCCTAATCTCTTCTTCTATGGACATCAGTCAGATTGGGTTAGGGTCCACCCTCAAGGCCTCATTTTAACTTGATTACCTCTTTAAAAACCCTATCTCTACAGGCAGTCATGCTCCAAGGCTGAGGACTGAGGAGTTCACAGTTCTGAGGACTCCCAACATATGAATTTATGGGGGGCGGAGCACCATTCAGCCCATAACCACCTCTAAAGCTTGCTTCAAGTATGGATGCCAGATGGGGTGCCTGAGTGGCTCAGTTGGTTAAGCTTCTGCTGTCAGCTTTGGCCCTGATCTCAGGGTCCCGGGATTGAGTCCCTCCTCAGGGAGTCTGCTTCTCCTTCTGTGCTCACTCTCGCTCTCTCTCAAATAAGTAAAATTTAAAAAAAAAAAATGAATTCGGGATGTGAGGATCAGAAAGCCCACTGCAACGCTCTGACCCTGGGTCAGATTTCTCAATGGTACATTTCTTTTGCTTTAGGGAGAACTAATGCCGATGTGATGACCGCCCTGTCCCAGGGCTACAGGATGCCCCGCATGGAGAACTGCCCAGACGAGCTCTATGACATCATGAAAATGTGCTGGAAGGAAAAGGCAGAAGAGAGGCCAACATTCGATTACTTGCAGAGCGTCCTGGATGATTTCTACACTGCCACGGAAGGGCAGTATCAGCAGCAGCCTTAAAGCACAGGAAGACTCATGGCCATTCACTGGGACGGCTGCCTCCTACAAAAAGAAGACAGAATAATCCCTGGTTGCGCTAGGATCTCACGCAAGTGGACCACCCACCATCCCTGCTTCCTGAAAGTGAGGCTAGGTTACTCAGGAAGGACACTCTCGATATGGAAGAAAAGTATTCTCGTTCTCATTGGCTGATGCCCACTGACTGCCACTTGGACCCGTCCCAGCTGGCAATCTTGCTTTTCTCAACCACATCTGCAGACAGCCTTCTGAGAAGAAAACACTTGTTCTGTCCAAAATGCACCCACCCTGGCCTCTTGTTTACAGCTCAATGTGTGACTCTGAGGTTCAGAGGCCATTGCAGTGAATCTCAAATAGTAACAGACTTAAACTCATTTATAAAAGTCAAATAACCAGATGCAAATCATGACCCTTCTTTGCATTTTCTCTATGCTTTGGCTTATCTGTTAAAAAAATTACTAATCCAATCTGTTAATTTTGCAGGTGAAGTCTGAACCTTAAAATGGTCTCTCCCAGATTTCGGTGAGGTCCCCTCCCCCTGAAATCTGAGACTGTTAAACATTTTCCTTCCGTGGAGACTGCTCAGGAACCCCACACATGAAGCAGAACAGCCACAGGGCTCTTTCTGGTCTGTCCTTGTAGAAATGTCCCTTGTGAGCATGCAGAGCTGCTGTGTGTCCCAGCGTGGACCCCGCCGACAGCCAGGGCTGGCCCAGATCTCTCAGGACAGGGACCAGGGCCTCGGGAACGGCTGTACCCTAAGAAGGAATATCTTTAACAGTCCACCTTTTCAATTCCACAATTTCTTATATAGACACTTTCTTGACAGTTTACTTTGGGAGAGTAATAAGATTCTAATCTCTGCAGGGCCTCTTGGGTCCTTAAAAATGTAAGAATTTTCTTTATTGCTTCCAATGATTTGAACGTTATTTTAATGATGAAATGTTAATTTTAGTTGTACTTGAGAAAAGTAAAAATGCGATCTTTGGGTCTATTTTTGTGATTCAGCAATCTTTTCTAAATTGTGTAAGGCATGTGTGAGATTATTTATACAAAGATATGAAAGCAGAATAAGTGACTAATGAGGCTGGAAAGAGCCCCCGTAACACAGGATACGAGAGGTTCTGTTTACTAAAGTTTTCTACTGTAAGTTTTGAATAGAAAATGCTATGTCACCTCATGTTTCACTTATGCTCTTGTGTATATGCCTAATATTTCTATTTTTTGATTTTATTTTAATACACCTGGCCCAATAACATCTCGAGCTTTTTCCTTGTGTTTAACATTTTCAGTTATCATCATCATAAAAATGAATATCATTTGGGGGAAATGGGAGGGGATTCCATATAGTTACACTGTTACACTGTTTAAAGAACTTGTACAAGTTCTACCTCCATCCTTTGATCAAAAAAAAAAAAAAAGAAAGAAAGGAAGGAAGGAAGAAAGAAAGAAAAAAAATGAAAACCAGGAGTTGACAGCCTGAATATCCCTTAATAGGGCCAAATAGGATTTGTTTTCAAATAGGCTTAACAGGCGTCATTAGGATTTCATTTTATGTGTGTTGCCTAGGTGTGGGTACCTAGAGGAAGGGATAAAATATTCTACTGTTCCCTAGATTTTCACCTATTTTCCTGTGCATTTTTTTAAATGCCCTTCCTTAAAATATTCTGAAGTTCTTGATTCACAAGTGCCACGCTCACGAAGGTAGAATATTATCACCATATGATGTCTGCACAGCTGCTAACTTGATTCACAACAGTCAGCCTTCTGCACACACCCACCTGCTCACATTTCATTTCAGAATCACGCATATGACCTAGCATGTTATGTGGAGAGAGAGTGTAAAGAATCCCTAAGAAGTCTCTAGAAAATTAGTAAGTTTATCTTCACCTTGTTTTACTTCTCTCAATTCTGCTTTCTTTTGCCATTTTCATTTACTTATTTATTTATTTATTTATTTATTTTGACACAGAGAGAGAGAGAGATCACAAGTAGGCAGAGAGGCAGGCAGAGAGAGGGGGAAGCAGGCTCACCACTGAGCAGAGCCTGATGCAGGGCTCGATCCCAGGACCGAAGCCGAAGGCAGAGGCTTAACCCACTGAGCCACCCAGGCACCCCTGCCATTTTCATTCAGCTTTTCCTCTCAAGTCTGTGAGCCTTTCCTCTGTCACCTTGGGCCTCATCACTCCCAGGATGTGCTCCAGCCACGTCATACCCAAGGGACAGCAAGCTCAGTCTCTTTCCTCATCAGGAGGATTCCAGCTTCCTCATGACTGGTGGGCAGAATGAGAGGCTGGGTAGGTGTTTGTGTCACAATAGGGTCGCCGGTGGAGTGCAGAATGCTTGATATCGGCACATCCCTGATCGTTATGGAGGAGTTGAAAGGTAGAATGGCTGCTCCTCTACCCTCTCAGACCCTGCTTTGTGGTTCTACTGTGAGGTGTTTGTGTCACTAAGAAAAAGCTTTCCCATGGATATACTGTGTGCCCAGGCTTGAGAGTCACTGCCTCGCTTTGACCCAACATTGCAAAGTTAACTGCTCAAGGGAAGGCCAGTCCTCTCTTTCCTCAGATGGTTTGGTTGCCACTGGAAGGTGGAAGAGTCCAGGAGGAAGGAAAAGGAGAAAAGTTGCCTTTTTCCCTTCTTACAACCATGAAGCTCACTAAATCTGAGGTAAAACTCATAGGCTTGACAAGGTGTCCTCAGTAGGAGGGACACTCCACAGCCCCTCTATGCAGACCTCCCTGAGTTCTGTCAGAATCACACCGAGAAAGTCCAGGCCTTCTCCTATGGAAGATATTATACTGCAAAAACCTCAATTCCTGTCCCCAAAACATAAAAGAGGTCAATAGAAGAAGGGACTGTATTTATTTACTTACACAGTGGGACAGATTAAGGGCACTGAAATCTAAGTATAAACTCCTTTCCAATGTTGCCAAAGGCAGTTCCCTTTGCTGGAACTGCCTCATTGGGGAAGTAGCTGCTGGAAAAGCAGTCAGCCCTGAAACACCAGCATCTGGTACTCTGGATGGAAGTAAAGCAGATTCTCCTCCCCTCTCCGAGCTCAGGCAACCTTCACCATTATAATGGCAACCCTCCATGGCCAGTTAGCTTCCTGCGTCCCACCTCTCCTCTCTGTGTCTTTGTTTTCTACTTCTGCCTGGTTGGATGGAGGTTCCAGTTCTCTATTAACTACATTTTGACTACCTGAAGTTACTAGGTTAAGAGAAGAGCCTTGACATTTTTCCTGATGGAACCGGCAGTTATAAATACATAAAGCCAACTACACACCCACCATTTGCTCAGTGCTCTCTTTTGCACTTCGGCACTTTATAAAACTGAACCTGTAGGGGCGCCGGGTGACTCAGTGGGTTAAGCCTCTGCCTTCAGCTCAGGTCATGATCTCAGGGTCCTGGGGTCGAGCCCCGCATCAGGCTTTCTGCTCAGCAGGGAGCCTGCTTCCCCCTCCCTCTCTGCCCGCCTCTCTACCTACTTGTGATCTCTCTCTCTCTGTCAAATTAAAAAAAAAAAAAATCTTAAAAAAAACTGAAACTGTAATGCACACCACAACCCTTGAAGGTATGGACAGTGCTACAACTATTTCATGGCTGAAAAATCAGATATAATTTTAATTTTGGAAAAAAAGTCATGCAAGAATTCAACTCACCACTCACACGTTTTAAAAAGACAATGTATAGGGCCACCTGGGTGGCTCAGTTGGTTCAGCGTCTGCTTTCAGCTCAGATCATGATCCCAGAGTCCTGGGATCAAGCCCCACCTTGGGCTCCCTGCTCAGTGGTGAGTCGCTTCTCCCTCTCTCTCTGCCCCACTTATGTGCTCTTGCACTCTCTCTCTCCCTCTCTCTCACTCTGTCAAATAATTTAAAAATAAAAAATAAAAAGACAATTTGTAGAGACTATACCTTTTTTCCTCTTTTCTTTCCTTTTTTTTTTTTTTAAGTAATCTCTGTGCCCAATGTGGAGCTCAAACTCATGACCCTGAGATCAAGATTGCATGCTATACCACCTGAACCAGCCAGGCCCCCTGAGACCACACTTTAGAATAAAAAGGCTTTGATATCATTTATGCTTCATTTTATAACATGAAGTTGTATTAAACGGGTAAAATTTTATTCCAGAAAGTTCTAATGTGACAGATGTATAAGAGGAAAGCCTTCTAATTTAATTTCCTGTGTTTTTATGAATCTAAATACTTTAGGTGGAAGTGAGTGCCAGAAGCGTCACCAGGTTCCCAAGATGGCCACAACGTGATCTTGGGGATTTCACTTACATGTGGAAATAATAGGGGCACTCTTGGTGGCCTCCGTCTCTAGGTCATTGGAAAGATTAGTTAGAAATAATCGGGATTGGCAGTGTTCAGTGTTAACACAAGACTTCTCCAATCAAAGGTGGCTCTATTTACAGCACTCAAAGTAGATACCATGTCACCAAACAGAAAAACAATGCCTAAATTGTTTTGTTTTGTTTTATTTTCACATTTATGTAGGGCTTGGACAAAAGTTCTTAATCCCTCATCTGCTACCCTTAAGGTCAGATGTGTTTCTGATTTCAGATTTGATTTTGTTTTTTATTTAAAAAGTTAATGCAATGGGGCACCTGGGTGGCTCAGTCAGTTAAGTATCTGCCTTCAGCACAGATCATGAACCAGGAGTCCTGGGGTTGAGTACCACATTGGGCTCCCTGCTCAGTGGGAAGTCTGCTTCTCCCTCTACCCCTCCCCCCTGCTCAAGATATCTCTCTCTCTCATGCTCTCTCTGTCAAATAAATAAAACCTTTTAAAAAAAGTTTACTGCAATAAACAGATTGAATATTTGGCAGTAAACCTTCAATGAACATTGGAGAAAAAAACCTTTAGTCAAATAAAACATTTCTACAGAAAAATGCCTGAACTCACACTAGGTGGGAAGAATATAGACTGTAAATAGCTTCAGGTCAAGTTCTGCCATCAAATGATTTCTTAAGAAAAGAAAATCAAACAACAAAAACAAAAAGAACCAATTTGGTTTTCAGAGTTTTTTGGACTTTGGAATTGTAGGTAGGGGATAGTCCTGTACTCTGAGATCTTAAAGAATGTACAAGACCACAGGACCTTTGAGTATCAGTGGTGTGTCCCATTTGGATGGAGGACTTTGGGACTGTGGGTACTCAGAGCCCATTTCCTGCAGCCATGTTCCAAGATGCAGCATAATTTTGAGTCTCTTTGAAACAACACAGTTATGAAAATAATCTCTGCTCCAATTCACCTCAGGGAGGTCTGACACTTAGCAGTTCCGGTGAGGAAAAATACCTAGTGGTTTTAGTTGACCACAAGAGCTACCAAAGGTGGTGTGGTGGCTAAACTAGTTAAGGAGTGTAGGAGTGAGTTCTGTTGGGAGCTCAAAAAGAGCTCCAAACAACAAAAAAAGATGTTCTTTCTTCATCACACACAACTGAGACCATGTGGAAGCATTACATTCAATTCTGAATGCCTGATGGCAAATTCTCAAATCCTCACTGCTCAGGAAAAGTCACTTTGATGTGGGCGAAGGGGTATGCGTGAAAGAACTGGGAGCATGTCAAGTGTGGAAGTCTTCGGGCAGTCGGGGGAGGGGAAGCCACAGCACAGATGTTTTGATGGGAGAGAGAAATGGAATCATTTTAAAACATTTGCTCTGTCCAAGAATTATATTTTGAATCCTACTTTGTAAGACATTCTGAAAGGGGCTCATCACTCCTCCTCTCTTTTCTGTCAACGTACTTCACCTTAAGTAAGATGTTCTGTGGGTTAGTAGTAGTCATTCAATACAGCGCTTTACTGAACACTTCCCTGAGGACAGAGAAGGTAGTAGACGTGCGAGGGACACGGACTGTTAGTCTCAGATTGACAGCTTTAAGGGGGCAAGTACAGGGATGATACAGGGAGTGCAAGAAAACCATCATAAGAGGGGAAAATAGGTTCAGAATAGGAAGAGGATCATTCTGAGGAGAGATGGCAAAGCTGGTTACAGGAACAGGCATGAAGGTAAAGAAAAGAAGCCTTCGTTCTTTAAATAAGCAATCTCTGAGAGGGGCTTTGTGGGGAGTACTGCAGGGTGCTGGCAGGTGGAAAAGAGTCTGCAGGGAGAAGTTTCAGAGAGAGGGTGCAGCAGGACGAGAGCAGCGTGGGAAGCAGCGAATGACAGAGCCCCCCAGACTGGTAACAGTTGGGAGCTCATACTCAAACTTGAGATTGCATCAGAGTCACCTGGAAGGTTCCCCATAACAGATCACTGCCCTCCGCCCTGAGTTTCTGATTCTGGGGTCTAGGTAGGTCTGGAGAGGGACCCAAGAACAGCAGCTGATCTACCTGGGTCTGGACCACTCTTTGAGACCCACTGGAAATGCAGGTTCTCAGCTGCTGGGGAACCTGGTGAATCAGGACGAGGCCACAATGTGGAGAACATACGGAGTCCCAGGTGAGGAGTATGGCTTTTATTTGAGCATGCTTGTGGCTGCCCTACACATTTGGGGGAGCCTCACGGGAGGCAGAGCAGCACGGAGCCGGTGGCCCAGAGACCACGGAGCCACATTGCCTGGCTTCCTAGCCCAGCTCTGTTTATTGTGTAGGGTTGTTATGGGGAATAAATGATGTAATATTTCTTTATGAGTGAGGCACTGAGTCAAGCCGATATGTTTGTGAAAATACAATATGAAATCAAGATGGTTGGTGATCAAGACATTAAAGAAAGAGCCTGGGTGGCTCAGTCGGTTAAGCGTCTGCCTTTAGCTCAGGACATGATCCCTGAGTCCTGGGATTGAGTCCCACATCTTCATCAGGCTCCCTGCTCTGCAGGGAGTCTGCTTGTCCCTCTCCCTTTCCCCCTCCCCCACACTCCTGTTATCTCTTGCTTGCTCTGCTTTCTCTCTCAAATAAATAATAATTTTTTAAAAAAAAATGTTAAATAAAATGCAATGTCAGAAAAGCAGAGCATGAAATCCAGTGGGGGGCGGGTGGATGGGAAACCAACGAGGAGGCTGGTATGGCTGTCCCAGTGGTGGGGAATAAAGCTCGCTGGCTATGACTGGTGTGCTTTGGAAGACAATGCAGATGCAGACCCTCTGAGGGCCTTGCCTGGCACCCCGAGACTGGGTTTCTGATGTGGAATGGGGTGCAGAGATCTGTTCATGTGGCTCTTGTTTTTTAACAACCTCCCTCAACTGTGAGATCTGATTTCAGTATTCAAATTATAACCTTGATCAACTCAAGTAGGGAGTTGGATTTTGGAGGTGGTAACTGTTACGGGTCGAATTGTGTCCTTCCAAACTGGTGTGTCGAAGTCCTAACCTCCAGTACCTCAGAACCCGATCTGATTCAAAAATAAGGTTGTTGCAGACGTAGTTAGTCAAGCCAAGAGGGCTTTATCAGTAGGTCCCTAAATCAATAGAATAGCCATCCTTACAAAAAGAACATCCCAGGAAGAAATAGATCACACATAGAGGGAGGATTATGTCAGCAGCCTGGGGGATAAGACCATCCAGAAGCCCAGGAGAGAGGCCTGGAACAGCTCCTCCCCTCACACTGTCTGAAGGTACCCACCTGCCAACACCTTAATCTCAGAATTCTGACCTCCAGCACTGGGAGGTGATACGTTTCTCTTGTCGAAACCCAGTCTGTGGCCCCTTGTTATCACAACCCTAGAAAATTAATGTATCAGTCTTGTGAAATTATAAGAGTGGCTGATAAAAGGGAAAACTGTGGAAAACACAAATGGGGAGAATCTGCAGTCAGGGAGAGGAGAGCTAGGCCAGCAAACCAGACAAAGAAGTGTCTGCTAAGGCAGGAAGTAGGAGAGCTAACCTGGTAAGTCGTCCAGAGTCCAGAAACCCAGCAGCAGTTTGTTTCAAAATGTAGGTTTTTTAGTTAGTGTACTCCAGCGTAGTGAGGCCAACAGATGAGGAGACAATTGCCATTGAAAAGATAGTTGGGGTGGGGTCTCAGTCAGTTGAGCGTCAACTCTGGGTTTCTGCTCAGGGATGTGAGATCGAGCCCCATGTCAGGCTCCACATTCAGTGCAGACTCTGCTTGAGATTCTTCCCCTCTGCCCCTCCCCCAAGTCACACATTCTCACGCTCTCGCTCTCTCTTTCAAGTAAATAAATATATGTTTTTTTTTTTTTTAATGGAGGAAGATAAAAAAGAGGACAGAGCAGGTAGGTGTTTTGTCTCAACAGGAGCAGAAGCTCCCTGAGTCAAGACTCGTGCCCCACTGGTACCCCATCCCGAGTGCCCAGAAGAGCCCTTTTAAACTCCAGCTGCATCTGGAAAGTGGTGGGGGAGAAAGGATTGCAAAGAGTTAAAGAGAAGGGGGTGAAAGGATGTTCCCCATGAGCTAACAGGGAAGGAGACAGAGGGTGAAGTGGCTGGGGCATGTGGTGGGGGCCCAGCTCATGGCTTGGTTAATCCAGCCGAAGAGGCAGCAGTGCAATGTCCTGGCTGATGCAAGTGAGCGATGAAGACAGTAAGCAGGGTTCAGAGGAGCTGAGGTGAGTGCAAAGAAGGAGAGGGCCGAGAGGATGTCCTGCCCTACAGAGTCGCCATGCATCCTGGCTCACCCGGGAGAAAACCCCGCAGAGCTCTGAGCCACCTGCCCCTCGGAGCCTGGCTGCTGTGCTCTGCTCCACCTCCAAGACAGAGCTCCTGCTCCAGCCCAAGGTATGCTTCTGGTCTAAAGAATGCAAAGCAACCGAGGACTGTTGTTAAAGCTGTATGCATGAGTCCGCGAGAGCTGCCATCACAAAGCACCACCAACTGGGGGCTTGAGCAACAGAAATTTATGGCTCACCATTCTGGAGGCTAAACATCCAAGATCAAGGTGTTGGTAGGTCTGGTTCCTTCTGAGGCCCCTCTCCTTGGCTGGCAGATGCCCGCCTTCTCCCTGTGTCCTTAAGCAGTCTTCCCTCTGCATGCGTCTGTGACCCAATCTCCTTTTCTTATAAAGATACTAGTAATATTGGAATAGGGCCCACCTCATGAGCTCATCATACCTTAATTTCTTCGGTAAAGACCTTCTCTCCAATAACACTCCGGTTTTGAGTTACTAGAGGTTATAGTCAATGTACTTTGAGGGGGACACAATTCAACTGCAACACTCAGTCTGTTCATGGAGAATATGGAGTAAGGAGGTAACCAGATGACATCAAGCTGCATCAAGGGCGGAGAGCAGTTACGATGTCCCTGTTCCCTTATAGAAAGCATCAAAGCCCACACACTGCTTCTGGCCCCTTCTTACAGCCTCAAGGCTCCAGACAGGGGCCCCACTCCCTGGGCCAGGCCTTGGCTTGCCCCACCCTAAGACCCTTTGAACCTCCGCAGCCTTAGTTTGCTCAAGCCTCCTGTGCCCGGTGCTCAGGGTGGTTAAGTAATCAGGGAAGAAATCTATTTGGAAGTGCCTCCCTGTCTGTAGCAGATGACCCAGGCTGGGAGATGGGGAAGGCTGCCTTGTGCAGAAACAGACCTCGTGCTGGAAGCTGAGTTTACTGAGACATGAGGTGCAGGGTGTGGTTTCCAAATGGCGGCTGGGTGGTGCTTAAAAAAAGGACAGTGGGAGCCAGAGAGAAAAAGGAGAGGCGAGAATTGGAGCATAAGCAGTGAAAAGCTGCCATGCTTCAATGTCTTGTCAGGGCTACAAAGGAGCGCCCCACCGGGCACACAGAGCAATGGCCTTGCTGAACCTGCCCCTGGGACCAACTCCCTACTCTCAACCCCCCCACCCCAAGCTTCTGAAGGCTACACCAGAAGGGGGATTGCACTGGATGGAGAGCTCTGGAGCAGCAGTAGGCCAGAGTAATCTCTGATTCTTAGGATGGGAAAACATGTTGGGCGGTGTGATTGCAGCCACAGTCCGGGGTAGGCACACGCACGCGTGCACGGGTGGTAATCATCATCAGTGGCGATCATCTTCCACCGTATATTTATTCCAAGGGACATGTACGTGTGCCAAGCTTTGATGTTTTTAAACATAAAATTATTTCAGAGACAGAATGCTTTCCTATTATTACTTGCCAGAATCTTCAACGGTTGTGGTATTTTGTTGTCAATGTCATTTTAAATGACGTTTATCCCTAAAGAAACCAGAACTTGCAGTTAAGAAATAGGAGTTGATCTCAACTATGGGAAATGTGTAACAATAAGATACCAGCTGTTCACCCATGTATTCCAACCACTAATATTATGGATCATGGGCCATGCTAGGTGCTGGACTAGCTAGAGTGTAGTTCATATTAAAGAACACCTAGACACACACCTCACCCCCATTGCACACACACACACGCGCACACACACACCCCAGAGCGATTCTGTTATCACTTATCTCTCTCAACAGCAGCTTCCCATCTGTCAACAGCTTTAAAAATAGCCAAACCATATTGCAGAGAGCTGCTCGGGCTGTGGGAGGAGATGAAGAAAAGAAGAGAATAAAAAACTTAAGAATCAGCTTAAAACTTTCAACTCCAAAGAGTCAGATAAAAAAGAAAGACTTGGGGTGCCTGGGTGGCTCAGTGGGTTAAAGCCTCTGCCTTCGGCTCAGGTCATGATCCCAGGGTCCTGGGTTCGATCCCTACATCGGGCTCTCTGCTCAGCGGAGAGCCTGCTTCCCCCTCTCTCTCTGCCTGCCTCTCTGCCTACTTGTGATCTCTGTCAAATGGATAAATAAAATCTTAAAAAAAAAAAAAAGAAAGAAAGACTTTCCATCTTTATTAATAATGTAACAAAGAGACCCCTTTAAGGAGAGAATTCCCCCCTATGCAAGCCTCTGGGAGGCATGCTGTGGATTAGAAAATAACGTTCTCTGTCCAGAAGACTAAACTCGCAGCAAAGGAAGATGTGAGAGCACCTCAGGCCCCTCACAGAGCAGAACTTGAAAATGGTGAATCCACACCAGACACATATCCCCAAACCAACATTCAACAATAGGCATGAGGCTTAAAATCTGAGTGTGCAGGGGCATCCGGGTGACTCAGTCAGTGAAGTGTCCGACTCTGGTTTTCAGCTCAGGTCATGATCTCAGGCTTCTGGGATCAAGCCCTACATTGGGCTCTGCACTCAGTGGAGAGTCAGCTTGTCCCTCTCCCTCTGCTCCTCCCTAGTCTCTCTCTCTCTCTCAAATAAATAAATAAGATCTTAAAAAAAAAAAAAAAAACTGAATGTGCAACCCCACGAAGAAACTCCCGTGTTATTGCACCCAGTGATGCAAAACAAGGACTGAACTCTGTCTTGTGGGAATAAAAATAATAATTGTAAAATTTTTTTAAAAGGACAGAAGGAAATCTCATTTCATTCTTTTAATGGATCAAATGTAAGAGTCTGGCTTCTGGTATTTTCTGGGGTTTTCAGGCTACTGTGTTAACTTCTTAATGAACACTGTGGGTAGCACCATAGTGTATAAGTAGAGACCTTAAGGAGAAATACAAATTCTCAGTGGTCTGCCCACTTACGAGGGTGCTGAGAGGGTTACGTGGCCAGTGTTATCCAGGATATAGATTCCTCTCCTACTGGCTTCTTTTGAAAGTTGAAAAAAAAAACTGATTACGCAACTTCCCTGAGTTTCAGCATAGCAATGAGAATATGTGTAGAAAAGGGCAGGTCCCGGACTCTGAATTAGACATCATAGACATGATAAGTCTTCTGTCTCATTAGTCAGCCCATTATGTTGAGATTCTCAACCAGTGACCCCTTGCTTATTGGGATAGTCTTGACAATATTTTTCCCTTTCTTTGAATGATTAGCCTCATACAATTTGCCCAATTTGCAAAATCTAATCGTGAATTAAGAGCTTCAAAAATATTGATGCTATGATTGGACTAAGCTCCACTTCTAGAAATCTTAAATATGTAAAAGTACTTAAGTAACTCGTAGACTCAAACACACTCCTTTCAGCACTATTTATAGTTCAAAAGTATCGAAACTCTCTAAAGAGCTAATTTATTCAGTCCCCATGTATTAAAGACCTGCTATGTATCCAGAATTATGCAATACACTGAGGATATTTATGGGCCAATTTTAATTAATTAAAAAGAAAGGTTAATTGATCTATGTAGAACACTTTAAGTGATATATATTAATGAGGCAGGAAAATGTTCGTAATGTATTGTCAACTAGAAATAACCTAAGGATGAATTATTAAAAAGAACGATTAGACCTATTTGTAATAAAAGAAATGGTGAAAGGTATGTAAAGTAAGAAAGAAGGAAAAGAAGGCTCTTCAGGAGAATACACTCAAGTAATAAAGATTGAATTGTGCTTTGTTTTTTTCTTTTACCTCTCAATTTTCATTATCATCTATTATTTTAATAATGGGAGAGAGAAATACTCAAAGAATAATGGAGCTAAAAACTATTTGTAGACCAAACAAAATCTATTAAAAAGCAAACTGATTGCTTAAAAACAAAACAAAACAAAACCCACAGGAATGGGGACATGTTAAAGGGACACAGGAGCCAACTGAAAGAGCTCCCAGGGGTCGACGCTGGAACAATTTGAGTAACCAAATAAATCAAGAAATACTGGATTATAAACCAGATGGTAAAATAAAACTTCATGAGTCTACACTGGGATAAATAAACAATTCAACAAATAAGTGGAGAAGAGAAAATTTTCCCATGCAGAAGAATTCCAAATAATTTATGTAAGTATTTCACCTTCAAAGAGGTGAGGCATCGCACCTCACTCTTTAAGTGGCTACTGTACAAAACAACTTCCTTCCAAGGAGGACAGTATAGAAAGAGAGGGAAAAGGTAATTTGAGAGTGAAGAAACCTGACAAAGACTGCCTCAGCCAGGTGATAAAGTCAACATTAGCAACAGTGATTAGTCTCTTTGATAGTATGTATCCTTGATAGGATAAAATGGCACTTAACGTCTGTGGTCTTCCTCCCCCAAATATCACTCCAAACTAATCTTTAGGAAACATCGGGCACATTCCAATGCAGGGGCATCTTATAAGATACCCAACCAGTAACATTTCAAAATTTCATGGTCATCAAAAATGAAGACAGCCGGAGAAACTGTCACAGCCAAGGAGCCTACGGAGACATGAGGTCTAAATCTAACACGGTATCCTGAATGGGATCCTGGAGCAGAAAAAGGACATTACGTAAAAACTAAGGAAATCTGAATAAAGTGCGGACTCAGCTTAATAATAATGTGTCAATATCAATTCATTAGTTGTAACTAATGTACCATAGTAGGGGAAACTGGATGCAAGGAATGTGGGAACCCATTGTTGTACTAACTACGAAATTTTTCTGTAAATCTAAAACTGTTCTACAAATGAAGTTTGTGGTGTGTCTGGGTGGCTCAGTCAGTTAAGCATCTGCCTCGGTCTTAGGTCATGATTCAAAGGGTCCTGGGATAGAGCTCCACGTCTGGCTCCCCACTCAGAGGAGAGTCTGCTTTTCCCTCTGCCCCTCACCCAGCTCATGCTCTCTCTCAAGTAAATAAAATTTTTAATTTTTTTTAAAGTTTGTTAATAACATCAATAGAAAGATAAGTAATTTCCTTGAGTGTGTTATTGGTCCCATGAAGCTGTAAGAGTTACCATCCTGTCATGTACCTATATCTAACACCTTACTTAGAGTTCCGTTGCTCAAGAAGTCCATGTTTGTTTCAAGTGTAGATGCTTATTCATAAAGTTAAAGCTTCATTAAGAACAAAAAGGAAAGGGAATATTTTTATCTGACTTCTGGAAAACAAAATAACAAACCAACCCCTAACAGTGTAGACTTTTTAAAAAATTACTATTCCAGTTAATTCCTTCGGAGCACAGCGCCATCTAGTGTTTAGTTATATAAATGAACCAATCGTGGTTCTGGTTCTTTCTCTGTGGGAGGCTATACATTAACCTTAAATCCTATTTCAAAGCTGAAAGGAACAATGAACTGGAAATATATTTCTACCCCACACCCCCAGAGAGTGTTCATAAGCTCAAATGACCTGAGTAATCCAACTGAAATAACCTGGTTACATTTACAACTTCAGCCTTGAATCTTTCAGTTTATAAAATGTGTACAGCTATTTCCAGACAGTCCAAAAATAATGTGTATGAAAGAGATTTTATCAGAAGTACAAACTAATGAAAGTGTCTAATAATGTAGTCACTGTTTAAAAGTTATAAAATGACTTATGCCTTATAAAACAACAGGTCTCCTTTCTAGCTGTTAGTTCTAAAAACTGCAAAGCTGTGACAAATTCCTATTGTGTTAACTTTAATCCAACCCTTACATCAAGTCCCCTTGCTTAATAAGTCCATGCCTATTTTAATGAGACTGTTTTTCATATGATTATGTCTTAATTAAGAATAAGCAGTAAAAAAGGAAAAATGGGATCAATTAAGGTCTTAAATGTCTCAAGTGAAAAGACTCAAATGATTAGTTAGTATATATTGTTTTTGAGCCTGAATGATTTTTCAAAATGTGTCACAAAAAGAAAGGAACACAGCTGAAATAACTGGCACCTTTCAATTGCAAATAACCTAAAAGGTAGGTTGTCTATTATATAAGTGGCAAAAATTTACTTTCCACCCCTAATTTCCTCTGTGCTTGACATATAGGATAGATGGGGGGCAAAATCCCACTCAAGTTATTAATTTGAATGATGCTTCTTATTCTCTTCTAGCCATGGAAACATATTAAGATAGGCCTAAAAAGCAATTATCTCCAACATCCCTTGAATTAAGAGGTGTGTCCTTATAAGAAGAAGTCACCTCTCAGGTAAGATTGGTTCTGGGTTTTGTTTTTCAGACTTCATAGTTAGTAGAAAGCATAAAGCACTGATAACAACTTAGCTAGGTGAGAATTTTTTTCTAGTGCTTTGGTTTGCTTTTTCATATAAGAACTTCTCTTAGGTTTGGGCCTTCAAAGTTTTCCTGAAAGCAGGCAAATTATTATCCAACTTCAATGATGATATCTGAGTTACGATGTGCCTACAGAGGATTCACCCCATTTTATTGGTTGACGTCTTTGCTCTGGAAATACCAAAACTGCCCAGCTATAAAACAAAGCAGTGACAGCTAGAAAACAGAAAATGTCTGAAATGTAAGACACAAAACAGAGAGGTGTAGAGTATTTTCTCCTACAAGGGTTCGCCTCAAGAGAACTATGTGGTAATAAACCACAGCACAAGAATTTGGAAAAAATTGATTCTAACAATAAGCATTGTGGTAACCAGAAATGGTTACCCCTTCTTCCCTGGAGCAGGTGACTCCCTCCCCACATTCACCACCACATCTGCCCTGTGCAGCTCTAACCTGGAATCATGGTTGCAAAGAGGCGTAAGCCAGATGCCTTTCCATCGTCCAGCAGTCCCAGCTCAGCCATGCTTTGTTGTTCCCAGGTCACCTCTTACCAATAGTGACACTTAGGAAATAAAACAGAATTGGTTTGCCCCGGTACAGCGAGAAAAAACCAAGTACTTTTTCTGGTGATAAAAACAAACAGAAATCATCTAAGGAAACGATGACACTGGAACAGAAAAATAAGAGTTTGGGACAGAGTCAACAGTCGTCCGACAATGGCTCTCATCTGTGCTAGGAATCTTTGGGAATAAGAAGCAGCAGTTCATAAGCCTTTGCCCTCAAGGCTCTAAACAGAGGCTCTAAACAATGGGGAAACTTCTGTAGAAGATGTGCACAAGAAGTAGATGATCTACAACAGAGCGGTCAGGTACAAGGTTGGAGAGGTCCTCAGGACAACTAGCTAGGGTCTTCCTCCTGCCAACATATACTGGGCACAATTATGTCAGATACTCTGGAAATATTTTACCTTTCACAACATGAGCTTACCAGGATAATTATCATGTTGCTTTCCTTCCTGAGCTGAAGCAGAGCAAGGACCAACTAGAGCAAATGTTCAGCATAGACAGAAACTAGCCTGTGTTTCAAGAGATCACTTACATGACCCTCTGTGCTCTGGAAGAAGAAAAGCCTGCATTTTACGATGACCAAAGACAGACGGATTTTTATTTTA
Organism: Enhydra lutris kenyoni; assembly: GCF_002288905.1. Taxonomy (NCBI): domain Eukaryota; kingdom Metazoa; phylum Chordata; class Mammalia; order Carnivora; family Mustelidae; genus Enhydra; species Enhydra lutris. The sequence goes on along the minus strand of NW_019154125.1, from coordinate 10,012,130 downwards.
CGGCAGTGAAGGTTTTATGACTCTGCAAATGTTACTTTTTTTCCTCTCAAAATCTAGGACATGACAAAGAATGAAATTATTGTTATCAGTCTAAAAAGCTTGGGACATGGTGCATTTCTTTACAAGTCTGTTATCATAAATGTTCTGTACTGTGATAATTTTCACAGACTTAGAGCTTTATCTTCAGATCTCTTAGCACAATGTATTGGTACTTGGAAAGGAGAACAGGCAACTAGCCTCCAAGGCATGTGAAGGAGAGGCAGCTTTACCAAAGACAAAGCACCGCGAGGAGAAGCGATATGCCACCACTAATTCCAACAAAAATAGAAAACAAAACAAATCACTAGCCAGACCCTTATGAGGAGGGGGTGGAATCTAGTGGTGCTGGGAAGCAATAGCTTTCTTCTGTGCTGATATGTTCTCATGAACATTAATATGTCCTTGGCTGAGGAAGGCAGAATTCATCCCCTAGACAGCAGAGGAGCACCCACAAAGAGCCAGGAGAGCTGCCCCATCAGGATGAGTCATGGGAACAAGCCCCTGGTGGAAGGAGGCTCAGCTGCAGTGACCTGCAGACTCTGTGGACTCTCTCCCTGCTGTCAATGGAAGGCAAAATGACAGTTGTTCCTACTGGACTTCATTAGTCAAACACCATCTGTAAACTGAGGGTAACGCCATCTGCTTCACGAGGCTATATTTAAGAATCAATGAGTCGATATGCATGAAGATGTTTACCACAGTGTCTGACACAGAATGAGCACTCAATAATGATTTTATTTTTCATATCTCAAAAATAACATTAAGAATACTTGCAAGTTAGAAATGCTGGGCATTGGGGGCACCTGGGTGGCTCAGTGGGTTAAGCCTCTGCCTTCAGCTCAGGTCATGATTTCAGGGTCCTGGGATCAAGCCCCGCATCGGGCTCTCTGCTCAGCAGGGAGCCTGCTTCCCCCCCATCCCTTCCTCTCTGCCTACCTGTGATCTCTCTCTGTCTCTGCCAAATAAATAAAATCTTAAAAAAAAAAAAAAGAAAAAGAAATGCTGGGCATTCGATAGGCATATTCCAGGTATTGGGTGGGGCTACCACCAAGTGACATAAGACTTCCCCCACTCCCCTATGGGACAACCAGGAGCCATGGCATGGGGGTCACTTTCTACTCCTGTTACCTTAGAGGCAAGCCAGCTCCCATACACTCCTTTCTTCTTTGCTGAGGGTCCAAAGGATGCTTTCCTCTCAATGGCGGCCACCGCTGTCCCTATCTGTTGGGATTTTTGTGTCCAAAACAGGATTCTCTTCAGTTCTCGCTTTCTTGCTCTCTTCAAAGATGAATATAAGCCCCTTCCACTTTAAGAATTCTTCAGAGAGAAACAAACATTATGAGATAAGAAGTCACAAAGTCCAGCCATAGTGGCACCTGGTCCTCTAGCATCCAAAACCTGACTCAACAAATAGAAGCCCCAATGGGCTCCTGCTCTCCCTTCAGTTTCTTCTGAGGGAGTGAGGTTTCGGTGAATAACCATGCCCACCCTCAATATCAAAAGAGATGCTAGATTTGGTAGGATTTTCTTTGAGAAATGTCTTTTCATAATGGTTATAAATTTATTTAAAAAGAAATAAAAGTTATAGGCAATAAATGCATTTCCTTGTTGATTGAAGGAAATAGGATTTCAGTTTTAATGCACCTCTTCACCATTTTGATGTTTGTTGGATAGTGACTTCAGAATTTTTCACTTACTTCACAAAATTGTATACATAACTGTAATACAAAGATATCCCTTGGGCTTGAGTGGATTTAGAATATTTTAATGACTTTCAGTGAGAGGTCACAGAGATTTATAATTGAGTGAAGTCTGGAGTATATGTCACTGCAGGTGTGAACACATTCCCCACAAACTACCCAGGCAGATTAATGACCAAGGGGTTATTTCATTAAATTTTCAAGTAAAAGTTAAAATAAATGTCCCTCAGGAATCTCTTCAAAGTTGCGGTTAAATTGTGCAATGATTTAAATTTTCTCTTATAAATTTCAGCCTAATCCCGAGTCCCTGGGATTAATAAAACCATATAGACATATATTATGCTGTGAGTTCTGGAACTTCTGAAGAACTGAAGAGACATTCTTAAAGAAAAGAGCTGGGCATTAGAGGCTGAAGAGGGTCCTGAGAGCTAGTCTAATGGTACCACTTTCTACAAAGGATCAGGCAGTATCAGAGGAAACGCCATATTCTTCAGTCCCAGCATAACGGCAAAGAAGGAACGCTATAGCACCTCTGTTGAGATGGACATGAAGAAATAGAAGCTGGGGATTTAGGCATCATTACCCTGGGTTCTCAAGAAGGTCCAGTTAGGAGGGGAAAAGATTTGAACATGACTCCAGATTTATTTCATTATCACCATGTACTGCCATCATCCACCACAGTACCCTTGGAGCCTCAAGGAGAATGAGAAAGAGAAAATAAGAAAGGTAATCTGTACCACTTGGTGGGGCTCCTTCTCTACAGGACAATAATCAGGACATGCAGACCATGGATCTCCAATGGAGGAGGTCCCCTGGGAGATACGGGGAAGAAAGAAATGGAGGGGACTGGTTTTAGCTTGTACCTTTGGCCTTCTCACCCATTTTAAATGAGGGTATCTTAAATATTTTTTTTTGATTAGCTTCTTATTGCAGTGTAATTTCAAAGGTACACTTCAATGAGCTTTGACACGTCATCTAACTACCACCACAATCAATATGTAGAACATGTCTATCATCTCAGAAAATTCCCTCATGTTCCTTTGCACCTCAGCGCCTACCCCTGTCCCAGTCAACTGTCAATGTACCTTCTGTCACCATAGGTTCACCCTTTCTACCATCTCATATAAATGGAATCATGTGGCATAAAGACTTTTTGCTTTGCTTTCAGAAGATGAATTACCTTGTGGGCTAACCTGTCCTTCCCTGGTTCCCTTTTGCCCTCAGTAGTCACTGGGTTTCTGGCAACTCTACCTATGTGGCTGCAAAAGCCTTCTGGTAAGGTTGACAGCTGACCATCTTGCAAGGTCAGTAATGGACCCTTACTGTGCACCAGAAAGTAGATGGGGGTCTTGCATATTTGTCAGAAGGAAGCAACTAGAAGAGTTTCTAGGACTATCATAGCATAACTTGGACATTTCTTCATCATGCCTTTTAAAGGTCTCCCTTTCCAACCAAGCATGAGGAGGGAGAGTCCTGACACAAGTGTCTCCCACTGGTGGGAAGAGACACTGAAAGCTATGATAAGGTTGAGATTGTGGTGTGTGTATGTGGTAGGGGAGAGAATAAAATCCCACCACATAAATTGGGTTTATTTGTTTGTTTTCCCCCAAATCCCATGTCAGCTTGAATTTTCTTCAAATAACACACTTTTTCAAAGACTTGTCCTGGACCAAAAGAGTGGAAGGAAAATTCTTCCTTAGGACTAAGTCTGTGAGGGGCTACTGGGGGAGAGGAGAAGAGTAATGTCATCTGAACAAGAGTATTTCTTCAGACTCAGCCAGTGTAGGCCCCATACTCAGCACCACTGGTTGGGTCCTCAGAAAAGAACAAAACATCCCTGGGCTGAGATGGGTTCAACCTGGGGGCTGGAGGTAAGGAACTACATGAAGGCCTAAAAAAAACGAGAGAGAAGGTTCCCTTGATAAAATCAGATCATTCAGACTCCTACAGATGCACCTTATTCCAAAAAGGCATCAATAAAGAAAGCCAGAAAGTAAGAGGGTGTTTGTTAGAATCTTTCCTAGGGAAGGACATGAAAGTCAGTGTTTCTCGTCCATCCATTCAGTGTCGGGTACCATGTTCAGTGCTTTAGATCCATGTTCTCATGAAAAACAAAGAACAAATTATAAACTTTTTCCCAGTCTTTTTTAAAAAGGGAGAAGCTGACATGGGAATGAAAAGGAAAGGGATATTTTAAAGAAAAGTAACAGAAGAGTAAGACGAGAATGAAAAATGCTAAGTGTTTATACATGTATAAAATTTACAGATTATCAGGGCAAGTATGTGCTGATGCTCCTCTATGTGTTGGCCAAATTAATTCAGTAGGATCCACTGATGAATGATAGAATTTTTAGATCCAATTCAAGGAAGGTTGAGTTTTTTCAGGGTAATTGTAGAAAAAAAAATAGAAACAGTGTCAAAGAGTAGCCGAGCTAGTCATTGTCACTCAAAGAGAGAGGCAGAGAAAGCCACACAAGTCAAGAAAAGAGATCTGAGAAGGCTGAGGGTCTTCACATGCAAGGGAAAGGGAGTAAGGAGTCAAGACATTGGTTAATACTCATTTTTCATGGGAATAATAATTAATTGCAACAGCTGGTGTCCTTGTACACAACATACATAATCTTCGTTTTGACAACCCACTATATAAAATGTTTAGTTTCTTATTCTCACTGGAATGGATCACAAATGGCATGGTTATTTGTGGACCGGTCCAGAGGATATAGACCTTCTATAATTTTTTTGAAGATTTTATATTTTATTTGACACACACACACACACACACAGAGAGAGAGAGAGAGAGACAGTGAGAGAGAGAATACAAGCAGGGAGAGTGGGAGAGGGAGAAGCAGACTTCCTGCTGAGCAGGGAGCCTGATTCGGGGCTTGATCCCAGCACCCTGGGATCATGACCTGAGCTAAAGGCAGATGCCTAATGACTGAGCCACCCAGGCGCACCAAGATACAGATCTTCTATAAAGGATTCAGAACTCCTGGGTTCTAAGTCATAAAACTTCCCTCTATATGTAGCTTCCACCAGAAGAGAATATTTCTTCTTTGACATCCTCTTAACCTGGCTCAGATTCCTGCCTGATGTCAAATAGCATTTCAGGACAATAAAACAGCACAGAAATGACGGTGCTGATCCCCAATCCTGTTTCTATATCTGTATCATTGTTCGTGGAAGTGGTGAGGTGTGGATTGCTTTTATCAGCTATTTCCACATGAAAGTAAGTATGTTCCCATCCAGCCCAGCAGGCCATCCATTTGTTGGGTGCCCACCTTTCTCCAGCTGTTGTTCTTTCTCATCATTAGTCCTCCAGAGCCCACTAGTCTCTGAGCAAGTCCACAAAACGTCTCTGTCTTCACTCACCCTTAACACTTCTGTGTGTGGCACATTTGTCAGATCCAAATGCAAAATAGAATCACATTATCTTTTCAGCCTAATGCCTTATGCTGGTGATAGACACCTTAAATGACAAAGGTTTTTTTGTTTTTTTTTTGTTTGTTTTTTTTTTAATAACAAGGGATTACAGAAATCTTGCCACGTTGTGGTACTTGTGCAATGGCTTAGGAAAACATCATTGTATCGCAAGGTAACTACAATTTGTCTAAAATTCCTATAGTAATTCCAGCTTTTTCAAAATTAGTGTTAGTATGATATACCTTTCTCCATCTTTTTACTTTTTATGTATCTGATTGTTTCAGGTATAATGCATTGATAGAAAACCTGAGGTATAGTAAGGTCAGTAATCAGGAGATGATTGTCGTTAAAAAGATAGTTTATTATTCACAGTTTCTAAGAGGTGGAGACACACCATGCCACAGGGGGCCACATGGGGAAGCATCAGGGTCAGTCAAGAGGCAGAGAGAGAGGGCAACTGTTGGCAAGAGTCTTTATTGTGCTTTCTTCAGGATGGAAAAGGAAAGACAAGTGGGCTTAGGGTTGGCTAGTTTGTGTAATTCCAGTGGTCTCCCAGGCATGGGAGCACCCAGCTCTGGTAGTTTCGAGCCAGAGGATAATGACTCAGTGTGGTTGGGAGTATAGACTCTGGATTGATTAGCTTGTATTTGAAAAGCACACTCCAGGGATGCCTGGGTCACTCAGTTGGTTAAGTATCTGCCTTTGGCTCAGGTCATGATCCTAAGATCCTGGGACTAAGCCCCACATCAGACTCGAGTCTGCTTCTCCCTTTCTCCTGCTTGTGCTCTCTCTCTCTCTGTTTCTCTCTCTCTGTCTTTCTCTCAAATAAATAACAAAATCTTAAAAAACAACAACAAAAAAAGAAAACAAAAAAAAGAAAAGCACACTCCACTGGGGAGAGGGCAATGTGGGAGGCAGGAAGTCAAGGAAAGGAACTAAAGTGTATTACTGGGTTGCCTAGAAAAAGACATGTCAACATATATATGTAGAACAGATGTTAAAACACAGAGTTTACTGAAGCTAGAAACATGGTTAATATACTGAGTCCTAATTTTTAAACTGAGTTGGATCTTTTTATTTTTTTAATCCAATCTGACAATCTCTGGTTTTTAACTGGTATGTTTAGGCCAGTCCCATTTAAATTGATTGTCAATATTTAGCTGGGTGAAAATCTCCCATCTTTGTAAACATTTTCTATTTGCTGCATTTATACTTTTTTTTCTCCCTTCCACTTTTTACCTTCTCTGGTTTTAATTGAGCACTTTATTTGATCCCATTTTATCTCTTATATCATTTATACCTCTTTTAAACACATTTTAGTGGTGGTTCTGGACTTTGCAACATACCCCACAATTACTCTAAGTCCACCCTCATATAATACTCTATCGCCTCATGTAATGTGGTTACCTTATATTAGAATATTCCAAGTCCTTTCTCCATCCCTATGACATCACCAGCATTCATCTTACTTATCTATATGTTATAAACAACCAACACCTTGTTGTTTTAACTCCTTTAAACAGTTCCTTTTTAGACCAGTTAAAAATAAGAAAAAGTAAAGATTTATTTACCTTTATTTATACCTTTTCTAATATTCTTCCTTTCTTTTGTAGATCTGAGTTTCTGACTTATATCATTTTCCTTCTGCCTGAAGACTTTACAGGGTAGGCCTGTTGGCAGTGAGTTCCCTCATTTTTTTCTTCGTCTTCAAAAGTCTTTATTTCTCCTTCATTTTTGAAGGCTAATCTTACTAGATATAGAATTCTTGCATATTCTGGATGTAGAATTCAGTCTTCAGCACTTTAAAGATTTTGCCCCACTCTCTTCTTGCTTGCATGGTTTCTGAGGAGAAGTCAGCTGTCATTCTTTTTTTCTTTAATTTTTTAAAAGATTCTATTTATTTATTGGACAGAGAGAGAGAGCACAAGCAGGGGAAGCTGCAAAGGGAAAGGGAGAAGCAGACTCCCTGTTGAGTAGGGAGCCTGAAGTGGGGCCCAATCCCAGGACCCTGGGATCATGACCTGAGCCAAAGGCAGATGCTTAACTGACTGAGCCACACATGTGTCCCTCAGCTGTCATTCTTATCTTTATTCTTCCAGAGGCAAAACGTTTATCCTTACTATGATGTCTTCCAGTTTTCTCTTCGTTTTTGGTTTTCTACAGTTTGAGTATGATAATGTCTTCCTGTAGATTTCTTGGTATTTAACTGACACGGTGTCTCTTGAAATTATTGGATTTGTGCATTGGTGTCTGTCAATAATTTTGGAAAATTGTCAGACATTCCCTCAAATATCTCTTCTACTCCACTCTTTAATTTTATCTCTGATATTCCAATTTGCATGTTACTTACACCTTTTATAATTTCCCCATGGTTCTTGGATGTTCTGCTCTATTTTTTCTTTCTTTTTCTTTTTTTTTTCTCTTTGAATTTCAGCTTAAGAACTATTCATTGACCTACCTGCAAGGTCACTCTTCCCTCAGCTGTATTTAGTCCACTAATGAGCCCATCAAAGACATTCTTTATTTATGTTTCTGTGCTTTTGACTTCTGGCACCTCCTTTTGATTTTTCATTAGAGTTTCCATATCTCTGTTTACATTACCCATCCATTCATACATGTTATCTACTTTTTCTATTGAGCATTTCACATATTCATCATAATTATTTTTATTTATCCTTATGAAAATTGGTCCTATCTGAGTCTGATTCTGATGCTTGCTATGTCTCTATACCTGTTTTTCTTGTCTTTTGGCACACCTTCAAAAAAATTTTTTGTAAGTTAGGTATGTTTTATCTGGTAATAAGAACTGAGGTAAAGGCTATTTGGGTAAGGATCTATGTTACTCTGGCTAGGATTTAGACTGGGTTTAATGTTTGTTTCAGTTATAAACACTAGAGGCTTCCCATTCTGCTAGTGGGTTTGTCTTTTCCTCCCTTCTTGCTTTTGGGGGTTTCTTTTGACCTGCTATGTCCTGAAGCTCTCTCAGCTACATTATGACTACAGTTACTATTGCTGTTAACATCATAAGAGGCTGTGGGGAAGAGGGCATTCTCTAATTTTGTAATTAAGTCTCCATGTTTTAGTTGTCTCAGCTCAGGAGCAACTCAGAAGTGTTTCTTTCCCTTCTCCCAAGCCGAGCTCTCCCCCTTCTTTGCCCCCTGTTCTTTTCTTGGCTTCAGCATCTCCAGGTACTTTCCATGAAATCCTCTGCTCTTTTGACTATGGGTTTTTGTGCCTGTTTTTCCTTAGGTGAGACGGAAAGGCTGCAGTAGGTGGGAGTGGCTCGTTTCCTTCTTCAGTGAGGATAAGGTTTCAGAATTGTCTTTTCAGTCCTTCCCTTGGAGGTCAGTCTTTTGTCAAGGAGAAGAACCTGAGAGGGTTTCATTGTGGCAACTCTTTCTCTACTCCTAATAATTCACTTGGGGAGCTTTTTGGAATCCTGTTTGTGAGAACCTGGTGGGGTCCCTGGAGGAGAGGCCTGTGAGTGTGTGGGCCCCACTCCACAACTGTAGCCCCAGGAGTTTTTTCACTGCCTTGCTAGTCTATTCTCAGCCTCCAGTAAATTTGCCAAAATTATTATTTAAATATTCTGACTAGCTTGGCATCTGGCAGCTCCTGCTCCAGGTATCTTTCTGGCTATTAATGACTTTCCAGATTTAGGGGAGGTGGTTTGCCCTGTGGCCTCAGTTCTCTGATGGGTACAAGAAAATTCTTTGATTTTCAGTTTGACCAGCTTTTTCTTGTCATAAGACAAGGAGCAATGACTTCTGAGCTCTTTATATGAGAAATCATTATAACATCAGCAATTTAAATCACTGTGACAAATGTGGCTCTTCATAATGCTGCAGTGAGGAAATGAAAAAGAAAGGGGAAAACCAACTCTTCTGGCTGCAATCAGTTTTTATAAGGCCGATCTGAAGAAACATTTGAGAACCAGATGAAGAATATCTTTGAAGTGGTTTTAGGAATTAAGCAAAGAAGAAACAAATCTACTAACAATAGGGTGACCTTATAACTTAGTATCCAAACTAGGACTTTTTCGAGAGTAAAAGGGAGAAATACCCTGAATTACATAAGAACAAAAATATAAACCAGGACTGTCCCAGACAAACTATGATATATGCATAACCTTATTAACAGCCACAGTCATATCATAAAAGACAATAGAGGTCAGGAGATCAGTTTAAAATAATTACTTTTTCTCTTCACACTGACTTCTTATTATGTTTAAAGTTTTGCGTATCTCCTTGGATTTGCAGTGATGCATGCATTTATTTAAAAATGAAAAATGAGTTAGCAGTTATTATTTTGTAGCACTCCTTTCGAACAAAAAACCTTGTGTTATGGAATGTTACTAGAGTCTTTGCTATAGCCACTTCAAAATAAAAATCCTCATACTTCTCTAAACTTGTCATGCCAGTATTCGCAGATCTCTAGTCTGAATTAAAACAACAGAAAGGGGCTCCAGGTGGCTCAGTGGGTTAAGCCTCTACCTTTGGCTCAGGTCATGATCTTAGAGTCCTGGGATCGAGCCCCCCATCTGGCTCTCGGCTCAGCAGTGAGCCTGCTTCCCCCACTCTCTCTGCCTGTCTCTCTGCCTACTTGTGATCTGTCAAATAAATAAATAAAATCTTAAAAAAATAATTAAACAACAGAAAGTCCCCTAGTGATTGTGGAATGTAACATCATTCCTACTAGTTGTGGTTTATAGCCATAGCTGGAAGTTAGCATCACATCCATGTAGAATCATGGGAAAATAATTTCTTTTCAATATAATCCCAGAATTCTAGAATTTCAAAGCTGAAGGGGACTTCTAAGCTCATTTTAGTCTAAACCTTTATACAGAAGGTATCTGAATCCCAGAGAGGTCAGATTACTTGCTCAAGGTCAAGAAAGAGGGACAAACAGGAATTGGAATCCACATCTTCTGACGTCGAGTCCAGTACCCTTTTCAACTGTACACTGTGTGTATGTGTACATGTGTGTATAACTTGAATACTGCTGTGAGATTATCAGCCATATTTTGACTTTCTTTCTTTCTGCCAGAATGTAATTATCAGAATCTGCTTTTGTTTCATGCTTTTCCTTTCATTCATGGATTTCATAATGTAGCTCTTGGTAATTTCTTTTAATTATAGTGAAAGCACTTAACATGAGATCAACCCTCTTACCAGATTTTAAAGTGCACAACACAGTATTGTTATTGATAGACACAATGTTGTACAACAGATATCTAGAACTAACTTACCTTGTGTAACTGAACTTTTATACCCATTGATTGGCAATTCTGTATTTCCCCATCCTCCCATCCCTAGCTACCAAAATTCTTTGCTCCCATGACCTTGACTATTTTAACTCTTTTTTATAATCCTCTTATTTTACTTAATACCAGCACTGGAATTTAAATAGGTTATGTTCTGTCTCTGATGTAATTATTTAGTTTTGTTTCTTGTTTGCTATGTTTTATGTTTTGCTTCTTGTTCCTATTTCAAAGACCTTGAAGATATTGGAGACTGGGGAAAATACTTTCCAGGGAAGATTTTGATAATGGCTTTTCAAATTTAGGCAGGGATGTAGTTGGGGGTTGAGGTTACTCAGTACCCCTGTAAATGGTCAAACTCTATTGTTTCTTCTGCTGGGAGAGTAAGGTGAATGTAGGTATCCCAGGCCTGATCCATTGAGGATGATGGAAAGATGTGGACTGGAGATGAACAAGACTTTCTGCTTCTTCTTTCAAATTGAAATTCATTTGGATGGGGGAAAAAATGTCTGTATGCCAGGAGTGTATGAATTACTTCTCCGGATCTAGACAGAGTAAGACACCTTCTTAGGCAAAGTGCAATCAGTTGGTGATGGGAGGTGTGGGAGATACACAGATAACTCAGTACCAGACTAAATTTGCCATTTACCTAAAAGTGTTATCAGGTGTTGATAAAAGTTTGTTTCAGGGGTGCCTGGGTGGCTCAGTCAGTTGGGCATCTGCCTTCAGCTCAGGTTGTGATCCTGGGGTCGGGTGATCGAGTCCTGCCTCAGGCTCCCTGCCAAGCTGCTCTCTCCCTCTCTCTTTCTCTGACAAATAAATAAATAAAATCTTTAAAAAAGAAAAAAAGTGTGTTTCAGTTCTGATGCATCAGTTACCAGATCATTATACATAACGTCTGTCGCAGTGTCTGCCTCCTTTTCTAGACACAACCTCCTCGAGGTCATTCCTATCCAATCTTGCCTGGCACAGAGGGGATGCTCTATAAATTCTCATTGCTAGAGGAGAGGTGTGAGCAATGTGCTGTGGGGACGCAAGCGGGTGAGAACAGAGCGATGCTGGGAGTCGGGAAGAGCTCCATGGTGCTCTTTGAGACAAACCTTGAAGAAGTATCAGGATCATAATGCAACCAGATGGGGAAGAGGCAGAGACTTAGGGGTAGGATACATGGAGCCTGGTAAAGAGGCTGTTTATTCAGAGCTCAAGGCGGAGAGGTGGGCTGCAACCAAATTACCAGGGAGACAGGGAGCTGTTTGTACTTAATCTGATCATGTGGTGACATGGCAACACTGATTTGTCAGGAAGACAATCTGGTGAAGGTGCATTTGGTGGGTTAGAAATGGGGGAGGCAGGCAGACCAGTTGGGACGCTACTGCAATAGTCCGAATGACAGCTCAAGAAGTCTTGAGCAGTGACATGGAGAAAGAAATAGAAGGGATGGCGTCTGAAGTTCTTATAATCCCTAGTTCCCTAGAATATACCAGCCCAGGAAAAAAAAATAGGATGAAAACAACAATAACAAAATAATAGATATGTTCTTGTCCTCCCCATCAACTGTTCCACAACCTGCAGTGCTTTCAAATTCTTCCCTCCTCTGGTGCCGCCAGGTGAGTAAGCAGATGCTGCAGAACTTGGCACAGGTGCTGAGCAACAGCCATGGCTGCTGCCGCCGATCGGAGGCGCCCACATGGGCAGGACTCGCTTGCCACTAAGGCAGCTGTATCCTCAAGTGGGGAGCACGCCTCACTCCCAGTGGTTATCTGATTTAGGAAACAAGGCTTCCCTTTGTTCTCAATGTCCTACTGAGATTTCTCTTCAGCTTTTTATAGCAATCTCCCTTTTCACTGCACTCCAGGTGTTTGAGGAAGCTGGGCAGTTGAGAATCTTAGCATCAAATTCTGTGCCGTACTTAAAAATCATTTTTCTCTGGCACCAGCTCTGGGTTTTGGATGGGGTTCTCCTTCCCCCACCTTAGTGGTACATCTTAGCAGTGGATGAAAATAAACTACTGGAGAGACCGCCCCCTCTATCCTAGTTGAATCCTAGCTGAGACCTCACTTGCCACAGAGGAGAAGCATGTATGTTTGTATGTGTGGCTATTGAGACAGATCGGGTGGGTGGTGGTGAGGGACTGGTGTTTGGAAAGAAGAGCAGGTTAGGGTTTCAGGGGAGGAAGAAGGGTCAGAGAGCTCCTTTCTTACTCAGCGGAGTAGTGTTTCCATTTTTAAATTGTATTTATTTGTTTGTTTGTTTATTTATTTATTTAAGAGAGCACAAGCAGGGGGAGCTGCAAAAGGAGAGGGCAAGGGAGAAGGAGGCTCTTCACTGAGCAGGGACCCCGCTTAACTGACTGAGCCACCCAGGCGCTCCTAGCTGCTCCATTTTATTTTTATTTATTTTTTATTTTATTTTTATCATTTTTTAGCTTCTCCATTTTAAACCACTGTATTCTTCAGATGTTATTTCTTTTGTCACCTCTATAAATATGAAAATCCATTTATTCTTCTAACAGAATTTTTCACTAATTATTTCCTCACATGGGATGTTTGTGACTTGATATGTAACTTTCCATATGTAAAAACAAACCATGTGACTTATGAAGGCAAAATTTTAGAAGTCCTACAGATGAAGTGTAAGGTTTAATTGAATTTGTTGATTTTATTCCAAAAGTATTTTCTTTTTTCACTGACATATAATTAACCTATAACATTATATTAGTTTCAGGTGTATGACACAATTATTCAATATATGTAAATATCTCAAACTAATCACAGCAAGTCTTATTAACATCCATCATCATACATAGTTAAGAATTTTTTTTTTCTTGTGATTCGAACTTGCAAGTTCTACTCTCTTAGCAACTTTCAAATATACAATAGAGTTTTGTTAACTATAGTCACATGCTGCTCATGACATTCACAGGACTTGTTTATTTTATAGCTCGAAGTTTGTACCTTTTGACCACTTCATCCATTTTGCCCACTCCCTACCCCTGCCTCTGGCAACCAGCAATCTATTCTCTGTATCTGTAGGTTTGGTTTTTGTTTTTGTTTGCTTCTTTGTTTCTTATGTTCACATATAAATAAGATCATATGGTATTTATCTTTCTCTGTCTGACTTATTTCACTTAGCATAATGCCCTCAAGTTCTGTCCATTTTATCCCAAATGCCAAGATTTCATTCTTTTTAATGGCTGAATAATCTTCAATTGTGGAATGTATATATATAATATGTATATACATATTATATATATATAAAATAAAATAAAAGCTATATATAGCTTATATATATTATATATGTTATATATTATATATATATATATATATATATATATATATATAATTTTCTTTATCCTTTCATCCATCAGTGGAAATTTAGGCTGGTCCCATGTCTTGACTATTGTAGATAATGCTGCAGTGAACGTGGGGGTGTGCATATGTTTCCATCTCAATGTTTTTGCACTCTTGGAATAAATACCCAGAAGTGGAATTGCTGGGTAATATGGTAGTTCTATTTTTGATTTTTTGAATAATAGCTACACCAATTTACATTCCCATCAACAGTGTATGAGGATTCTTTTGCTCTAACAACCTTGCCAACACTTGTTATTTCTTGTCTTTTTGATAACAGCCATTCTAACAGGTGTTAGGTGACAGATTATGTGGTTTTAATTTGCATTTCCCTTTTTAAATTTTTTTAAAGTTTTTATTTTAATTCTAATATAGTTAACATATGGTGGGGGCACCTGGGTGGCTCAGTGGGTTAAAGCCTCTGCCTTAGGCTCAGGTCATGATCCCAGGGTCCTGGATCGAGCCCTGCATCGGACTCCCTGCTCGGCACGAAGCCTATTTCCCTTCCTCTCTCTGCCTGCCTCTCTGCCTACTTGTGGTCTCTCTGTCAAATAAATAAATAAAATCTTTAAAGAACAAACAAACAAACAAAAATATGGTGTTATATTAGTTTCATGTGTAATATATAGTGATTCACCACTTCCAGACATCACCAGTGCTCATCACAAGCACCCTCTTTAATCCCCATCACATATTCACCCCATCCCCCCACCTCCTCCCCTCTGGTAACCATCAGTTTGTTTTCCAATAGTTAAGATTCTGTTGCTTGGTTTGTCTTTCTCTCTATTTTCCTTTGCTGATTGTTTGGTTTCTTAAATTCCACAGAGTTAAATCATATGTTGTCTTTCTCTGACTTATTTCACTTAGCATTATACTCTCTAACTCCATCCATGTCCTTGTAAATGGCAAGATTTTATGCTTTTATGGCTAAATAATATTCCATTGTTTATATACTGCATCTTCTTTATCCATTTGTTAATGGGCTGCTTCCATATCTTGCCTATTATAAATAATGCTGCTTTAAACAAAGGGGTGCAGGTACCTTTGAATTAGTGTTCCTGTAGATTTTTTAGGTAAATATCCAGTAGTGTGAGTGCTGGATCATAAGGTGGCTCCATTTTTTGACTTTTTGAGGAAACTCCATACTGTTTTTCACAGTAATTGCACCAGTTCCTATTCCCACCAACAGTGCACGAGGGTTCCTTTTTCTCCACATCCTTGTAAACACTTGTTTGTTCCTTGTGTTTTTGATTTTTGCCATTCTGACAGGTGTGAGGTGATAGCTCATTGTAGTTTTGATTTATATTTCCCTGATGATTAATGAACTTGAACACTTTTTCATGTATCTGTTAACAAGTTTGACTGTGTAGGATAAGTGAAATCATACAGTATTTATCCTTCTGTGACTGGCTTATTTCACTTAGCACAGCGTCCTCAAGATTCATCTATGTTCTCACGTATCCCAGGATTTCCTTCTTTTTTAAGGCTGAATAATATTCCATTGTGTGTACATATACTGCATTTTTAAAAATCCATTCACTCATCATCAAGAAAATTTAGGATGTTTCCTCATCTTGGCTACTACAAGCAGTGCTACAATGAACATGTAAGTACCAATATCTCTTTGAGATCCTGATTTCAATTCTTTTAGATAAATATCAAGAAGTGGGATTGCTGGATCATATGGTAATCCTATTTTTAATTTTTTGAGATGCTTCCATACTGTTTTTCATAGTGGCTTTCCCTGTTTGCATTCCCACCAATAGTGCATGAAGGTATCAATTCTCCACACTCTCACCAACACTGGTGTCTTTGATATTTTTGATCATTAGCCATCCTAACAGATATGAGATAATATCTTACTGTGGTTTTAACTTACATTTCCCAGATGATTAAGGATGTTGAGTATATTTTCGTATACCTGCTGATCATTTATATGTACTCTTTGGAAAAATGTCTATTTAAGTTCTTGGCTTATTTTTTAATGGAATTTTTTGGGGTGTTTTTACTATTGGTAATATTCTTGATAATATTCTCCAGTCTCTTGTCATATCTCCCACCATTGTTGTGTTCTGGAAAATCCTAATCCTGGATCAACACAACCATTTGCTTTCCCCATTTCTAAATTTGAGGATGCAACTACAGAAAAAGTAATAAAATGGCTTGAATTGGTGCCATTACAAAGTCAGCTTTACCATGTCCAGATTCTGTTTTCTGATAGGCTCTCTCTCTCTCCTGGTCTCCTTTAAGCTTTCTCATACTTTCCTCACTCTCTTCAAGTCTTAGATTCCGCAGTTTCCTTCTTATGTGCTCATGACTCTTTCTGTTATTCCCAGAGTCACTAGGAATTGATGTATGAGCAATTACTGAACTTCAGGTACTGAACAAATGCCCTTAGCAGCCAATAGGCCTTGTCCTTACCTCTTTCCTTCTACTTACAATAAAAAAGGGTAAGGTGCCCCTCCTCTTTTTCAAGCTAATCCCTCTACCTGTCTCTGGATTCCATCCCTCCCACCTTCTCACGAACTCCACCATTGCCTTCTCCCATGATGATGTCATCCTTTACCGCTTTCTCCTTCACTTGCTGCCCCTTTCTCTCATGTGTTCAACTCTTGTCTCTCTTCCCATTGGTCTTTAAACACACCTAAGTTCACCTGAAGAACACAAAGCCTGCTCAACCACATGCTGCTGGCCTCTAGACCTTTATCTCCATTACATTTAGACTTTCCAGAACTATTTGTGCTCACTGCCACCATTGTCTCACCCTCCTCCCACTTCTCATCCTCCACCCCCAACCTCCCTCCCATTTCCACTAGCTGTTTGAAGCTATTGTTGTGTAAGTTTCTGCTAAATCTAATGGACTCATCTTATTTGACTTGTATCTTATTTGACCCAGTTGGTATCTCCTTCATTCTTACAGTGTTTCCTTGGCTTCCCTTATTCCACAGTCCCTTGGTTTTCTTGATCAGGATTTGGCATCTCCAGGGTTCCATCCAGCCCATCTTATCTCACTTGACACATGCCCTGGGCTATCTTATCTGTTTCTATGACTGCAGTTATCTTTGCGTTGATGCTCCAATGTCTGATCTCCGCTCCAGATTTCTCTGTTAATCTTCCAATCCACTTTATCTAGCCTCTACCGAGTATCTGCACATGGATGTCACATAGCCGCCTCAAACATGTCAGTTCAGCCCTCCAAGCCTTCTTTAGTATTCTTTGTAAAAGCTCTATCAGCTCTCTGATGCTGGAGACTCCACATCGCTCTTCACTTACCTTCTTCCTCCTATTCACCCTATTTACAAATATGGTAGATTTTACCTTCTGAAAACTTCTCACAGTGATAGAACTCTCTCCATTCCAATTTCCACTATTTTAGTTAAAGTTGCAATCATGTCTCATCTGGGCTCTTGAAATGGTCTTCCAGTCTTTGGGCTTCTCCCTCCCCTCCAATCCATTTTTATACGGTATCTCATCATCTTACTTCTCTGACCAGATCCCTCTTATGCTCTCTTCTTTCTCTGAAGGTAGTCCATAGTCCTTAGCATAGAATAAAGCCCCTGCATGACCCGACCTGTCTTACCTCTCCAGCCCTATCTCTCTTCTCACATGAATCCCTGGCTAGATATTTCATCTACTCTCAACTTCTCTCAGACCCTTTCACATGCTAGGCTCTTTCTCACCTATGAGCTGGTCCTTCTGCCTAGAACACTCCTTTACCTGTTTGATTCCTCTTCCTTGGCACCTCCTTGGCCCTACCTCTAGGCCCTCTATGTAATATATTCCTACTTATATTTCACATTGGTAATGCATCCTTGGCAAACTCCAAGTGAGTTAGGTGAAACATCTAGCTTAGAGCTGTGCAGTTAATAAAACAAATACTCCTTGAATCAAAACCATGATTTTATCAAAACCATATTGAAATTCGCAGAAAAACATGATCTACTGAGCATTGCCTTCATCACAGAGCTTGACTGTCTCCTGCATATGGAGCCACATTCTTAGTATACTCTCAAAGAATCAAGTAAAATATTAAAAGAAATAGTACAACTGCCAAAAACTTGCAGAAAGATTACTTCAAGAATAAAACTTCAAAGTTTACATTTAAAAATCACAACCTTTTCAAAGTTTTGTAAGTTTTCAGTGTAGGACATAAAATTATTTTTCTATAGATAATGATGAAAGTGTACAAGAAAGCATTCTTTGCCTTAAAAAAAGAAAACAGAAATAGGCAACCACTATGAATATTTCCTTAAGTAGGTTCATACTTAAGTTGAAGTCATGTTATAGAAATTTTTATCTCCTAATTTCCTCTGTTCCCAGTATATCCGGAAATGTCACCTTGGATATTAATACACATTTACTCAGTGCATCCAGTGCCTCATTACTTTTTTGGCAATGACTTTTCTATCAGATTTCTAGCTACCCTTAACTGATCCTGCAAAAAATAATTGAAAAGGGGGGCACCTGGGTGGCTCAGATGGTTGAGCATCCAACTTTTGATTTCAGCTCAGGTCATGATCTTGGGGTTGTAAGATGGGGTCCTGCTGTCAGGTTCTGCACTTGGTGGGGAGTTCGCTTGAGATTCTCTCTACCTCTCCCCCTGCCCTTCCCCCGCCCCACTTATTTGCCTGTGTACTCTCTCTCAAATAAATCTTAAAAAAAAAAATTGAGGAGTGAAAATAGAGACATGAGTAATTTATTCTAGAGTAGGATCAAATTACATATCCATTGGCGGGTAGGGGCTGTAGCCCTTAGCACTCTGGGCTTCTCACTTTTATAACACTTAAGACTGTAAATATATATTTATTGAGGTAAATGGAAACATATATTTCATGGAAAAACAAAAATACTCCATAAATATATGGAAATCTTTAAGGGAATAAATAAAAAGCAAAAGTACAAGATACAATTTTCACCTTTCATTCTGGAAAATGCCCCAAAGATAATAAGAATGCCCTCTGTAAGAGGGGAATGAGCAAAAAGGCACTGCGATACATTATGCAAAGTCAAAAGTACAAAGATATACAGTGCTGCATTGTTCACAACAACAACAACGGCAACAAAAACTAGAATAAAAAAATCTAAGTATCTATCAAAGGGGTGCCAGATAAGTAAATTGTGGTATAGGTACACAGCAGAATCCCACGTAATCATTAAAAAGATTAGTGTAGTTCCATAAACACAAAAATAAAATGTCTAAAATGATGCCCATGATATACTAGTGAAGAAAAGAAAGGTGAAGGACACTGTGTGGGGAGCATTATAACTCGTGTGAATTCTAGTAAAGCATTATAACTAGATCTGGATAGGCTTGCACACTCTCTTGAGTTTAGTGGGCATGTTGCTCCTCAGATATGTTCTCACAGCCTTGAAAGGGCAGGTGAGTTCAATCATATGGGTATAAGATTGACCAGGGACCTAGATAGATTCCAGTCCACTCCATTCCTATTGGGTCTACTGGTAGCTTTCATCTGAGAGCTAAGGTAATTGGACATTTGCCTTGCTCTTTCCAAAGAGAAGGTTTTTCAGTAGGCATTATGCCAGTGGAAAGGACAGCCTTGAAGGACTTTCCTGAAGGAATAGAAAATCAGTTAGAGGAGCATCTCTTTAAATGAACTCAAGGGCCTCTCCTGATGTGATGGACCTTGAGAACATGATGGTCTTCTAGCATAATGTAACACCTGAGTTTCAGAGTGATCCTCTAGCCTAAAAAAAGACCGATAATGGTATGTATACTCTATTTAATAAAGCGGGGTAAAGTAGAGCACATTTTAGAAAGGTTTCATTGCAAATGGATAAAAGAAGAGCTTTAGAAATTCAAGCATTAGGGGCGCCTGGGTGGCTCAGTCGTTAAGCATCTGCCTTCGGCTCAGGTCATGATCCCAGGGTCCTGGGATCCAGCCCCCCCCCATCGGGAAGGAAGAAAGCCTGCTTCTTCCTCTCCCACTTCCCTTCCTTGTGTTTCCTCTCTGGCTGTCTCTCTCTGTCAAATAAATAAATAAAATCTTTAAAAATAACTTAAGCATTACATTTTAATTATCTGTAAAATTATTTTTCAGAATGTAATATTCCCTAAAGGAGATTTTTCTGAAACTGATAAATTACAAAGGATGAAAAACATTTGATTCTTCTTAGCAGCTGTGTCTTCCCCCAGATAAGCAAATGCTTGCATCTGGTCTCTCTCAGAAAATGCCTGTCTCTCCTTAGATAACTGCTTGTGTTAAGACCTCAGCAGCTTGATGAGTTCAATAAAAGCCATGAACTTGAGGTTTTTTTCTTTGTTATTGTTGTAAGATTGGGAGTGGCATTTCTTCTAGTTCTGTACATTCTAAGCAGAAACTAGATGTCTCTGTTGGAGAAATTTAAACAGAAAAAAATGACATGACCTGATTTAAATATTTGAAAGATAATTTTAGCACATATGGAAAAAAAATAGAATGAGCCTGGGGCAAAGGGAAAGCAGGGAGGCTCTTGCAATAGCCTAGGTAAGAAGTGATGATAGATCACACAATCCAGCAATCCCACTTCTGAAAATTTGCCCCAAAGAATTGAAAGTAGGGTTTTGAACATGCATGTTCATAGCCAAGAGGTGGAAACAATCTAAATGTCCATTAATAGATAAACAGATAAAGAAAATGTGGTATGTATGCAGTGGAATATTACCCAGTCTTAACAAGAAAGAAAATCCTGTCAAATACTACAACATGGGTGGACCTTGAGGACATTCTGTTAAGTGACATAAGCCAGTCACAAAATGACAAATAGTATTATGATTCCACTACTGTGAGGTATGTGACATCGTTATACTCTGAGAAACAGAAAGTAGCATGGTGATCAAGAGGTTAGGGGTAGGGGAAAGGGGAGTTGTTTAAGGAGTGTAGAATTTCAGTTTTGCAAAATGACAGTTCTGGAGATCTGCTTCACCACAATGTGCATATATTTGACACTACTGAGCTGTACACTTAAAAGCAGTTAAGATGTTAAAATTTATGTTATAGGTGCAAGAGAAAAAAAAGAAGTGATGGTGGCATGGACTAGCAGTTTCCTGTAGGAAAGCGGGCTTCCAGTAGGAACATTCAGGTTGCCATTTCTAATGGTTAATTTTGATCTCGCAACCTTGAGACTGGGACTGAACCGAAATCAAGAGTCAGACTGAAACAAGCAGGTGTTCCTGTGATGGCTAATTTCATATGTCAACTTGACTAGACCATGAGGGGCCCAGATATTTGGCTTAATATTATTCTGGGTGCTTCTACAAGGCTGTTTTTTTGTTTTGTTTTGTTTTGTCTTGTTTTTAAAGATTTTATTTATTTATTTATTTATTTATTTGACAGAGAGATCACAAGTAGATAGAGAGGCAGGCAGAGAGAGAGGGGGAAGCAGGGTCCCAGCTGAGCAGAAAGCCCGATGTGGGGCTCCATCCCAGGACCCTGAGATCATGACCTGAGCCAAAGACAGAAGCTTTAACCCACTGAGCCACCCAGACACCCCTAAAAGGCTGTTTTTGAACGAGATTAACATTTAAATCAGTACACTGAGTAAAACAGATTGCCCCTCACCCCAATATATGTGGGCCTCATCCAAACAGTGGAATGCCCAAATAGAACAAAAATGCTGACCTTCCTGGGAGTAAGAAGGACCTCCTCCCTCCTGACTGCTTTTGAGCAGGGACATTGTCTTCTTCCTGCCTTCAGACTTGAGCCTCTTCCTGGCTTATTTTCGAATCTGTTGGCCTACAGACTGGAACTAATACCATAGAATCTCCTGGCTCTCAGGCCTTTGGACTGAGACTAGAACTAAACCATTGGCTCTCCTGGGTCTGTGCTTGCTGACTCACATAGCAGATCTTGGGACTTCTTAGCATTCATAATAACATGAGCCAATTCCTTACAGTAAATTTCATATATTTCAATAAATTTCAAATATATATGTTATTGTTCTGTTTCTCTAGAGAACACTAACATGTCATTATAAAACAAGAAATGAAATTTTATATCATACTAATTTAAATGTTTTATGTAATAATTTTTATTTATTTCATTTTTTAGTTTGAGCGAAGTAGATTGAATATCATTTTTTGTGTATACACGTAAAATGTTTAAGGCTGAGTGAATTCTCTGTGCATGTTTTTACAATAATTGTAGTCAAATGTAACCACCCATTTTAATATCCCAAAATAATCCTTTGGGATTCCTGATATAAACTAAAAGATTTTTGTTTAAAATTTTTGATTTCTGCTTAGTAAAATGACTTCAGCTCATCAACTGGTTCAGATTTTTGTCTGCTACAATTCACGTTTAGACAGATACTAAAACATGTTTCTTAACACTGTCTAAAGCTGTCCTCTTCTTTTTCCCATTATCCCTCTCTCCCTGAACAATTCAGCCTTTGTGTGAGACCACCCCACCCAGGGGGTTGGGAGCTGCAAAGCTCCCATTGCAGGGTACCAGTGCCTGAGCAGGGTGAGGTGGGTATCTGTAGTGGGACATCCAAGTGCAGGGTACTAGTGTCTCAGTAGAGTGAGAGGGGTGCCTGCATGGGTGGGGGGCCCAGTGCAAGGGTGTTGAAGCCTAAGCAGGATGAGGTAATGTCACTGTGGTGGCAGTGGCAGCAGTGGCACAACTTAGGGCATCCAGCCCAAGTGCGAGGTCCTCAGTAGAGTCAGCTCTGCATGTGGTGCTGCATCCTGAGTTGGGTAAGAAAGGTATCCAAATTTCAGCGCCTGTAACTTTCAGAAACATCAAGGTCATGAAGGTCAAGGGAACACCAAGGAACTGTCATGGTCTAAATGAGACTAACAAGACCTGTTAACTCGAGGGGGTGCCTGATTCTCTTCTGGATCCTTGTAAAACTAGGACAACTGACAAATTTGAATGAGATATGAGGATTAGATGGAACTAATGTATCAGTGTGAATATCCTAATTTTGATGGGTATATTATGATTGTGTTGGAGAATGCGTTTTTGTGTGGGAAATAATACATTGAAGTGTTTGGGGGTGATGGAGTGTCCTGTTGACTTTTACCCAAATGGTTGGCAAAATGGTCTTTGTACTGTTCGTGTAGCTTTTATGTAAGTTTGAGATTATTTCAAAAGAAAAACAAGACGAGGAATCATATGTCCACCTCATTTTCTGGCATTATGGCAGCTATTGACTAAACTGTGATAAATCAGGCTTACTGGTTTGTGTACTGGTTTCCTTCTTTCTCAGTTTTAAGAGACAAAAATACTTTCTACTCTTGTGGGCCTTCCCTCATTTTCTTTAAAGCAAAGTTTAATGGGATTTGCCTTTGGAAAACACTTAAGCTCACGGTGTTGACTCTTAAAGAAATGAAAACACTTGAGACTTGATAATGTACAATGTGCTAAATTTTAAGTGAACAAATAATGAATATTATATGATTAAAAACACCTGTCAAAATGCTTATAGGAAAACAATGTCAAAAGTTCTTTCTAAAAAATACTGCAATTTTGTAGAACTATATTTTTCACTATTTATTATGGTCTTTTGGTTGGGCTTTAATTAGGTAGAGTTCTTACTCTCCTCAAGCTTTGCTGTGAGAATGCAATAATTAATAAAAATAAAAGGAAACAAATGTTTGGAATCTGTTTCCTTGAGTGTTTCTTTTGCCAAGTTGTTCCTCTTGCCTCTAAGGCAAGAGTTGGACTTTCTACGAATTTATTTCACTTGTGACTATGATGCCTGTGTATCTTGTCAGGCATACACACAGTCATTTAAACTTATATATTTGCTTTTTATTAACTATCTACTTAACTGTTAAAGTGGTCACCACTGAATTTTAGTCGATTCCTAAGCAGGAAAAAAAATTTTTTTAAATGCAATTGTATTCAGGGTACTCTGCAGCAGATATGAGTGAGACAAATTCAAGGGGCCACATTTTCAGATACATTTCATTTTCTGAAATTCAAATTTATTAATTTCCAAATATTGAAATAGCTATGCCAAGCACTGACCTAAGCACATTAATAATATTAATTCATTTCACCTTCCAATAACTGTGTGAGGCATTTATTATTTTTATTCTCACTTGACTGATGAGAAAATTAAGATACAAGAGTGTAAGTAACATACTCAAAATCTCAGTTAGAAAAGAGCACAGCCAAATTTGGAACCCAGATGATCTGGTTCAGGAGCCCCTACCCTTCGGCACAATGCTATTCTTTCTTCTTAACGAGAACTATCCTAGATGGGTTATCTATATAAAATAGATGTTCAAGAAAGTTTAAGAATCAGTTAACTCTCAGCCAGGATTGCAGACTGAGCAAAGAGAGTTGCTTCAACTCTGCCTAGAGACCTCATTAAAATTATCATAGAGGAAAACCAAGGAATAAATAAATAACAAAATAGAAAATGGAAACAGACTTGTGAGTTCAACAACTTTCTGGAATTCAGAAAAACCAATTTGGCCAAATTCTTTGGTCAAGGAATTCACAGGGGAAATTAGAAACTATTGTGAGACAAAGGAGAATGGGAAAACGGTAAGTCAAAAGTTATGAGATGAAGTGAATGCAGTACCACAGGGAATATTATAGGTGTAAATGCTTACATTTAGAAATAAGAAAGTCTCATATCAGTATCCTAATTTTATATCAGCTAGAGAAAGAAGAAGAAACTCAAAGTTAGCATGAGGAAAATAATAGCAAAGATCAGAGAATAAACAAAATAGAGAACAGGAAAAAAAAAACAACCCAACAATAGGGATATCAATAAAACTAAGAGTTGGATGGTTGAAATGATCAATGAAATTGAAAAACCCTGAGCTAGATCACTTGAAAAAAAAAAAAAGAGACTACTTCAATAACTAAAATTAGAATTGAAATATGGGACATTACAACTAATCTCACAGAAATGAAAAGGATTGTAAGAGAATACTACAAACACTTATATGCCAACAAATTGAATGAACTATAAGAAATGGATCAATTCCTAGAAATATACAACCTGCTAAGACTGAATCATGAAGAAATTAAAAAATTTGAACAGAATAGTAAAGAGATTGAATCTGTAATAAAAAATCTGCCAACAAACAAAACCCCAGGATCAGATGGCTTCACTGGGGAATGCTACCAAACATTTAAAGAATTAACACCAATCCTTCTTAAACTCCTCTAAAAAACTGGAGAATTGAACACTTCCAGACTCCTTCTGTGAGGACAGAATCATCCCAATACCAAAGCCAAAAACACTGTAAGAAAACTATAGACTCTATACAAAATTGAATCATTACCTGGTACACCTGAAACACATTTAACAAGTTAAAGGCCAATTATACCTCAATAAAAAAAAAACAAACTATAGACCAATATCCTTGATAAATATTGATGCAAAAATCCTCAGCAAAAACCTCAGCAAAATACAAGTTCATCAGCACATGAAAAGAATTATACATTATGACAAAGTGGGATTTTTTCCTGGAATGCAAAGATGCCTCGACCCTCACATATTGGGTCAAATGGTTTTCAATCAGGGTGCCAAGACCCTTCAGTAGGGGAAAGGAGAGCCTCCTTGACAAACGGTGGTGGAAAAACTGGATACCAAATGCAAAAGAATGAAGCCATATACAAAAATTTCCTTATATCTTTTTACAAAAACTAACTCAAAATTGATCAGACTTAAACTAATGCCTAAACAATAAAAATCCCAGAAGAAAACACCAATGAAAAGCTTCATGGCATAGGATTTGGCAATGATTTCTTGGATATGACACCAAAAGTATAGGAAACAAAAGCAAAAATAGACAAATGGGACTATATCAAACTTAAAAAAGCCTGTGCATCAAAGGAAACAATCAACAGTGATAAGGCAACCTACAGAATGGGAGAAAATATTTACAAATTACATATCTAATAATGAGTTAAATATTCAGAATATAGAAAGAACTCCTACTACCCAACAAGAACAAAATAACCTGACGAAAACATGGGCAAAGAACTTGTACAGACATTTCTCCAAAAAAGATACAGAAATGGCTAACAAGTCTAAGAAAAGGTGCTCAACTTCGCTAATCATTAGAGAAATGCAAATCAAAACATAATGTAATACTGCCTCACATTCATTAGGATGTTTACTATCAAAAAAAAAACAAACAAACAAAAAACCCAGTAAATGTGTTGTTGAGGAGGTAGAAACATTGGAATTCTTGTGGGAATGTAAAATAGTGCTGCCACTATGGAAAAGTCAAAAAATTAAAAATACAGTTATACCATATGATCCAGCAATCCCACTTCTGAGTGTTTACCTAAAAGAATTTGAAAGCTGGGTCTTGAGAGATAGTAGTACTCCTGTGGTTCACTGCAGTATTGTTCACAATAGTCAAGAGGTAGAAGCCACTCAAATGTTCATGGAGGGATAAATGAATAAAGAATGAATAAATGTAGCACATACATGAAATATTATTCAGACTTCAAGAAGAAAGAAATCTTATATGGGACGAGGATGAAGTGTAAGGACATTATGCTAAATGAAATAAGCCAGTCAGTCACAAAAAGAAATACTCTATGACTCCACTTATATGAGGTACCTAAAGTTGTCAAAGTTTAGGAACAAACTAGAATGGTGGTTGCCAAGGGCTGGGGGGAGGGGAGAATGAGGAGTTTTTCAATGGATATAGATTTTATTAAGCAAGATGGAAAATTTCTAGAGATCTGTTGCACAGCAATGTGAACATACTTAACACTACTAAACTGAAAAAAAAATAGAGTCCTATCTTTTTTCAATTTAGACACTGAAAAATTTGTGTATGAAATATTATGATGTCTGGGATTAACTTCAAAATAATCTGAAGGTTGCTTGCGGGGGGGGGTGAAAGTTGGATCAACTGGCATCAGTTGACAATTCTTAAAGTTGAGTGGGTTCATTATACCATCCCTTCTACAACTATGTGTGTTTGAAATTTTCCGGAATGGAGTTAAAATAGAAAAGGGTATTAAAATGAAAAATTAAATCAATAAAAGAGCTAGATGAGAAATTCAAGGAAATATCCCACATTCGATAATGAAAAAAGACTAAAAGAGCATGTGAAAGAAAGCTAAGAGACATACAGGACCTCCAGGTCATCCAATCAATAGGAGCACCAGAAAGAGAAAATAAACAAATGGAGGGCAGGGATAAAATATTTTTTATCAGATGGATGTTATTGCACTTTCATTACTGGTAGGAATATAAATGGGCAGAAATATGTAAGGCATCAATTTTAGTATCTTAAAATTGAAAATTGATATTCTATGACTGAAATCTCTTCTATCTACCCTAGAATAAGAGCTGCATATAGTAAATGTTCTTAAATAAATGACTAATTCTTGAAATTAACTAATTACTAAATAAATTCTGGTTATTTAAATTCAGGTATATCCATATAATGTAAAATTCACTGAAAGAAATGAAGTGTGTGCAAATATAAAAATATCTCCCAGATACATAATTAATGATAAAAATAATTTACAGAATGAATATTCTCAATTATATTTAAAAAGATACAAATTTTATATAGCTAAAGGAAGACTATAATTACTTTCATGTATATGAAGTTTCAAATAATACAATATTAACTATTTCTTAGGTTGGGTTCTACGTAAAGAAAAAGTTTACAGAAGGATTCACTTCTCTGAGTTTAACTTGCTATAAAAGTGAAATATACTATTCCTAAGAGGAAGGAAATAATTCATCTTACTTTCAAAAGGTAAAACTGGCTTTGCCAGGTTCTCCAGCATAGTTAGACCTACGTGGTCACTTTTTGGGCGAAGGACACAGAAAGGCCATGCCCCCAAGGATTCATGTATACTTCTGCAAATGTCATTTGACCTAATACCACTGGCTAGCAGTGTACCCTACCCTGTGGGAACTGAGGTCCTGGTGTGAGAAACCTATGCCCTTAGCAAGCCAGTCTTGGTTTGGTGGGAATATGTCCCAGAGACAGACAAAGGAACACGCATATATACTCGGATACTTTTATTTTACACAGGAGAACTGAGGCCCAAAGAAGTATTTTATCAAGCTCACATACCCAAATAACCTTTTGAGCATATCTGACAGCATGGCCATGAATTTTTACTTCTCTTGCCTGTTCGCTCTGTATCTAGCGTTCGCACATTTGCACTTAGGTATCCCTGTCAGGTGAGGAAATGGGATCAGCAAATGGCACAGCCATGGGGAGGACTGGAGACCTCCCACTTCCAATATTTCTTTACATCTCTAATCCATACAAGCTGGCCTCTAACTCTGAATCACTGGCACCATTAGCACGATTTAACCTACCTTTAGTTGGTTTCTATATATCCGAAGATCCTGCAGGGCTTTTGTTTCCAAGTAGTTCTTAAATGTTTGAAGAATCAAAGATAATAGTAGCTTTAATATTTTAAGTGCTATATTTTGGGTTTATTACAAGCTCTAAATATTACCTATAGTTTAAATACAACTCCAACAATCTGAAGGGGAAAATTACAATTGCTGATATATTAGTTACTTTGGCACATATCAGCTAAAATTCACAAGTGTTATTAAGGCCACAAAACTTCAACATTTTCTGATTTACTGAGGCACCCCTTTCCCTACTCTTTAGTCCTAAGTGGCCATGTTTTCATAGGACTGGCATTTTCTCAACCAGTTCTCTGGGTACTGAGTATATTCCAGATTTCTGTGTTGGAGTACATTTGGATCATCAAAACAAGCTTGTAAGTACTTCTATCTGGGGGCCACATACCAGGTACTTGTTTTAAAATGATTTTAACACTACCTGAACAGCTCTCTTCAGCCTAGAAAACTGGAAAACAGGCCAGTAGCTCACTACCTGGCTTCTGATTAATAATTCTTTCATGTGTAAACCAAAAACACTAGCTTCTAAGAATGGATCACTGCTTACCTCATACAGCTTATCTATATGCTTACCTTAACTAGACTCATATTGTGGAGTTTTTCAAGTACTATGCTTATGGCAATGTTTATTGAACAGTTACAGTAAAATCTTTTAGTTTCCCAAGCTAATTGGTTCATTACATTATAATTAGTTAAAAAATACCTGAGATTTTGAGTTTATCAACTTGGCATAGTTCTTTCCAGATTCAGTCCCACTCAAATCCCTGATGTCTGAATTATTTTTTGAAGTCTAAAACAAGTAGAATCAAGGACTTGGATACTGGAAGAGATAGATGTGAAATCAATGTTTGAGTGACCCACGTGGCTGTGTGGTGGACCATGGATTGAGAAAGAACCCAAGTTTGCAGGAGGGAAGAGGATTTTCATCTTAATGTCAGGTTTGAACTGCGTGAGGTGCAGGCTGTCTAGTACACAAGCAGATGTACAGAGCAATCTCAGCTGAAGTCTGAACACACATGGTAACTGAGGACAGTGGACAACATAGTACAGAGAAGTGAAGATCTAAGTCCAAACCCAGGAAAAAGGCATTTCATGACTTAATTCTAATCACAGTGACTTTTTCTGGTCAACTTTGTAATTTGCAAAAATTTTGTTTTTTCTACAAAATTTTCTCTAATAGAGAATTAGGCCTATTGAGGATATCCAGAGGATTATACAACCTAAAAAGCAAACATTTCAATACTTCTATGGGACATCAAGAGGATGTTCATTCCATGAGCCCATTTAAATCTCATCTATGCTACTAATAATGCTCCAGTCATCAGGCAAGCCAAACCTCACAGCCAGTTTCCAGATTTGCACAAGAACAGCATTTAAGAAAATAAAGCATAAACAGTGGACTGCCTGGGTGACTCAGGTGACTGAACGTCTGACTTGATTTTCCTCGGGTCAAGATCTTGGGGTTGTAAGATTAAGCCCTGTCAGACTCCACATTCAGTGGGGTCTGCTTGGGATTCTCCCCCTACCCTGCCCCCCAAGCAGTCCTGCTCTCTAAATTTTTAAAAATAAAAAAAAGCATAGAGTCTAGTAGCTAAACAATGTTATCCATTACTGTGTCATAGGGGTCTGCCTAAATAAATTTGCTCTACTAATGACACGCTTTTCTCTTAACACACATCTATTAAATGTTTATATATAAACTACACATTAGTATAGCTCCACATTAAAAGAAACTCCAAGGCCTGTATATACAGTTCTATAAATATAACCTAAACACTGGGTCTTTTTTTGACCTGTTAATTAAAACACTTCTCTGCAAAACTGCTTAATATAAAGGCCAATATTTCCAAAATATTTAACAATTTGCTAAGTTTACTCTAGCGTAATGTCAAGAGAAAGGATGTATTAATTGGCAGAACTTAGTATTTCCCATGTTAGTTACCTGACTACAAAAGCACCCTGTATCTACTTAAAATCAGAATTTTTGGGATTAAAACCCAGATGTCTTTTGGAAAAGCTAATACGCAGCCAGTTATGAACCACCACATTGTATACATTCATCAATGCTAATGTCTCCATGTATTTAGTTAATACAACTTAGTTTTCAGGTGATGTCAAGAACCAATTGCTTTAGTGGCCTCTTAAGATACAATGAAAACAGGACAGACCACCCATCCCTAGAATATTAACCTAATTTTCACTACGCAAAAGGTGGACAAGGATTTTGTAGTACAACTCTGTACTCCTAAAATACGTGGGTATTTAGGAAAAAAGTCAACAAGCCTTAACAATGGATTATCAATTTATTAAAAAGGTTGATTTAAGCATCTGCAATGGTGACTTCAACCTCAACTCCTGGCTCAATACTGATGGATGTAATCTGCTTAACAATCTCAGAAGGACTGTGCAAATCAATGAGCCGCTTGTGGATCCTCATCTGAAAACGATCCCAAGTCTTAGAGCCTTCACCACAAGGAGTTTTTCTCGTAGTGATTCTCAGAGTCTGCAACAAAAGACAAAGGAAACCAAGCATTTATGGTTTTATGCTTATCCCTAGAACACCTACAAAACTAGTACTTCCTTATTTCATTTGTTAATACTTCCCAAAGCATCATTCCTTTTTACCGAAATCACCATCTATTTATGACCGCAAATTAGTTTTCCTCAGCCAAGACAGTGCCCTTAGAAAAGCACCATACCCCACCCAAGAGAAACAGTTTCACAGTTAGCTGTGAAAATCAGGCACTGGACATGAACCAAGTTTTACCAACAATTTTTCTTTTAGTTTGTGTTCCTCCCCTCCCCCCCGATTTACTTCACCTTGGTAGGCATCCGAACTGGTCCTTTCACTTTGAGATTCTTTTCTTTTGCGCCTCTGATCAAATCAGCACATACTACAAAAAAAAAAAAGCATCTTTTCAGTTCTTTCAAAACAGTCAGAGCGTTAGTAATTTTAGCTGATGCTGGCTCAGAATAGCGTATAAAACTATCATCATCGTTCAACACAGTAATCGTCTCCTCATCGCCAACAAGGGTTTAAAAAACACCGTAACAGTTAAGCATAGATCCTTCTCCTTTGCCTTTTCTAAGTTAAGCAACTTGTCACTTGAGTCCTGAGTCAATCCTGTACAGCAACAAAAACAAGTTCGTTCTATTTTTTGCCCACAGGTCTCAACCTGAAAATACCATACTGACCCTTTTCCAAAGATTTTACGTTGCGGCTGGTGAGAGTAATTCTAATTCGGTGAATCGCCACCTCCGGTTCCACGGGTGTCTTCCCGGTGTCTTTAAAAGCCTATCATTACACAAACAAAGACAGATTTCTTAAAAGCCTGGAAACGACCTTAAAGGGACTTCCCAGGCTCCTCTACCATCTCACGACCTCCTCCACAGAGTAAGTGGGGCTCGTATTCCCACCGCTTCCTCCCATCCCGGAATCCGTCCCCAGAAGGGACCGTGTCCCTCCGCGTCCCCAACCGCGCGGTGCCGACCCCCGCCTCACCATGACTGCGGCGCGGCTTCCTGACCGACTTGTTCCTCGGTGAGAGCGAACAGCGGTGAGTCAGGAGCACAAGCGGGGCGTCTAAAGCACCGCCGGACCTGCGACCGCGTCTTCCTCAAAGAGGAAGGCGTGAGGCCTGCGAGGCGCTTATATAGCTGCCCTCCCGTCTGCATCCGGGTCCCGCACGCGCCTCCGCGCTGCCCCGGAAGAGGAATTGTCCTGAGGGCTCCCGAGGCGGCTGCGCGAGTCGGGGCTGGAGCACTCGAGGAGTTGGCGGGAAAGGCGTGGCTGTGGGTGCCCCCTTTCGGCCGGGAGGACTTAGAGCCCCGGGAGGCGGCGTCCCCGCCCCTGCAGTTACCACGGTCCTCTGGCCACCTGGAAGAGATGACAGGGAGACTATGACCTAAAACCCGAGAAACTCCTCTTCCTGGTGCACCTACCCCTGGCCTCTGCAAAGACTCGTGTAGTTTTTACACTGCAAATGTTGCTTCCTATACAAACCGAAGCACTCTTTCTATGAGCAGGTGGGTAACTTACTCTGAGTTTAACTCACGTAGATATTGGGGAAAATGACTGACCACCTGGTCGTGTTGTTTCAAACCTTATTCATAGCCTGAAACACATTTTCGGGATATTTCGCCTTCTGGCTTCCCAGAGCGGCAGATCCATCTAATTCGTTTCTAGAAAGCACTGAATTTGGGTTCTTTCCCTTGGAGGAAATTGAGGGCAAAAATGCCTGGCTGCCGGGATTATCCTGTGCATCCGGAGGCCCACCCTGGAGACCTAGGCCGTCTCCCGAACTCTAAAACATGCTATCGCCTCTCTGTTCGGATAAGGTAATATCGGATAAGACCCTTCAAGATCTCCGTTATACTGAGTTTATGGGACAAAGTACAGTGGAAAAACCAAGAGCGGTCAACTGTCTTGGGTAGCCAGGAGAGAGCGTAAGGAGGACACATATACTTAAGGATGACAGAGTGGTTAAGTGGAAGGAAATAGGTAAGACTGGTTTTGGTACAGGGCAGAAGGAAGAATAAATAACCTCATTATTTTACATGTGAACTGCTGAATGCAGAAGAGTTAAATGTGCTCAGACACACAGAACTGGTGAAGGACAGACCTCTGACCCCTCCCATTAGGGCTCCTTCTTGAGCCTTTCCCTTCTGTTCCTTGGAGGGAAATCATACTTAAAGCTTTTATCAAATAATAGCACAAATTTATTTGTTTGGTGATAATTGGGCATAGCTAATAGCTGGCTTTCTTTGGCTCATAAATATATGTATATAGATTTTTCTGCCATTTACCAGTTAATTTAAATATTAAAGTTTGTGTATTTCTAGTTCAGTTATTCTAAAGTGTCATCTGGCTGTAAAAACCATTATTGGGAGAATTTGCAGCAAAAAAATCTGAAAATCTGTGGTCTTAGTTTACTAGCTGTAACCTAAATGAGACTTCATAACTCAGGGCTTTAACTTACTGCTATGGCTACCAGTAGGAATGCTTGAGAACTGTGTTTGTGATTTTTTTTTTTTAAAGGAACAAATCTGGTACATTTATTCTTAGGTTTCCCTTCCCCTTCAAGTACTTGAGAAAATTGTGAACAAATTAACTTCCTTGACCTTAGAAAAGAATTTCAGTATAGAAAAAGGCTAATTGTGGCCCAGCATGTAAGGGAAGAATTGTAGATGTGACCAGAACTCAGGAAACAGCTGGTTGAGATAACAGAAAAATGTCACGAAAGCCTATTTTTCAAATTTGTGTTTAGTTGAGACATTTTGTTTTTTATTTTTCTCTTGAAAGTTAACTGCTCCTGTAGGCCCCATGTTTTCATTAAAAAGGTAATGTTCTAACATAATGTAAGATATTGGAGAAAAAGTAAAAATTGACAATTTATCCAAAAGAAGAAAATACAGGTTGCCATCCTTAATGCCTTAGATCAATTATGCATATTATAAGATTATAAGTATTTTGGTATTAACCAAGTTGGTCTTTGGGAACGTTATACCCAAATAGGTATTTCCTCTAGCAGTTTAATGAAGATTTTACTGTGAAAAGGTGGAATTAAATATCCGTTTCAGTTTAAAATAAAAAAAAAATTCTTAGGACCATTGCAAACTTTGTGTTTTCAACATATCTATCCATAGCTTTCCTTTACTGATTTTTGTAGCTCTTTCAAAATGATCTTGTAAAGACTCTTACTATAGGTGTTTGTTCCTGTCTGTGGACAGCCATCTACTGGTCTCTTGCTGCAATGACAGTGTCATCATACTACTTACAAAAGGAAATTAACAGAAGTTTAAAACTACCTAATTCATGGTACACACTATTGGTAAAACAGTAAAGAAAATGAATGTGTTAAGTGTCTGTTTAGACACAGTTTTATTAGCAGAATTTTTGATCTAAATAACTCTGTTTAAATTTAAGAATAAAGTCTGAAATTTAAGGATAAAAACCAGGAAGTTTAAAACTTACTGTCATGGTTACTCATGTTGTACTGGTAGGAGAGTGAAATGTGGAGGCAATTCCTGGTGGTTTACAAGGATTACATACGAGGACTTAGAACAGTACTGGGTACATAACATTAGCCAGCACTGTACTAATATCAATTTTTTTGATCCTCACATCTACCCTGGAATGTAAGTGCTGTTATTCGTATTTTGTGCATGGGAAGACTGAGGTTAGGTGGCCTGCCCAATGTCACAGGAAGAGCTGGTGTTTGAAGCTCTGCAGTCTAACTCCAGAGTTTGCACTCTTACTCTCTCTCCTATGGTGTCTCTCACTATATATTTGGTCTTACCATTATCATTAGTAGCTGTACTTACCCACGATATATAAAATCCTATTCTGTGAAATAACATAGCATAGCAGGGCACTCTCTATTTTACTTTAGTTGAGGTTAGAAATTTTATTGAGCTACTAATATGTGTCCATTGTAAAATGGACTTATTTTTTAACTCTTTCCTTTTTTTGGCTTGAAGCTCTGTAGATACTCAAGGCCAGTTAACTCTATTTGCTCATTAAAATCGTTAAACTGAAGTGAGCAATGGAACAGAGCTGGGGACACAGATCTTTTCATTGAGAATGATTCCTATAGAACTTGCCTTGAGTTGGTAATTTTCAATCATGTTTAACTGCAGAGCTCACAGAATTCTCTATAGGGGTAGAGACTGAATGTCTTATCCACTAGACCTCATAGTACTTCTTTTCCCCCTTTCCTTCTCCTGTTCTCAGGCCTGCAGGCCCAGAGATTCTAACATTTCTTGAAATGCAATCTGACAAATTAGTCTACTTCTGTCACATAGTGCCATTTCCTAGTTTTAGCAGAGGACTCCCATAGTCACACATTTGTGATCCTGATATCATGTAAAGGAGCCAGGGATAGATTTACCCATCAATCATTTTTTTCCCTGAGGTTGTGCTTTTCATGTTATATAGAATTGGTATCACTTTTTAGAAAATACCATTTGCCTCCCTTAATGGAAGCTATCACCACACACTAATTCTGCTGCATTGCTTGTGTGGTGGACAGCCTCAAATATGGCCCACAGTGATCTCCACTACCTGTTATTCATGCTCCTGTGGGGTCTTCTCTTGAATGTGGAAATGTGCGACTTGCTGTAAATGCTAGAATTTGGCAAATGTGCTGCAATTCACTTCCAGGAATAGATTAAATAAGATTCTATAGCAGACTCTCTCCCTTGCTAGTTTTTTTTTTTTTTTTTTAAGATTTTATTCATTTATTTGACAGAGAGAGAGAGAGACAGGGAAAGAGCACAAGCAGGGGGAGTGGCCAGGCAGAGGGAGAGGGACAAAACAGGCTCCTTGCAGAGCAAGGGAAGCCCAATATGGGACTCGATTCCAGGACTCTGGGATCATGACCTGAGCTGAAGGCAGTGGCTTAACCAACGAACTGAGCCATCCAGGTGCCCCTCCCCCTTGCTAGTTTTGATAAAGCAAGCTGCCATATTGGGAGCTGCTATAGGGAGAGGACCAAGGAAATGAGGGTAACCTGTGGCCAACACCCAGCATGAATTGAGGCTTTCAGTCCAACAGCCCCCAAAGAACTGAAATTCTACCAACAACCATGTGACTTTGGAAGCAGATGTCTACTTGGTCGAGTTTTCAGACGATACCTCAGCACTGGCACTCCTTAAATATTACATCCGAGGTGAGTACCTCCCAAGGCCTTGCAACCTGTTCCTGGCTCTGATGGGCACATGTAGGAGAGGCAGCTGTAGTGCAGCAAAGAGGACACTGATGGGGGTTGTGAGGACATGCTCAAGTCCACTGCTAGGTTGGCCACCTCTCAGAAGTCATCCCATCTACATGAGCATTAGTTTTCTAATTGTAAAAAGAGGGTGCTGGACTATGTGATCTTCCCACTTCGAAAGAATAAACAGATAAAAAATAAAACAAATCCAAGAATATCTCTTTACCACCAACATATTACCAGACATTCAAGATGGCTTCTGCCTCCTTTGTCTCTCCTTTCTGCTCCCCAACACCGAAGAAGCTATAGAATCTACAGGGGAGGAGGCTTGAAATAGCAGAGGAGACTCCCCTCTCCCCATTTCAAGTACTTTGATCTCAGGTGGCCATCATCTGATTTAGCCATGATAGCCTCAGTACATAACCAAGATGTTATTATTACTAGTGCTAACTTTCACTCAAGAGTGCTCCAGTTTGGATTATAAATGTTATAGTTTCTTTACTCAAGCACAAGTCTACCTGATGATAGCGAGGACAAAGCTTTGAATTGGATCAATTTAGGGTTTCAAACTGAGTTAAACTGAGTTTTAATAACCCGAAGTTACTGGAAAGTCATTGACTCTTTCCTAGATCTTAATTAAGGGGTGGGAAAAGATGAATGACACAATGTAGTTGAAACCAGTAATTAGAAGAAAAAACTTTTCCATGTTTATATCCCACTGGATGGGGTTCATCAAAAGTTAACTGATTGCTAAGAAGGACCCTCCATGTTCTGAAATTATTTTTCTAAATTGTCCTATGGTTTCTTTTAGTAATTTCTGAATTCATTTTGGAATGAATTTAGAATTTTATCAAATGCCTTTGCAGTAACAACTAAGTGGGTGTTCATATGATTTTTAAAAATCTATTAATATGGTGAATAAATTTCTTAATATTGAGCCTTTTTTGTATTTCTGGAAAAAATCTCTTGACAAATATATTACAAATGACTTTTTTAAAACATATTTTTAAAAAAGATTTTATTTATATGAGAGAGGACAAGCAGAGGGAGAGGGACAGAGAGAGAGGGAGCAGACTCCCCGCTGAGCAGAGACCCTGACATGGGGCTCAAGCCTAGGACCCTGGGATCATGACCTGAGCCACAGGCAGATGCTTAACCAACTGAGCCACCCAGGTGCCCCTCAGTTAGACTGTTTTAAAGATGTGTGTGTGTGTGTATGTTTGTGTCTCTGTATGTGTATTAATGGGCTGGCATCAAAGAAACAAATTTGGAAGCTTTCCTTCATGCTGTGAAAAGTTTATACAGTAGAGTGGTTATGTGTGTCTTAGACTTAGTAGAATGTATGTTTTATTGAGAGGTAACTATAAACTATAATTTCTTCAATAGTAATTAATTTGCCTTAATATCTCTGTTCTGGGATCAATTTTAGCAATTTGTAATTCTTTAGAACAGTGATTCTCAAACTTTTCATTCGTAGTGACTCTTTACATGCTTAAAAGTATTTGAAGAACCCAAAGAGCTTTTGTTTGTGTGACCCTGTGTCTATTAGTATTTGCTGTATTAGAGGCTAAAAATGAGAAGTTTGAAAACATTTGTTAATATTTAAAAATAGTAACAAACTTATTCATTGTTAACATATTTTGTTAAAATAGCTATTTTTATTACTTTTATATGTTCACAAATCTCTTTAATGTCTAACTTAATAGAAGAAAGCTCAATTTTCATATCTGCTTCTGGACTCAATCTGTCACAATATGTTGTCGTTGAAGTATGTGTAGACATTCTGTGTGAGAACAGATAAGAAGTTGGAAAAGGGAGAGGATTTTAATAACCTGTTTAGATATTTGTGGATATTCTTCTTTGATACACTTACACTGGCTAAG
The DNA here is from genome assembly GCF_002288905.1 of Enhydra lutris kenyoni. Classification (NCBI taxonomy): domain Eukaryota; kingdom Metazoa; phylum Chordata; class Mammalia; order Carnivora; family Mustelidae; genus Enhydra; species Enhydra lutris. The sequence continues at coordinate 9,974,435 of NW_019154125.1, read as the reverse complement.
TAGGAGTTTCTTAAGATTAGGTAAAATGAGACTCTGAAACCATATCAGTGGCCTTTTTGTACACTCTTATAATAAAATCTATTTGTCTTTCTTGTACTTTGAATGAATTTTTTACCCCTACTCATACATGATTTTATAACATGCATTCATCATTTGGGAAATATTGGTTCACGGACTTATGCAGACCTTCTAATGTTGACATATTCTACTATATAATACTTTAAAAATTATATTTATCATCACTACTCAGTTTGTCAGAAAAGACCTTTAAGTATTAGGAAGGTCTGAACTCCACGGTGGCAGACACAAATTTTCCAAAATCCTAATTTTTTCTCAAAATCTCAAATTTTATCATTGGCAATTGGCTGTTTATGGTTCTCCTTTAAGTGACAGGATCACTTTGTTCATCTCTCAGGAGATGTCTAACAAATACACATGTCTGCATAACCACAGTTTGTTTTTCAAGTTTTTTTTTTTTCCCCAGTAAAAATGATGTTTGATGAAGAAAGAGGCTGGCTGAGATTCAATCTCACAAGCTTTTCCTCAAAACAGACATCATGCCTCAGTGGGTATGAAAACCTCTTTCTGTCAACTTCCAATTTGATCACAGAATATTAAAAGGAAAGGATCGAGATTTAGTAAGATTTTTTGGTATTACTTGCTTTTTTAGCATTCATCTAAAATTGTGGGTTTTTTGTTTTTGTTTTTGTTTTTGTTTTTGCCTTGGGTGAATTAAGCCTAATTCATATATTTTAGAGCCATTTAGAGTATTTTATTTTCTGTGAATAGTCTGTTCATTTCCTGTACTCACATTTTCTATTAGGTTATTGATTTTTATTCAGATATTTGGTCTGTGCTCTCTTATGCAAATTAGCTCTTCATCTGTGATCCGAGTTTCAGCTTGTCATTTGTCTTCTAATTTGGCTAATAATGGTTTTTACCATGTAGACATTTTATTTTTTGTTGTCAAATTAATTACACTTTTATTCCTTTGGATTTGGGGTCATATTTATCTCTCACAACTTCCTTTTTAAAAATTCCCATGCCTTTTTAATGATGGTTCTGAGGTTTCATTGTTTATTTCTTTGATCGTTCTGAGATTTTTCTGATCTAAGATATTAGGTGAATTTATTATTTTTCCAGATGTACTTAGTTGTTGCACTTAAATAAACTTAGTATTTCTTGATCTCTGTTGTAGACATCTTGTATGGAAAATAATTTGTTAACACTCATTTGCTGAACTGTGAATGGTATATAGCAGTGTGCCATGTGCTATGTACTTTTATCTCTATCTTACCAATGTTGAGACTTAGATAGTGGAAATAAAGCCTATTGATGTGCATTTTTTTTTCATTTTAACAGCTTTGTTAACGTGTAACTAACATACAGTAAACTGCATATGTTTACTAATTTTTTCTTAATTTCAAGAATACTCATTTCCTGGCAATAACAATCCAATAACCATGAACACAACTAATGCCTGTGTTGTGATGTTTAAATACCATCCCCCACTACAATAATCCCTGGCTCATTGCAGGAATGCCTGATTCTGGACATGGCAGGAATTTATAAGATGAACTTGGGACAACTTGTGTCACAAAGCAAGGAAGATTAATGGATTACGTTAAAAGAACAAGGGCCAATATGGAGAGGCTTCCATTAAGTCAGTTATGCGGCCATTTGAGCATCAGAATAATAATGACTAGAGTTGATAGACATGAAATATATAAAGAAAAATAGATGTACAGTGATACCAAAAGAGAGAGAACAAGAAAGTGTGTGTGTGTGTGTGTGTGTGTGTGTGTGTGTGTGTGTATGTGTGAGAGAGAGAGAGAGAGAGAGAAAGAGAGAGAGAGAGATACAGAGAGAGAGAAAGAGAAAGAACAAGACCATATGGGCAGAAAAGAGAAAAATAACTCTAAGAACTCATTGAATGCCTAGTAAGTAACGAAGGTGCTAATGCCATGTGAAAATTGGAAATTAGGAACAAAAATTAAGCATTTATTTTGACTTTCTTATACATACTGTATTTCCACCAAATAGTTCTATTTTCAAACAGAACTTTCAAGTAATAAGTAGGATAGAAATGATAAAATTAGGATAGCATCATTTTAAAATTCCAAATTTAATAATTGAATCAGGCAGCATATAATGGATGGAATTATTACAGGAGAGAAATGTCAAGGGGAACTTCACAATGGAGAGGTTTACTGAACCCACTTATTCATTTTAGAATCTCTAAAGGTGGAAAAAGTAATGTGCTTCTCCTGGGGTAAGGTACACAACACCAAATAGGAAGTATTCCTTCTCAAGAATTTGAACCTGAATTTAGGTAAGGCTCTAAAACTAAATTCCACTTACAAACAATATGAAGGACAGCAGAGAGAGACACCACAAGGAAGCCACAAGGCAAATCTGGTATGTGAGACATTCTATTGAATGTCTCTGACCTGTTTCTGAAAATACACAAACAAGGAGGATGGGCTCTCTAGATTAAAAAATACCTAAATGCAATGTGTACACCTTATTTAATTCCTGATTCAAATAAAACAGTCATAAGACATATTTTTGAGGCAATTAGGAAAACTTGATTATTGACAGATTATTAGATATTAGTGAGGAGTTATTAATTAAAGGTGATAATGGCAATATGGCTATGTAAGAAACATTCATATACTTAGAGATGCTACTGAAGGATGTAGGCATGGAATGACATGACTTTTGTGTTTGCTTTAAGATACTTCAGCAAAGAAAATGTAGGAAAAAATAACTAAGTGAAGCATGTTCAGCAAAGCTGTGGTAATTGTTAAGTCTGAAGATTGATTATACTGGTCCCTCTACTTTTGTATATGCTTGAAAATGTTCATTAAAAAACATTTTGAGATTATTTTAGAAGTTAAAGCAAGTAATGATGAGGACCAAACTAAGATAAAGATAGTGGGACAGCTTTGTGTTCCCAACTCCTAGCAAAATGCCTGATTTTGAACATAATAGAATTCAGAACTGCTTTTAATGAGTAAATACACATTTCTTTGTCTAAACTGCAAGTTATTTTGGGAAAGGTGCTCTGTCTTTATGGTTTTTGTATCTTTCACATATCCTATTCATTTCTTCAACAAATATTAATTGATCACCTACTGTGTGTCAGATACTGTTTGAGGGCAGATATTATTGAGGCCACATTTTCTCTCCTGGAGCCTACATTCATTAGATTACATAGTGAAGGAGGATGGATTATTTTTTGAAAGGTAAGCAAATAAAAAGGATGGTTTCATAGAATAATTATTTTTCCTAAAGAAAATAAAAGTTAAATGGCATAGAGTAGGAAGTGACTGGGGAATAAGTTGTGACTGTTTCTTCTTAAGGTAGAACATTCAAGGGTGCCTGTGTGGCTCAGTTGGTTAAGTGACTGCGTTCAGCTCAGGTCATGTTCCCAGAGTCCCAGGATTAAATCCTGCTTCAGGCTCCCAGCTCCATTGGGAGGCTGCTTCTCCCTCTGACCTTCTACGCTCTCATGCTGTTTCTCATTCTCTCTCTAAAATAAATAAATAAAATCTTTAAAAATGGATAGAATATTCAAGGTAGAAAACACTTAAGCCGAATTCTGAATGATGACAAAGAACTAGCCATTCCTTCAGGCAGGAAGAGACTTAGTATATTACACGACAGAATGAAAGATGCTGTGTCTAGGCATGGTAAATGTGGGAGAAGGGTGAAAAGTGAAGTCTGAGATGTAGTCAAGGCCCAGTTCATGTTGGATCTCTTAAGCTATGTGAAGGAATGGGAAGGCAATGTAAATTTTTAAGTAAGGACATGGTATGATATGATTTAGGTTTTTAAAACCTAAACAAGGCTGCTGCATAGAGAATTGACAATAGGAATGCAAGATATTAGGAAGCCTATATAATTGTCCAGAGAAGAGATATTAGTGGTTTGGACTGGGCCTTAGCAATACAGATGATGAGAAGTCATTGAATTTGAGACATATTTTGAAGTAGACATGACTAGATTGGGTTTGGAAGATGGAGGAGAAAAAGAATTAAGACAACTTCTAGTTCTTGGCTAGCAAATAGGTGCATTTTGGAAACCTTAACTGAGCTAAAGGAGACTTGGAAAGCAGTGGAAAATAATCACTTTGTTTTAATCAAGTCAAGTTTGCATCGTTAATAGAAAATGAAGACATGAAGGAGGCAGTAGGATCTTGCTCTGAACTCAAAAAAGAGATCAAGGCTGGAAATATAAATTGGGGGCCATAAGCTTGGAGATGATCATGGTTCTGGAAAAATCATGCAAGGAGGAGGCAAACAGAAGAGAAGAGGGCTCAGGACAAAGCCCTGGACACTCAGCATTTAGAATAGGACGGAGGGAAAGGAATCTGTGAAGTAGGAGAAAAATAGAATAATGAAGTCAAGAGAAATTAGAGTATTTCATAAAGCAGTGCTCAAACTGTGTTAATGTTGCTTGGAGATCAAGTAGGAATGGAGAGAGAATCCAAAAATCAATCAATGTATCTATTACATTATATCACTAGAATAAAGGACAAAAACCACATGATCATTTCAACAGAAATGGAAGAAAAATATGACAACGTTCAACATACCTTTTTTTTTTTTTAAAGATTTTATTTATTTATTTGACAGAGACACAGTGAGAGAGGGAACACAAGGAGTGGAAGCAGGAGAGGGAGAAGCAGGCTTCCCGCTGAGCAGGGAGTGCGATGCTCGGACCCCATCCCAGGACCCTGGGATCATAACCTGAGCCAAAAGCAGAGGCTTAAGGACTGAGCCACCCAGGTGCCCAAAGTTCAACATACCTTAATGATAAAAACACTCAACAAACTAGGACTAGAATGTAACTTACTCAACATAATAAAGGACCTCTATGGAAAACCCACAACCAACATCCTACCTAATGATGAAAGACAAACAGGATTGCAGAATACAAGATTAATATAAGAAAATCGAAGATGGCGGACAAGTAGCAGGCTGAGACTATTTCAGGTAGCAGGAGATCAGCTAGATAGTTTATCTAAAGATTGCAAACACCTACAAATCCAATGGGAGATTGAAGAGAAGAAGAACAGCAATTCTAGAAACAGAAAATCAACCACTTTCTGAAACATAGGACTGGCGGAGAAGTGAATCCAAAGCGATGGGAAGATAGACTGCTGGGTAGATAGGGGCTGGCTCCCAGCAAGCGGCGGAGCAATGGAGCACAAAATCAGGACTTTTAAAGTCTGTTCCGCAAAGGGACATCGCTCCAGAGGCTAAACCGGGGTGAAGCGTGGGTCAGTGTGGCCTCAGGTCCCTCAGGGTCACAGAAGGATCGGGGGTGGCTGAGTGTCGCAGAGCTTGCAGGTATTAGAACGGGGAAGCCGGCTACAGAGACAGAGCCGAGGAGTGAGCTCACAGCTCGGGGTTACCTTGAACCGGTCTCAGGCTCAGTGAGCTTGGAGCGTGGCCGGAGGCCAGGCAGACGGGAGTAAATGGGCGCTGTTCACTGAGGGCGCACTGAGGAGTGGGGCCCTGAGCTCTCGGCTCCTTCGGGCCGGAGACCAGGAGGACGCCATCTTCATTCCCGTCCTCCGGAACTCTACGGAAAGCGCTCAGGGAACAAAAGCTCCCCAAAGCAAACCCGAGTGGATTACTCAGCCCGGCCCCTGGTAAGGGCGGTGCAATTCCGCCTGGGGCAAAGACACTTGAGAATCACTACAACAGGCTGCTCCCCCAGAAGATCAACAAGAAATCCAGCCAGGACCAAGTTCACCTACCAAAGAGTGCAGTTTCAATACCAAGGAGAGCGGCGGAATTCCAGAGGAGGAGAAAGCAAAGCACGGAACTCATGGCTTTCTCCCCATGATTCTTTAGTCTTGCAGATAATTTGTTGTTTTTTTTTTTCTTTTTCAATTTTTTTTCTCTCTTCTTCTAAATTTTTTTTAACTTTTACCCTTTTCTTTTTTAACGTTTTAAACTAGTTTATCTTATATATATATATATATATATATATATATATATATATATATATATGTGTATATATATATTTTTTTCTTTTTTTTATTTTTTTTTTTTTCTTTTTCTTTTTTTAATTGTTTCTTTTTTTTTTTTTCTGAACCTCTTTTTATCCCCTTTCTCCCCCCTCACGATTTGGGGTCTCTTCTGATTTGGTTAAAGCATATTTTCCTGGGGTTGTTGCCACCCTTTTAGTATTTTATTCATATACTCATATCTGGACAAAATGAGAAGGCGGAAAAATTCACCACAAAAAAAAGAACAAGAGGCAGTACTAATCAATACAGACATTGGTAATATGTCAGATCTAGAGTTCAGAATGACAATTCTCAAGGTTCTAGCCGGGCTCAAAAAAGGCATGGAAGATAGTAGAGAAACCCTCTCTGGAGAGATAAAAGCCCTTTCTGGAGAAATAAAAGAACTAAAATTTAACCAAGTTGAAATAAAAAAAGCTATTAATGAGGTGCAATCAAAAATGGAGGCTCTCACTGCTAGGATAAATGAGGCAGAAGAAAGAATTAGCGATATAGAAGACCAAATGACAGAGAATAAAGAAGCTGAACAAAAGAGGGACAAACAGCTACTGGACCACGAGGGGAGAATTCAAGAGATAAGTGACACTATAAGATGAAACAACATTAGAATAATTGGGATTCCAGAAGAAGAAAGAGAGAGGGGAGCAGAAGGTATATTGGAGAGAATTATTGGAGAGAATTTCCCCAATATGGCAAAGGGAACAAGCATCAAAATCCAGGAGGTTCAGAGAACCCCCCTCAAAATCAATAAGAATAGGTCCACACCCCATCACCTAATAGTAAAATTTACAAGTCTTAGTGACAAAGAGAAAATCCTGAAAGCAGCCCAAGAAAAGAAGTCTGTAACATACAATGGTAAAAATAATAAGATTGGCAGCAGACTTATCCACAGAGACCTGGCAGGCCAGAAAGAGCTGGCATGATATATTCAGAGCACTAAACGAGAAAAACATGCAGCCAAGAATACTATATCCAGGTAGGCTATCATTGAAAATAGAAGGAGAGATTAAAAGCTTCCAGGACAAACAAAAACTGAAAGAATTTGCAAACACCAAACCTGCTCTACAGGAAATATTGAAAGGGGTCCTCTAAGCAAAGAGAGACCCTAAAAGTAGTAGATCAGAAAGGAACAGAGACAATATACAATAACAGTCACCTTACAGGCAATACAATGGCACTAAATTCATATCTCTCAATACTTACCCTGAATGTGAATGGGCTAAATGCCCCAATCAAAAGACACAGGGTATCAGAATGGATAAAAAAACAAAACCCATCTATATGTTGCCTACAAGAAACTCATCTTAAACCCGAAGACACCTCCAGATTTAAAGTGAGGGGGTGGAAAAGAATTTACCATGCTAATGGACATCAGAAGAAAGCAGGAGTGGCAATCCTTATATCAGATCAATTAGATTTTAAGCCAAAGACTATAATAAGAGATGAGGAAGGACACTATATCATACTCAAAGGATCTGTCCAACAAGAAGATCTAACAATTTTAAATATCTATGCCCCTAACGTGAGAGCAGCCAACTATATAAACCAATTAATAACAAAATCAAAGAAACACATTAACAATAATACAATAATAGTAGGGGACTTTAACACTCCCCTCACTGAAATGGACAGATCATCCAAGCAAATGATCAACAAGGAGATAAAGGCTTTAAATGACACACTGGACCAGATGGACATCACAGATATATTCAGAACATTTCATCCCAAAGCAACAGAATACACATTCTTCTCTAGTGCACATGGAACATTCTCCAGAATAGATCACATCCTCGGTCCTAAATCAGGTCTCAACCGGTATCAAAAGATTGGGATCATTCCGTGCATATTTTCAGACCAAAATGCTCTGAAGCTAGAACTCAATCACAAGAGGAAATTTGGAAAGAACCCAAATACATGGAGACTAAACAGCATCCTTCTAAAGAATGAATGGGTCAACCAGGAAATTAAAGAAGAATTGAAAAAATTCATGGAAACAAATGATAATGAAAACACAATGGTTCAAAATCTGTGGGACACAACAAAGGCAGTCCTGAGAGGAAAATCTTTAGTGGTACAAGCCTTTCTCAAGAAACAAGAAAGGTCTCAGGTACACAACCTAACCCTACACCTAAAGGAGCTGGAGAAAGAACAAGAAAGAAACCCTAAACCCAGCAGGAGAAGAGAAATCATAAAGATCAGAGCAGAAATCAATGAAATAGAAACCAAAAAAACAATAGAACAAGTTAATGAAACTAGGAGCTGGTTGTTTGAAAGAATTAATAAGATTGATAAACCCCTGGCCAGACTTATCAAAAAGAAAAGAGAAAGGACCCAAATTAATAAAATCATGAAAGAAAGAGGAGAGATCACAACCAACACCAAAGAAATACAAACAATTTTAAGAACATATTATGAGCAACTATACGTCAGAAAATTTGACAATCTGGAAGAAATGGATGCATTCCTAGAGACATATAAACTACCACAACTGAACCCGGAAGAAATAGAAAGCCTGAACAGATCCATAACCAGTAAGGAGATTGAAACAGTCATCAAAAACCTCCAAACAAACAAAAGCCCAGGGCCAGACGGCTTCCCGGGGGAATTCTCCTAAACATATAAAGAAGAACTAATTCCTAGTCTCCTGAAACTGTTCCAAAAAATAGAAATGGGAGGAAAACTTCCAAACTCATTTTATGAGGCCAGCATCAACTTGATCCCAAAAGCAGACAAGGATCCCATCAAAAAAGAGAACTATAGACCAATATCCTTGATGAACACAGATGCAAAAATTCTCACCAAAATACTAGCCAATAGGATTCAACAGTACATTAAAAGGATTATTCACCACGACCAAGTGGGATTTATTCCAGGGCTGCAAGGTTGGTTCAACATCCGCAAATCAATCAATGTGATACAACACATTAATAAAAGAAAGAACAAGAACCATATGATACTCTCCATAGATGCTGAAAAAGCATTTGACAAAGTACAGCATCCCTTCCTCATCAAAACTCTTCAAAGTGTAGGAATAGAGGGCACATACCTCAATATTATCAAAGCCATCTATGAAAAACCCACTTCAAATATCATTCTCAATGGAGAAAAAACTGAAAGCTTTTCCGCTAAGGTCAGGAACACGGCAGGGATGTCCATTATCACCACCGCTATTCAACATAGTACTAGAAGTCCTAGCCTCAGCAATCAGACAACAAAAGGAAATTAAAGGCATCCAAATCAGCAAAGAAGAAGTCAAACTATCACTCTTCGCAGATGATATGATACTATATGTGGAAAACCCAAAAGACTCCACTCCAAAACTGCTAGAACTTGTACAGGAATTCAGTAAAGTGTCAGGATATAAAATCAATGCACAGAAATCAGTTGCATTTCTCTACACCAACAACAAGACAGAAGAAAGAGAAATTAAGGAGTCAATCCCATTTACAATTGCACCCAAAACTATAAGATACCTAGGAATAAACCTAACTAAAGAGGCTAAGAATCTATACTCAGAAAACTATAAAGTACTCATGAAAGAAATTGAGGAAGACACAGAGAAATGGAAAAATGTTCCATGCTCCTGGATTGGAAGAACAAATATTGTGAAAATGTCTATGCTACCTAAAGCAATCTACATGTTTAATGCAATCCCTATCAAAATCCCACCCATTTTTTTCAAAGAAATGGAACAAATCATCCTAAAATTTATATGGAACCAGAACAGACCTCGAATAGCCAAAGGAATATTGAAAAAGAAAGCCAAAGTTGGTGGCATCACAATTCCGGACTTCAAGCTCTACTACAAAGCTGTCATTATCAAGACAGCATGGTACTTGCACAAAAACAGACACATAGATCAATGGAACAGAATAGAGAGCCCAGAAATAGACTCTATGGTCAACTAATCTTTGACAAAGCAGGAAAGAATGTCCAATGGAAAAAAGACAGCCTCTTCAATAAATGGTGTTGGGAAAATTGGACGGCCACATGCAGAAAAATGAGATTGGACCATTTCCTTACACCACACACGAAAATAGACTCAAAATGGATGAAGGACCTCAATGTGAGTCAGGAATCCATCAAAATCCTTGAGGAGAACACAAGCAGCAACCTCTTTGACCTCAGCCGCAACATCTTCTTAGGAACATCGCCAAAGGCAAGGGAAGCAAGGGCAAAAATGAACTATTGGGATTTTATCAAGATCAAAAGCTTTTGCACAGCAAAGGAAACAGTTAACAAAACCAAAAGACAACTGACAGAATGAGACAAGATATATGCAAATGACATATCAGATAAAGGGCTAGTGTCCAAAATCTATAAAGAATTTAGCAAACTCAACACCCGAAGAACAAAGAATCCAATCAAGAAATGGGCAGAAGACATGAACAGACATTTCTGCAAAGAAGACATCCAGATGGCCAACAGACACATGAAAAAGTGCTCCATATCACTCGGCATCAGGGAAATACAAATCAAACCCACAATGAGATATCACCTCACACCAGTCAGAATGGCTAAAATTAACAAGTCAGGAAATGACAGATGCTGGCAAGGATGCGGAGAAAGGGGAACCCTCCTTCACTGTTGGTGGGAATGCAAGCTGGTGCAACCACTCTGGAAAACAGCATGGAGGTTCCTCAAAATGTTGAAAATAGAACTACCCTATGACCCAGCAATTGCACTACTGGGTATTTACCCTAAAGATACAAACGTTGATCCGAAGGGGCATGTGCACCCGAATGTTTATAGCAGCAATGTCTACAATAGCCAAACTATGGAAAGAACCTAGATGTCCATCACCAGATGAATGGATAAAGAAGAGGTGGTATATATACACAATGGAATACTATGCAGCCATCAAAAGAAATGAAATCTTGCCATTTGCGACGATGTGGATGGAACTAGAGGGTATCATGCTTAGCGAAATAAGTCAATCGGAGAAAGACAACTATCATATGATGTCCCTGATGTGAGGAAGTGGAGATGCAACATGGGGGGTTAAGGGGGTAGGAGAAGAATAAATGAAACAAGATGGGATTGGGAAGGAGACAAACCATAAGTGACTCTTAATCTCACAAAACAAACTGAGGATTGCTGGGGGGAGGGGGGTTGGAGTAGGGGGGTGGGTTTATGGACATTGGGGAGGGTATGTGCTATGGTGAGTGCTGTGAAGTGTGTAAACCTGGCGATTCACAGACCTGTATCCCTGGGGATAAAAATATATTATATGTTTATAAAAAAATAAAATAAAAATAAATATTAAAAAAATAAGAAAATCAACTGTATTTCTAAACTGAAGCAATAAATAATCCAAAAATGAAATTTAAAAAAGATTCCATTTCTAATTGTATGAAAAAGTATAAATTTTCGGAAATAAATTTAACAAAAGAAGTCAAAAACTTATAATCTGAAAATTATAAACATTGTTGAAGGAAATTAAGGAAGGCCTAAGTAAGTGTAAATACATCCAGTGTTCATGAGTTGGAATAGATAATATTATCAGGACATCAATACTTCTCAAATCAGTATATAAAATCAATGTAATTCCTATTAAAATCCCAGTTGGCTTCTTTGCAGAAATTGTCAGGCTGATCCTGACACTCACATGAAAATTTGAAAACAATCTTGAAAAAGCAAAACAAAGTTGGGGGACTCGCACTTCTGGATTTTAAAACTTGCTTCAAAGCGATAGTAATCAAGACAGTGTAGTATTGGCATAAGGACTGACATATAACCCAGTGGAATAGAATTGAGAATCTGGGAAAAAGCTCTCACTTATTAGAAAATTGATTTTTGAAATAGAAATTAGAATATGATTAATAGGGGCTGGGGAAGGAGGAAAAGAGGACTTTCAATTCAATGGGGAGAAGGAATAGTCTTTTCACAAATGGTGTGGGGACAGCTGGGTACTCATATGCAAAAGAATGAAATTGGACCCCTACTCATACCATGTACAAAAAAATTAATTCAAAATGTATCTAAGACCAAAATGTAAGAGATTAAACTTTAAAACTCTTAGAAGAAAACATAAATGTCTGTGACCCTGGATTTGACAATGGTTTCAGAGATATGATAGCAAAAGCACATTCAACAAGAGGAAAAAAAGATAAATTACACTTCATCAAAATTAAACACTCTTGCACGTCAGAGAACACTATGAAAAAGTGAAAAGATAACCTAATGTAATGTGAGAAAATATTTGCAAATCATAAATCTGATAAGGGAGGTATATATAGAATGTACAAAGAAATCTTATAATTCAATAATACAAGACAAATAACCCAATTGAAATATGAATAGAAACTTCTTAAAGATATACAAATGGCCAATAAAAATATAAAAAGATGCTCAACATAATTAGCCATCAATGAAATGAAATAAGAATTAAGAAGACAATTGATAACAAGTATTAGTGAAGATGTGGAGAAATTGGGAGCCTCTTACACTGCTGGTGGGAATGTGAAATGGTTCAGCTACTTTGGAGGACAGTGTGTCAGTTCCTCAAAAGGTTATTTACTATCTGACTTAGCAATTACACTCCTAGATCTATACCCTAAATAAATGAAAACATATCCATGCAAAAACTTGCATGTGAATGTTCATAGCAGGATTATTCATAAGAGCCAATAAGTGGAAACAACAGATGAACAGATACATAAAATGGTGTGTGTGTCTATAATGTTATTTTAATATAATATAGAGTAGTATATGTATAATATATATAATGTTATTTGGCAATAAAATGAAATTAAGTATTGTTACATATTACAAAGGAATTTACCTTGAAAACATGAGGCCAAGTGAAAGAACCCAGTCAAAAAGACCACATCGTATATGATTCCACTTACATGAAATGTTAAGACTAAGCAAGTTTGTAGAGATAGAAAGTAGATTAGTATTCATCTGAGGTTTGAGAGGGGAAGAAAAGTGGAGTGACTGCTAATGGGTATGGGGATGTTGAAAATATTCTCGCATTGTTTATGATGATGTTTGTGAATATACTCAAAACCATTTAATTATGTACTTTAAATAGGTGAATTGTATATGTGAATTATATCTTAACAAGGCTGGTTTTAAAAACAAGATAGAAAATGGACCACTGATTTCTCAAAGTGGAAGCAGTGGCATGACCTTGATAACAAGATATTTCAAGACAGTATTAGTGAGTTTTGAAGTGGGGACTGCTCTTTGAAAAACTTTTACTTTAAATGGAAGCATGTGGGTACATAAACCATTTATTTCATTTTATTATATTTTTTGACTTAATTTTTTGTGATAAAAACATAAAATTTACCATTTAAAGCATTAAGTGTACAGTTCAGTAGTGTTATGTGTATTCACATTGTTAGGAAAGGATCTCCAGAACTTTTTCATCTTGAAAATTTGAAATTCTGTACTTATTAACAAGTCCTTTTAAGTTTGATGTAGTCTCATTTGTCCATTTTTATTTACTCTTGTTGCCTGTGCCTTTGGTGTCATATGCAAGAAATCATTGCCAAGTTCAATGTCATGAAGCTTTTCTCCTCCTTGTTTTATAGTTCTAGGTCTTATGTTTAGGTCCTTAATCCATTTTAAGTTAATATTTGCATAAGAGTAAGGTAAGAGTCTAATTTCATTCTTTTGCATATCCAGTTTGCTCAAAATCATTTGTTGAAGAGATTGTTCTTGTCTCATTGAGTGGTCTTGGCACTCTTGTCAAAGATCATTTGACCATATATGTGAGGGTTAATTTCTGGGCTATTTTATTCTATTGGTCTATTTGTCGATCTATGCCATTAGCACGATGTGGATTATTGTGGCTTTGTAAAACATTTTGAATCAGAAAGTTGTGAGGCCTTCAACTTTGTTCTGCTTTAATCAAAATTGTTTGGGTTATTTGGGGTCCCTTGAAATTCTATATGAATGTTAGAATGAATTTTTCTCATTCTGAAAATTATCATTGGGATTTTGATAGGGATTGTGTTGAATTTGTAGATTGCTTTGGGTAGTATGGACAGTCTTAAAAATATTAAAGTCTTCCAATTAATGAACAGAAGATGTCTTTCTATTTATTTATTCCTTAATTTCTTTCAGCACTATTTTGTCATTTTCAGCGTACAAACCTTTCACCTCCTTGGTTAGATTTATTCCTATTTTCTTTTTGATACCATTGTAAATTGGAATTGTTTTCTTAATTTCCTTTCCATATTGTTCATTGTTAATATATACGCATGCAAGTGATTTTGGTGGCCATTTATTTTTAAATAAGTATTTCATTATAAAGAATTTTGAAATTGGAAATAAGAAAAGCTTTTAAAAAATAAAAAAAGACACAGCCACAGTTCCCCAGACAACCAGCCCCAAACAAAAACTTCATTCTTTTTCTACATGTTTTGAAGATGATTTGTTTATTTAAAAAGTGATTAAAAAAAAACTGATAATTTTGTATCCCGCGCCATTCACTTAACACTGTAGTATAGCTATTTTTATGTTGCTATAATCACTGTAACATTTTAAAATCAACTATTGTATTGTAATTTATTTAACCATTTTGGACATTTACCTTGTTTCAAATTTTGCTCAAAATAAATGGCTCTTAGTGAAGATTTTATTAATTAAAATACTTATTTTGTAGCATTTGCTATGATGGAGTTCCAGAAGCATTATTAGTGAGTCAGTGAACGGCAAGGGCTTGCCAGAAAATTTCAGTAATCTCTACTGTCACCAGCAACGTATAGAAGATTCTGTTTTATTGCAACTTCATTACCATTAAAAATATCATGCATTGTCTATTTTTAATACACCCTATTTCCCCTTTGCATTTCTTTAAGGACTTGTGAGATTAACATTTTCCTGTATTTCGTATTTGTCTCCTAAATGTAAATCGACTTTTCAAGATTTGTACATTTCTCGATTAGAACATGGTGATATTTCATTTTTATTTTTATGTGTTTGTTATAGAAAAAGTATTAACCGTTGTCAGTCACATTTTGACCAAATATTTTTCTCAGCTCATTGTTTGCATTTTATTTATTTTATTTTACTATCCAGAAGTTATCATTTTTATTATTTAAATGTGCCAATCTCTATAGTTTTTACACTTGCTTGTAGAAAAGTTTAGAGATTGTTTCCTCCTTCGAATATGTATTAACAATTCAGTTCTGTCTTCCTCCAGTCTTACAGATGCTCTCCAATCCATCTGGAAGTGATTTTGGTGTGTGGTATGTAAAGTATTTATTTAAAAAAAATATACTTTTAGGGGCGCCTGGGTGGCTCAGTTGGTTAAGCGACTGCCTTCGGCTCATCAAGTCTGGGGATCGAGTCCTGCATCGGGCACCCAGCTCCATGGGGTGTCAGCTTCTCCCTCTGACCTTTTAACCTCTCATGTTCTCTCTCAGTGTCTCTCTCTCAAATAAACAAATAAAATATTTAAAATATCTGTATCTATATATATGTAGATATATATACTTTTAGTAAAGCTATTGGTGGTAGGCTAAAAGCTCCTTGAAAACAGAAAGCATGACTTACTCTTTGGTTTCCTCCACTTGGCGAGAGAGAAGACTCACTAAACACAGCCTCTGTTTCCTCTGGCTTCAGCAGCCACGCTACAGTCAGGAAAGATGGGTTCCCTCCTCCTTCCCTCTGCTCAGAGACGCCAACTGCTTGTCTCCTTGGCTGGTGTCATGACAGCTCCCCAAGGGCTACTGCCTCTGTCCTCTCTTGCAAACGTCTACCTTCCCAGAATCAGGGAAAAGGTTACCCCAGCTGTTAGCCAGCAGCGCCCCCTAGCGCCTATTTTTATTTTAATTGTTCTGATTTCAATTTTTCATAGAACCGTCCACCCTCCCCATGGGTAATTTTTCCTGGAAGACACCTCAAACGATCTTCTTCTCGATCCCTAAGGTTGCCTAACCTACTTGCCCTGATACTGTTTTCAGAATAGATTTCTTTTCCATTTGAACAAACTCCTCCTCAACTAAGGAGATACTATTATTTCCTGGTTGTCTTTCTATCTTTTTGATAGGGTGAGGTGGAGGGATTGTGGGTGGGGACCCGCTATTGGCCCTAACTTCTTAGAGATCTCTTCCATGAAGACTCTGAGGCTTTGTACCAACAAAATCCCAGTCTGGCCCTTCCCTTGCCTTCACCGATGTCTGCAGTTGTGAGTTCCAACTACAGATCTGACTCTGGGATCCCATTAAAGAGTTAAAAAAAACAAAAACAAAAACAAAAACAAAAACAAAAAAAAAACCCCCAAAACCCAAAGCAACCAATTCTTAAATTGAATTTTTGTTGCCTAAGGAGGAATCCATAAAATAAGGAGGTGGTGAGGATACAAATAAATGAAATCCACAAGTAGTCCTCAAATCTAATTAAAGCCAATGCTGGACAACAGACCTGTTAGGAAAAACAAAACATAGAATGTATTTCCATAATTTTCTCTCTTACACCCTAGTCAGGGTGCTAAGGAGTGCCAGAATGGCCAAAATACAGACAGCAAGAAATCCAGAAGACAGATCCTGAACAATCCACGAGTTACATACTCAAGCCTGAATTCAGTCAGCCGACTCTATCACAGAAACATAATTGTCCTTGTGATGGGTAATTCTCGCTCAAATTAATAGCAGGAATTTCTGAAATAATTACGGAACAATAAAT
Organism: Enhydra lutris kenyoni; assembly: GCF_002288905.1. Classification (NCBI taxonomy): domain Eukaryota; kingdom Metazoa; phylum Chordata; class Mammalia; order Carnivora; family Mustelidae; genus Enhydra; species Enhydra lutris. Next base: position 9,957,751 of record NW_019154125.1, on the reverse strand, counting down.
TCAGTAGACAATGAGTTATCTGATCTACTTATAGTAGACTGGTGTGATCCTGTCATGAGATTCATTTGAGAAATAGGAGAGAAAACAGGTTATTTTCTTGTCTTTTTTTCCCCAGTGGTTTATTCTTCAGATTGTGGCAGCATCACAATTTCTTAAGGACTTCAGTAAAGATTACTCAATGTTTGACAAATGTTTGGTCAGACTGACTGTACAGTGTGTTCTAATATGATTCACTATTCCTGAAAGGGGGGAAATCTACTTCCAGTTCTGAAGCCAGGGAAATTCTGTAACTTGACTCCGCTTTAAGGGGACTTGCTTCTGGCATTGGCTGCCATTATACTGTCAAGTTTTTCTCTCCTTTCCCTTTAAATTTCTTCTGGCTGTACTCTATTATTCCATAGACCTTTAGGTTTTCCCTCTTTGTAATTTGATGCCCTATTCAGCAGTGTTCAGGAAGCTGTCTTGCTTTACTTTAGTCTGCTGCTTCTGCTTTCCTTAGCTGAATGGGTGGCTTGTTCCTTTTTTTAGGCTTTTTCCCTTTTGAGGGAGCCTGTACTATTTCATCATGCTATTATGAGGAAAGTATGGATTTCACATAGTTAGATTGATTCACATGTATCAAAGTAATCAAGGAGAATATTTAGCTTACTTTTTGTTTCTTAAAATTCAGTTTATAGGAAAAACATGGTAAAATATTTCCCTATCATCCACCTTTTCCTGAGACACACTCACATACTTATTTTCTTTTTCTTTCTCAAATTTAGTTTTACTTTTCATCAGTTATACATGAACATCAGTTAAAGAGTCAAACAGTTGCACTAGAATTATTGCGAAAAATTTTTAAAAAGGCCTGTAGGATGCCACACCAACTCTTGGAGTCTTGCAAGCATTTTCGACTCCCTTTTGGTGTTGGTTTTGGTATCTGTGTCTGTGCCTGGAAGTAGTGTACTTATGTGGACATTTCTTGATTTTTTTCCCCTTAGTTTAAGGAAATACCTATTGACTTCTGTCTTCAGAAGATCAGGATTTAGTGTTTTCCCCAATTCCCCTCCACTGGCCCTTCCTTTATTGTTTTAACTTCGGTTAGATCAACATAGAGTGTTGCATTATTATAGCTACATAAGGCTATTTTGAATCGAACCATTTGTTATGCCATATTTGCTTTTCTTGTATTGCCCAACTACCTGTGTTGGTTAATAAATTTTTCATTTCATTTGCTTTGTTTTCTCCATACTCATCAGTTAACCCCCAACTCTCCTCAAACTGTGGAACTGTTCTTTCAGATATTCATTAGTTTCATCTTCTTGAGTCTTCAGATCTGCCCTAATCTGTATCACTGCATCACAAGACAGCTTGTGATCTCCAGTCAGCACCATCTTTGGAGATTCCCTTTGTCTACTGGGCTGTAACTATTTCTTGGATCCCATATTTTCTTTTTTAGTTTATACTTGTGCTTTGGTGGAATACCTCCTTGAGTAGTTTCCTGAGAAAGGGTACACAGGCGTAAATTTTTGAGGTCTTGCTTGCCTGGAAAGGATTTCAGTCAGATGCACAGTCACTCGATATTTTGGCTGGGTATAGATTTCCAAGTTGGAAATGGTTTTCCATCAGAAGTTTGGAGGTGGCAGCCTCTGTTATCTTTTAGGATCCTTATCTTTTATATGTGATTTTTGTGTGGGGGGTTACTTTTAGGACTTTCTCATTCATTGCTCTTACTGTTCTAAAATTCTATGGTAATATGCCTTTGTTAGTTTGTTTTCACTTATATTGGCAGTCAATCCTGCATCTTTTCAGTCTGGAAACTTTTGTTTCCTAAATTGGGTGTTGATAATCTTCTCCTGTTTTCCATATTTTCTCTTCTTGGGATGTCTATTATTTGGATATTAGACTTTCCAGGCTGACCCTCCATTGTCTTGTCTTTCTATTTTTAATGTTTTTCTGTATTTTCTGAAAGATTTACTTATCTTTGTGTATCAGTTTTTCTAGTGAATTTTTCATTTATGCTAACATAGTTTTAACTTCCAAGAGCTCTTTACTATTTTCCAGGTTTTTTTTTTTAAATAAAACCCTATTTTTTTTTAATTTTTCTAATAGCTTCTTTTATATATATGTTTTTGAGGATAGTTAAGGTTTTTTGATCTTACTCTTTTATATTCAAGACTCTCTTTAAAAATAAGCTGAGCTTCCAAAAAAAAAAATGCTGAACTATCTTCTCCTATTTAATAGTAGGGCACCAAAAAGCTGCCTGGTAACTCTGTACATGTGGATGGACCATTAAGAATGAAAGCCTCACCATAGGTTATTCTGGCTGTTTTACTGGGGAACCTCCACTGTTGGATTATTCATATTTCCTGGACTATTCATATTTCTTTGCCAACAGAGTATTAGCTCATTTGCCAGATTCTGTGAACTTAACCAGTGCTAAGACCTTTGGGCATTCTATGCTACAACTCAGGTTGTATCTCAGTTTCCTCTCCTAACGGCTCAGGATTAAGCTTTCTGGGGCATACTGAACTTTCCAGCTTCCAAGATTTTGTTTCTGTAATTTGTTCTCTCATTCTCTTTGCCCTTATGAACTCATTCTTTAAAAAATTCATCGGCTGCCAATTCGTTGCTCTAGGAAGGAGAAGAGAGAGATAAATGAGTATGTTTTGCCCTTTATCATTCATTGGAAGTTCCAAAATTTCCAGGATGATCAGGCAGTTTTAAATTTTGGAAATGTGTTTAATATACCAATAATGAAGTCAGTATCCACAAAAATCTTAATTTAAATATAGTGTTGCATGACCTCTTCAGCTGGAACATAATATCAAATCCTGGGTCTGTCTTTGTGCCTGCGTTTTCTCATGCAGTGCCTGCTAGGATATTTTGGATGATGAAATATAGCCTTGCTGAATATGTGAATACATGGGTAAGAATGATTTTTATGAGCAGATTTATGTGAAGGAAAGGAATAAGTACAGACTATAACCATTTTCTTTTCTTTTTTTCAACCTTGGGCACCATATACTTCTAGATGTCTTTTCTGTTTCCTTTTAAAAATTATCCTCAAGTGCACTGTTCTACTATTTGTACAAAGGAATGCCTTAAATAGTAATTTTCTTGGTTGATTTCTGTGAATTAGATAAAACAAATTGTTGAAACATTTGAGATAATGACACGAAGAGTAGGGTATTTCCTGCCCCTACCGCCATCCCAGGTGCTGGAGTAAAATGGTTAAGGACATGGCTTCTGGCCCTGTCCTTTAGCTGTATGACCCTAGATAAGTTTTTAATCTCTCTGTGTCTGTCTCCTCAATATTTAACAAGAAAATAGCAGTAAATATAGGAAATAATAGTAGTAAATATGTTAAGAGTAGTTGTGGGGATTTGATTTGATATCTATGTAAAGCACTTTACAGTTCCTGATACATAATGCTCTCAATAGAGTTTAGCTCTGATGTTGATGATTCTTCTGAGCCATAAAGATAATAATTATAAGAGTGGTGGGTGCTGTGGAGATGCAGAGTGTGATGGGAATGTTTATCAGAGGATGTAACTTCACCTGGGTAAGCTTTAGTCTTTTTCCTTCAGAGGCCGTGGCCCTGGAAGCTGCTGTCTGCTTTGAATCTGAGAAAGGTCAGAAAGAAATGAATTTCCTGGCACACTTAAAAGCATGTTTACCATGATTTCATTGGCTCAAGGGAAGCTGGATGAAGGGAGCAATTAGGTGAGAGGATTCAAGGTGGTTTAAGGCAAACTTGTACAGATTAACGTTTGACTTTATTTTTAAAGTTTATTGTTGGGACGCCTGGGTGGCTCAGTTGGTTGAGTGGCTGCCTTTGGCTCAAGTCATGATCTCAGCGTCCTGGGATCGAGTCCCACATCGGGCTCCTTGCTTGGCGGGAAGCCTGCCTCTCTCTGCCTCTGCCTGCCACTCTGCCTGTGCGCTCTTGCTCTCTCTCTTTCTCTCTCTCTCTGACAAAATAAAGTAAAAAAATCTTTAAAAAAAATAAATAAAGTTTATTGTTACTATTAAGTGGTACTATTTTTGAATAGGCAATGCGTTCATATAGTTCAAATATTAAATTAATAGAATGGATATGCAGCAAAAACTCTCATTACCATTCTTGCTCCATCCATCTCTTTTCCTACCACAGAGAATAACTTTTATTTTGTTTTTCCTTCTAGAGTTCTTATATAATTACAAAGAAATATGAATATGTATTCTTATTTTCCTTCTTTCACAAAAGGAAGCATAGCATGCCATATTGCCTTTGTTAGTGTCTTACACCTTGCTTTGAATTTAAAAATACACTATGCAGATTTCTCAGTAACAGTAAAAGGTTTATTCTTTTTGTTCACAAGCAGAGTGTTTTAGTATATGGATGTATCATAATCTAACCAGTTCTTATTGAAAGGGGCTTGACTTGCTTCTAATCTTTTGCTATTATAAAAATCCTATAATGAATAAGTTTGTTCATATATCTATAAGTATATCAACAGGATACATTTCCAGGAGTAGGATTACTGGATCATAGGGAAATGATTTTGTAATTTTGATAGATGTAACCAAATTACTTTCCACAGTTTATTGCAATTTGTACTTCCACTAGCAATAGCTAAGAGGACCTAGTTCCCTATGCCTCACCAACGATATTTGCCAATTTTTTACATCATAGTGATCTATTTTCAATTTCTGTAACGGAAAATGGTATCTCAGAGTAGCTTTAATTAGGAATTCTCATATGTTTAAGGACTATTCATGTTTCTATTTCTGTGAACTGATTGTTCATCGTTTGTTTGTTTTGTTTTTTTCCTTATCAAATTCTAAGCACATCTTTTATGTTAGGGAGATTAGCTCTTTGCTGTGATTTGAAGTACAAATACTTTTCCCCCAGTTTGTTATTTCTCTTTTGACCTTATCTATATTGTTGATTTTTTCCCATGTAGATATGTTCCTTCTTTTTGTAGTTGAGAATGCCATCTATTCCTTTCATGACTTTGGAAAGACTTTCTTATTCTAATGTTATAAAGGAATTTACTCACCCCCTCCCCCACGGCCCCATAGTTCTCATTAGTTCATTTTTCACTCTAAAGCTTTGACTCATTGAAAATCTATCTGCTTGTTGTGAGATCTAGTCCTAATTTTGGTTTCAGTTGGCCACATAGGTGTCCCAACATAATTTCATTGAAAAGTTCATCTTTTCTCCACAGATTTAAAAAACCATCTTTATCGTGTACCAAATTCCCACAGGTGTTTGGACATTCTTTCTGTTTGAATGATCTGTGTATTCATACATCATACCACAATATTTTTATTACTTAGATTTTATACTAGATATTAATGTTTAGTGGGGTTAGTTCTTCCTTATTGCTTATCTATTTCTGAATTTTTCTGGCTCTTTTTGTTTTTTTATTTTTTATATAAATTTTACAGTCAGCTTGTCTGATTTTCAGTTGGAGATAAACACACACATATATTGAAATTTGGAATCATTTTAATATTATAAGTTAATTTAGGAAGAATAGCCACCTTCGTAGTAAGTCTTCATTTTGTTGGATGCCTCTTATGTTAAGTGTTTTAAAGTCTTCCCCGTAAAGATTTTGCACATTTTTATTAAACTTACACCTACATTTTCCCCTTTATTTTAATTGTTTTATTTTGAAATAATTCTAACTTACAGAAAAATTGCAAGAATGACACAAAAGCCTCCCAAATTCTCTTCAACCAACATTCCCCCAATTGTTAAATTTGATCACATTTACCTTATCATTCTCTTTATTCTGAAACAATTGTTTTTTATTCTGAACCAATTGAGAGTAAGTTATAGACATGGACACCTCATTACCCTTTTAGTATCTCAGCAAGTATTTCCTAAAAACAAGGACACACTCTAATATAACTGCAGTATAACCATGGAAATCAAGGAATTGATATGACACGAGCATCTAATCCAGGGACTCCATTCAAATTTTGCCAATTGTCCTAATAATGTCCTTTATGGGACCATAATCCAATTCAAGATTATGTGTTATATTGGATTGTCATGTCCTTCTCAGTCTCTCCTTGATAGTTTTGAACTACACTGGCCAATTTGGGTTTGTATGTTGTTCCTTGATTTGAATCAGGTTATATATCTTTCTAAGGAATATCACAGATATGGTACTATGCTTTTTTCTGTGCACCATATCAGGAGGCACATAATGTCAATTTATCCCCTTGCTTGTGATATTAACTTGATTAAAGTAGCTTATATCTATCTATATTACTTGTAAAATAGTGTCAGCAGGTCTTCTCCACTCTAAGGGTAGTAATTAATAAGTATGATACAGATGTAGTGAAAAGAAGGGCCATCTGTACCCCAATGTTTATAGCAGCAATGGCCACGGTCGCCAAACTGTGGAAAGAACCAAGATGCCCTTCAACGGACGAATGGATAAGGAAGATGTGGTCCATATACACTATGAAGTATTATGCCTCCATCAGAAAGGATGAATACCCAACTTTTGTAGCAACATGGACAGGACTGGAAGAGATTATGCTGAGTGAAATAGGTCAAGCAGAGAGAGTCAATTATCATATGGTTTCACTTATTTGTGGAGCATAACAAATAGCATGGAGGACAAGGGGAGTTAGAGAAGAGAAGGGAGTTGAGGGAAATTGGAAGGGGAGGTGAACCATGAGAGACTATGGACTCTGAAAAACAATCTAAGGGTTTTGAAGGGGCGGGGGTGGGAGGTTGGGAGAACCAGGTGGTGGGTATTGGAGAGGGCACGGATTGCATGGAGCACTGGGTGTGGTGCAAAAACAATGAATACTGTTACACTGAAAATAAATTAAAAAATTTAAAAAAATAAGTATTTTATACTAATTAGCAATTCTGTTGAAAGGTAGGACTTTACTTTCTCCCTTATTTAGTTAATTATTCATATTAGTATGAAATCCTGTTTTATTCACTATGATTATTTGTTCCTGCTTTTCTTGCTATTGTTTTTTTAATGCTCACATAGCCTTAGGTTTGGCCAGTGGAGACCTGTCCTGTGTCCTTTTGACATGTACCTCTCATTCCTGGAGCACTTTCTTATTTGGGGCATAAGATGTTCTAGGTCCATTTTGTGTTTTCCTGCTCTAGAATCAGTCATTTTTCTAAGAAGCCCTGGATTCCTTCTATTGTGAATAATTAAGAAGTTAGAAACTAAAACTCAGAATTCACAAAATGAGATCTGGTGCTAACGTCTGCTTCAAAAAATCATTATTTTAGATCCTCTCAAAGGACAGAGCTAGGAAATACATGTATGTGCATATAACACATATACACATTTGTCTATTTCTGTATCTATCTGTATCTCTCTAGCCATCTATCTATATTAACAAGTGAGTTCACACTGATACCTCTTATTTCAATCCAGCAGAATACAATTTATTACAGACTTCCTCCTTTCTGTACCTATAGCCCCCTTCTCCAACAGTTGTGAAGCATGATTCCCATTATCTTCAATATGTTTACTTCTTCAGCCCCCAGGTATACAACTAATATTCCTCCCATACTGGCCAAATAACCCAACTTCTGGTCCTAGTATCACCAACCAAGCAGGCCATGGATGTGTCAGAAAGGATATTTTCTCTTTTTCATTGCTATTGAAAAAGGAATCCTCTTCTATAAATTCTGGTATTTTTTTAACTGTTTATGTATTTGAAGTCTACTGACTCATGTTAATTTTTTTATTATTGAAATACAGTTGACATACTTCATGGTAATTTTATATAGTGCTACTATACACAGTATTTTCATTGCTCATAAGTTTTTCTGTTAATTCTTTTTATTTTCAGTTACACATCCTGAAAATAGAATCTGTAAACAGAGTTAGTTTTCCTTCTGTCTTTACAATTATTAAACCCTAAGTTTCCTGCATTTTTCTAATTTAATTGACAAATAGAGTGTTAAATAGTAGGGTAATGATATACATAATGAGAGAGGCAGCAAGAGAGAGAGGGAACACAAGTGGTGTAGTGGGAGACGGAGAAGCCGGCTTCCCACTGAGCAGGGAGCCCAATGCGAGGCTTGAGCTCAGGACCCCAGAATCATGAACTGCTTAACCAACTGAGCCTCCCAGGCACCCCTATTCTTGACTTTAGTGGGAATGCCTCCACCTTAAGACAATGACTGTTGGGCTGAAGTGTGTGTGTGTGTTTTATGATTTTTAACTCTTTCTTTTGAAATAAGTTTAGAAATATAGAAGTTTCAAAGATAGTACAGACAATTCTTGTATGCCCTTCACCCAGCCTCCCTTAATGTTAACATGTTATGTAACCATGATACATTTATAAACACTAAGAAATTAACATTGGTATGTAGAGTGTTTTTAAAAATATTAAGGAGTCCTCTTTTTTTAGTCTCTTTTTAAAAATTGGGAATGAACGTCTAATTTTGTCAAATGTCTTCTCAGTATACTTATTTTTTTCTTTTGACCAATGAATATAATGAATTAATAGATTTTTAAATATTGAGCCATCCTTCCATCTTGGAATAAATCTATGTTTATTTATCATGTATGTTTATCATGTGTATGTGCATGGTTTTTAAAATTAACTGTTGTTGGGGTGCCTGGGTGGCTCAGTTGGTTAAGCATCTGCCTCTGGATTTCAGCTCAGGTCATGATCTCAGGATTGTGAGGTTGAGCCCCACATCAGGCTCTGCCCTGGGCATGGAGCCTGATTAAAATCTTTTTCTCTCTTTTTCCCTCTGTCCCCTCCTCCCAAATAAATAAATACAAATAAAATTAGCTGTTGGATTCTGTTTGCTAATGTTTTATTTAGAACCTTTACACTGATAGTTATAAATGAGGTTGGTCTGTAGTTTCTTTTTAAAGCAATCTTTATCAGGCTTCAGTGTGTTATTCTCAAAAAGAATTTGGAAGTTTTTCTTCTAATTTAAGTTTCATCAAGATTACCTGGTTCTTAAGGTTTTCTAGAAGTCAGTGGACTTTGGGTCTTATGCCTTGTGGGGTGGGGAGGGGAATGATTGGACAACCTTCTCTATTCTGTAGAAATTGACCTGTTTAGATTTTCTATCTTCACTGGTGTCAGATTTGGTAAATTGTAGTTTTCTAAAATATTGTATATTCTTCTGGGCATTATAATTTAACTACTTGAGACTACAAATTTTCTTTGACTTTATTGTTTTTCCTTTGGTTCTAATATATGTGTTTTCATTATTGTTGCTCTCTGGAGTTCCTGCAATTTTGACTAGCATTTCTTTCAGATGCACAGTTACTTAAGAGTATTAAAATTTCTAGAAAAAGGAGCATTTTAAATTTTGTTAAAATTTCAATTTTAAGGGTGCCTGGGGGGCTCAGTTGGTTAAACGACTGCCTTCATCTCAGGTAATAATCCCAGAGTCCTGGGATTGAGTCCTGCATTGGGTTCCCTGCTCAGTGGGGGTCTGCTTCTCCCTCTAACCCTCTCTTCTCCCCTCTCATGCTCTCCCTCTCTCTCACTCACTCTCTCTCTCAAAAAAAAAAATTCAATTTTATTTGACTTTACTATTTTTAGGTTTTGGAATTTGTACTAAATGGTATAGATTAGTTTTCCACAGGTACTTTAAAAGAGCTATCTTTATTTTTTATGGTCTTGAATGTCAGTGTTACAACCAAATGTATTCTATTAATCCTCAATGTCTTCTACATCATACCTTATTTTGTTCCCATCTAATCTGTTAGTCTTCTATGGATAATGTTTCAATTTGTTCTTACACTACTTGTTATTTCTGGTTTGTGAAAACAAATATTTGGTTCACAGTTATTTGTAACTTTTGTTTCTTTAGTGTGAATTATATTTTTTGACATTGTTCAATATCCTCCTTTGGCTACAATTCCATTTTCTCTCGTAAAATTGTGGCTCCTATTTTTGGCTTGCATTTAGTTGCTTATTTTTGTCTGTACTTTAAAAAAAGAACTATATCTTACAGGACAAAGATTTTCTTTAAAAGGTGAGAAGCCACTCATATTTATTGATAATGACAGATGAGTTTGATCTTAACTCTCATATTTTATGTTATTTTGTTTCTATAGTGTATGTTGTTGTCTTGCATTCTGTGCTTGGTTCTTTAGCCTTTTTATTTTGTTTTGGTAGTTCTGATTTTGAGGAAGGTTGTCTTTGAATCTTTATACAATTATTTAACTGTATATAATTTCCTTAATCCTAGATGATATCTATGAGTTTACTTCTATGAATAAATAATATTGACAGCTTATATCCCTTTTCCTCTCTCCTCCTCTGCCCCAATTTAAGTCCATAGTATATATTTAATACTTATCTTTGTACTATTAAATATGCCTTTACCTCTGACTTGATTTGTCTACTTTAAATAATTGCCTTTGACTATTAACTATTACAGGTGAAGCAGCCCACGTGCTTACTCTACCTCCCATCAGAGCAGTCTTCCCACGGCTCAAAGACTTCCTTTCTCTGTGACCCCAAAGACCATATTTGTTTCCTTCAAGTATGGCATTTCTGTGGGTTTCTTCAGGCAACCACACCTTTTTCTCTCTCTTAGGAGGCTTCTGTGCCTGTCTCACGTTGCCTGGCCCCACCCACAGACTGACTGTCTCCTGTGTAGAAGGAGCTTTTTTTTCTTTCTTTCTTTCTTTCTTCCTTCCTTCCTTCCTTCCTTCCTTTTCTTTCTTTCTTTCTTTCTTTCTTTTAAATTTTATTTGTTTCTTTGAGACAGTGACAGAGATAGCAAGAGAGAGCATCAGTGGGGAGGAGAGGGAGAAGCAGGCTCCTCGGTGAGCAGGGAGCCCGATGTAGAGCTCCATCCCAGGACCCTGTGATCATGATCGGAGCTGAAGGCATATGCTTAAGGACTGAGCCACCCAGGAGCTCCCAGAAGGGGCTATTTGCTCCACTTTCTGAGCTCTGTCCTGGCTAGATGCTCCTCAACACTCTCTGTTCCTTCTTTCTGTATCAACTCCTATAAGCTCTGCTCAGTTTGACCTCAGCCCAGTCCTCAAAGAGTTTTTTCCTCACCTTCGGCACTTCAGTGTCTATCTGTTCATCAGGACATCTAAGTTTGCCAAGACTTTCTGAGATCTGCCACTGACAGGTCCTCCCTGAGCTATCTCTCACTGCTCTGTGCACTCTTTTCCTACAGGCTCTGTCCAGTCATCTGGCATCACTGCATACATGTCAGAGTCTGTACACTTTCTCTGTCTTCTCATGTCACCGATTATGGAGTTTACAGAGCACCTCCCACTTTGGTATTCAGGAGAAGGGAAAATATTTGAATCTAAGCTGTGGCCATGTTCATTCTGGAAGTGAATTCTGGACCTAATGCTTTTCATAGAGGATCCTCATGTAGCTCACTGACAGTCTGTTTATGAGGTATCAGAATTAGAATCTCATTTCACCACACTTGGTGGAACAAACGGATTTGTTGTAATTTTGTTTGTGAGCCTTTGTATCTTAAACTTTCCAACACGAACTCCTGTTGTTACAATGAACAGAGGAGGAAATTAGTCATTGGTATATGGGTGATTTGTTCTCTAAGCTGCACAGACAGAGCTAGCATCACTGAACCAGTATTTTATGTAGCCATGGACAGCTCCCGTTTGCTTCCCTCAAGAACAGTTCCAAACCATGATTTCCATGTAGACCTCCTACTCTCAGTCACTCTTAACAGAAAAAATAGAAGTCCACAGATGTGAACCTCCCCAGTGTCTCTTTTTCTTAAGTAAAAACTTATCTTCCATGGCAGTTGTCCCATCTTCCAATGCTCACATCTAGGGAGAGATGCTCTTTCCTTGTGAAGCTATAGCCTCTTATCCTGGGTATTTCTTTTCATTTCTTTTATAACTTTTAAAATTTTATCAGTTATCTTTGTCTCTTCTTGCTTCACACTCAAATAAACTCATTTCCTTCATCCCAAGACAACAAAACCAAACCCCAAATCCAAGAACATGTGTATCTTATCCCTTTTAAAAGTTTCTGCTCCCCCCTTTTTCCTCAACAGCAAGTCCTTGCTGTAACAGTCTGGTCCATTGCAATGGCTTTGCCCTCCACCACTCACAGAAACTACTGTTGCTAAATGGAAGTCACAGTGGTCCTAATGGCAAAATCCAGTCACCTCATTCTTTTAAATCTTATGTACTGGCAGCCATTGTCTTGCTTTCTAGAATGGGGAGTCTGGTTTTACTTGTCTGGTCTCCATCCAAATGTTAAATTTTACTGTTCCTCAGGGTTGTCATTTTTTCCCTCACATATCATAAATCTTTCCTTTGTCATCTACTTCTGAGTCCAAATAATAAGAAAAAGAGACCCAGTTTAGAAGCATACAATTTTTCTATTCATGGCATGTACAAGTTCAAAATATCACAAGAAATCATTTAAGATATTATTCCTTTAAAAATAAATGTACCTCAGTTGGTAAATTTTACATCTGAGGGTCATTATAAACAAGTTTTGGGTGGAGGGGCAGAAAAAAATTAGTATTTTTCAAAAAATTTTTACTTGTTTGGTTTGGGAGTAAGTAAACTATTGATAGTTTACATTTAGGTGGTGGGTTTGGAGCCTATTATTTGAGTTTATAGAACATCTTGGCATTTTACGATTCAGTTCTGTCTTGGACAAGCTGGCTTCATCAATAACAAATCAGAACAAGTGCAATACTAGAGAACTGTTGAAGTAAGCACACTTGCAGCGAAAGCAAAGCCTATAACTCTGTGAGGGCATAAGTTTACTTACTAACAATATTAAGCTGTCTACTAGATTTGTAGCCGTGCTATTTGCCTTAGAAAAAGTATTTAGACCAAAAGGAGTTTTTAATAACTTTATTTTCTAAAAATCCGTCCTGCAAATATGTTTTTTTCCTACACAGTCACTAATTTAAAAACGAATAGAAATAAAGACAAAGCTTATGTTGATACAGATTAATAGTCAGTCAAATTCAGCCCTTAAAGAGCTAAGGTCAACCAGGAGGAGTTCTGCACTTGGCCGCTGCAAAGGACTGGCCCTCCAGCAGCATCGGATGATCTTCTCAAGTCTCTTCCCAGAGATGGAGTCAGTGAAGACAGCTGCTGACAGAGACGGCCGGAGATTATAGGCCACCACGGCGTAGAGCACGTAGTGCCTCTCCCCTGAGTAAGGGGCTTCCTTGGTCACCATTTGCCAGAGAGTGATGGCAAAGGAATAGATGTCAGCTTTAGGCGTTAGGGTCTCTCCTTTCAGGAGCTCTGGGGCTCGGTGAGTGTAGGTGCCCCCTAGGGGGTAAGGAGGAGTCCGGAAGCACAACAGATCTTCCAGCTTCTCCGAGCAACCAAAGTCACCAATTTTGCAGACACCCTGCTCACTGATCAGAATGTTAGCCGGCTTCAGATCCAAGTGTACAATGTTTTGCGAGTGAAGGAAGAGCAGGCCATTCATAATATCTAGGGAATACCTGAGACACTTTTCCAGATTTAATTGCTCTCCGGCACAGCAGTGAGGCTGCACATCCTCCTCGTCGGGGCAGCTGGCCGCACCGTATATGGCTTGGTGTAAGGTGACACTGCCACCAAACTCCATGATTATGGTGCCTAGGCTGTTAAAGCCCGCAGGTGTGTGTGTGCTGGCAGCCACCACCCGCACGATGTTATCATGGTGAAGCCCTGCGACATTGAGCTCAGCCCAGAAACTGCGTTGGGATGCTAGTCGGTTCTTGGTGCACTTTTTCACTTGCTTTATGGCCACCAGAACACCGTGGTAAGTCGCCTTGTACACGGAGCCAAACCCGCCAGCTCCCAGCCTCTGCAGGAGGCACACCTGTTCCCAGTCGATGGAGCACCAGGCCAGCCGGCGTGGTAGCCGTGGGGCCCTGGGGGGAGTCCCCAGGAAGAGCTTCCCTGCCTTACCTGGGAGCTCCAAAGGGCTGCTGCAGGGCCGAGAGTCCAGCGAGGGAGAAAACTCGCTGGGGAGGTAACTGCACCAGGGAAGAGGGGAGGGCATCGTGCCTTCAAAGTGGACCCCAGAGTGGCTCAGGTAAGTGAAAAAAGAAAAGAAAAGAAAAGGGCCCGCAAAAAAGGGAAGTCGCTGACTACTTCTTTGCTCCACCCAGCGTTTTTCTCCTCTTCCTTCATTTTCCTCCAAATAAGCCACATCTGTGCTGTTACTCAGCAAGGTTTTTTATCAGATGAGGGGAAATAATCTGAATGAAGCACAACCCTCCTGTTTAGATGAAAATATTTCCCTTCAACACTTAAAGTGACTTATAAAAACAAACCCTCCTCGGAGAAGAGTTCACCAGATAAACAACACTGAGCTACCCAGAGACTCACCCCCCCTTTTCCATTATTTCCTTAATTATAATAAAACTGGCTCCCCACCACCAAGTGTCATACCCTGAACATGATCAGTCCTCACACCAAAGAGACCGCAGTAGTGCAATGAAATTATTTCACACTTTGCAGGCTATAATGATTGTCAGTGTTATTCTCCAGCTGCATTAAATCACTTCCAGCAGTTATTGGCAGAAAGAGTTGAAATGCGAACAGCTGACATTTGTTTAACTGATTACAGGGATAATTAGGTGCAACATTCATATATGGATAAAAAATTGTAATCTTAAAGTAATTGATCCAAATACAATCACTGATACAGGTCAAAACATACACCTCCTAAGTTCATCAGGGGAAAGGAAAATTCTCTGACACTCCATTCAGCTTATATAGCAAATTAGCAAGACTTCTTAGCAACCTATCGACTTCCTAACAATCCTGGTCCACGGCAGTTTGGCCCACCCAGTAAGCTCACTTGCAAGAGAGAGTCTAGACTGCACAGCAAATGAATTACAGAAGTTTTGAAACAGAGTTGGGGGAGAAAAAAAACAGATTCAGAGCTACAATCAGAGTTATAGATAATAACAAAGATGAGAGCATCCTAGGAGAGGAAAAATCTGAATAAAAATGGCACAGAATCACCACTGCCTATATATAATGTGGAAAACCAGATGTTCAAATTAAGTCAGGGTCTTGCTATCCAGCTGTAAGGTTCCCCTTTCTGGTTTTTATAACAACAAACTCCCCAACCTCCCACTCATTTTCATTCCATATCTTTGGGGGAAAGATCAATAATATTAACCTGTTGATTAAAAAAACATAGAAAGTGTTAGGATCTATGTCTTTAAAAAAATCGAATGGTAAAGTTCTGTTCTGAATTGTACTTAGAGTACATAAGTGATGTTTAACCACATTTTTATGATGATAGGTCTATGCTTCTGAGATATACTGGTTCTGAGAAGATATGTGAATAAACACAAGCCATTTACATAAACCATTAGAAGTCTGTTGAGCCCTAGGATAGGATTTCTAGTCTATACTACCCATCTGCCTTAGTATGTGATATTGTGTATAATATTTAACCTGTTTGAGCATCAGTTTTTTCACTTAAGAAATTAGGATAATAATTATTAAGCTTTTTAAATTTTGGAATAGAAGTTGGGGAGCCCTATACAAATGAATAACTAAAGTCTAAAAAATGTACACTATGAAACATTTTAGTAGAAGGCAGTTGAATCAAACTCAAAATATAAAAGGACAGCAGTGAAGAGAGTAAAATAAGAAATAAGATTATATTCTACAGTAAGTCTATACTGCAAAATTTATTTAGTAGTCATCACATGGCAGTATAATTTAGGTTTCTGAAACTGTTTTATGGTATTAGGAATGCTGTGAATGAGTATTAGTCAAATAATAGAATGCCATAACCTTCTTGGCAAAATGATGTGATTTGTTATTATATCATCTTTATTTTTAAGATAAGAGCATAAAGGGACACCTGGGTGGCTCAGCGGGTTAAGCCTCTGCCATCCGCTCTGGTCATGATCTCAGGGTCCTGGGATCGAGTCCTGCATCCGGCTCTCTGCTTGGCAGGGAGCCTGCTTCCTCCTCCTCTCTCTCTTTCTCTGCCAGCCTCTCTGCCTACTTGTGATCTCTGTCAAATAAATAAATAAAATATTTTTTAAAAAGATAAGAGCATAGACCATTTATTTTCCAAAGGCTGATTTTATTCCTTACATAGAATATAAGGTATCAATGAAAATGTGGTACTTTACATTCACAAGCCCCAAGTTCATTATATCCATCATCTCCAATCCGCTCAAGAGAGTATTTCAGTGAATATCCATTTTAAAACAGCCGCTGGGGCCAGAAGGCCTGGGTTTCTTTTTTCTTTTTTTTTTTTTTTAATTTATTTGACAGACAGATCACAAGTAGGCAGAGAGGCAGGCAGAGAGAGAGACAGGAGGAGGAGGCAGGCTCCCTGCTGAGCAGAGAGCCCAATGCGGGACTCCATCCCAGGACCCGGAGATCATGACCTGAGCCGAAGGCAGAGGCCTTAACCACTGAGCCACCCAGGCGCCCCAAGGCCTGGGTTTCTTACTGTCCCTCAGTTTCCTCATCTGCAAGTTGAGGGAAATCTGACTACCTCAGGACTACTGTCAGGACTGACCGAATTCCAGATACTTAGATCAGGACCTGATAAGTAATACCTAATTGCGAATTATTTATGAAACTCATTTTTAAAAAGTGCATATGGGTTCATGCCAGTAAGAAACAGATCGGTTAATATTGGTTTAAAATGCACCCTGCCGGGGCACCTGGGTGGCTCAGTGAGTTAAAGCCTCTGCCTTCAGCTCAGGTCGTGATCCCAGGGTCCTGGTATCGAGCCCCGTATCGGGCTCTCTGCTCAGTGGGGAGCCTGCTTCCTCCTCTCTCTGCCTGCCTCTCCACCTACTTGTGATCTCTCTCTCTCTGTCAAATAAATTTAAAAAATCTTAAAAAAAAAAATGCACCCTGCCAGGGCTGAAGTAACTCATTATAAGCTAAACCAATCTAAAGTTTGACTGTTTTTCCAACTTAAATTTTATTTGAGGTTGAAGATATGAGAGCATATTGCCTTACTGTTATATACTAAAAATGCAGAGCTTTAACATTAATTTGATCAAATGCAATAATCTTGCCATCCCCAATAAAGGCAAAGAATAACATTTGTTGATAACACGGTAGACACTGTCTACCTTAGAAGTACAAACGAAACAAAGGAGAGAAAGACACTGGGTGCACCCACTGAGGAGCTTTCAAATTTTTAGAGTAAAGGCTTTACATTTTCCGCTCCGATCTAAGCATTTCTGTTTAGAGCTGCTTCGGTATCAGGCAAACAACAGCGTACTCATCACCAGCTGTGACAACCGACAGCGGAATTGAAGGCACCCTGAATTCGATTTCAGTCGGAGAGACTGAGGGGCCCCGACTGCGAGAGAGATTCTCGCGGCTCGCGCAAGGTTTCCCTTCCTAAAGGGCGTCAGCGCTGGTGGCCAGGCCGGGCGCTCCGGCTCCCGGGCAGCGCCGGCGTCCCGCCGCGCCTCCCTTCCCAGGCCCTGGGCTCCGGAGGGCGCTCTCCCCGCGCGCCTCGCGTGCAGGCAGCCGGGACGACGACGTCAGCGCCTCCCCTCCACCACGTACGGTCCCGAGGCCTCCCCGGCCCTGAAGTCAGCGCGCAGCCCCTCAGGCACCGCAGCGCGGCTGCGTCGGCCAGGGCGCTTCCTGGGGTGCCCAGAAGCACGTGGACCAGGCCGTCACGCCCGAGGCGGCTCGCTGCCCGGGGTCGAGTGCGCACCCCGCGGCTGTGTTTCCCTGCCCCTCTGTCTACACCGAATTTCATTTTCACTTCAATTCAGAATCATCACGTAATCTTCTGGAAGGCATTTTTAAAAGGCCGTTAAACTCAAGGTCGTACCGACTACGCACACAGCCCCACTGATGACGACCACGTCGGAACGGCCACGGCCATGTCTGCGCATGCGCGCCGCGTGACCACGGCTTCCCAGCGATCTCAGGTTACAATCCAATTTCAGAATGCTAAAATGGGAAGGAATGGGCGTTTGGAAGTAGTTGAAGTGTATTGGGGTTTACAAGCATGAATTAAGGTGGAAAATTCACTTTTGCTTTTTTTTGAAGTAAAAAACTAGTAAGCGAAGACGTGCTTTGCTAAAAAATAAAGATTATAGGGTCAGACCTGAAAAACTTTTTTTTTAAATTTAAGTGGGATTATACTATTTATATTATTCCGAAGTTTGAATTTTATGCTTAGCAGTTTATCATGGACTTGTTTCCGTGTCATTACAGAAGCATAGAGAGCTACCTTGGGTTTTCTAAAATAATATGGTCAGGGGCAGATCCAGGTTTTGTGGGGCTTACAACTTACAGAAATAGAGGGACCCCTTTTAAGAAAAAGATTTAAAAATTAGATATGGAAGTGAATATTTCTTAGATGAGCAGTCGCAACAAATTACACATTTTGGAAAGCTAACAACATGAGTCATCACAAAATTCAGAGAAATAACAGTTTTATTAATGAATAATATCCAGCACATATATATACTGCATTCCCCTGCATTTGGGGGTGATACCCTTTTTAAAAAAAAACTACTTCTTCATATGACAAGGAATCTGTCAAAGTTGATTTGAGGTAGAACTTCAATTAATATCAGCACAAGCAATTTTTTTTAAGTATTATGGGTTTATTTTATGGAAAATTAAATCAATCCAAAATTTGTAAGAGTGTAGAGCACTAGGGAGAAGTTGCTTATATTTAATTCTATTCAGTATCAGTCAAACAGCACATCCCATAGAATAAGATGAGGTATTTAGTTCTGGTGATGAAGGCAAGTCAAAACAACTGCCACTTCTCTAAAATATTTGGCCGTTATCTTATTTTTGCTGAAATATGTGGGTCTGTACATCGTTCCTCGGAAAATTTGGTGTGACCTCCAGATTTTTACTGTTAGTATTTAGCTTTTCGTTAACACAAAGATTAAAGGACCTTCATTTGCACTGGGCATCATTCATTGCTTGGTTAGTACCATACTGCGTCTTGGCCAAACTTCTATGTGGAGAGAGTTAGTTAATTTTATATTTATGTATACTTCCATTCATATACAAACTTGGGTCAGTAGTAGTATTTATCACCTTATGTATTTTTTGTTTGTAAAATTGCTTCCTTAAAACAGTATAAGAATACAAATGAAAATAAAGGAACATATAGGGGTTATTTGACTATGATATAGCCTCTCATAATTTGGGTCAGTAATAAAAGTTCATGGGCTTTATTAAATATATGCTAAGCTGTTACTAATTTCTCCCTAATCTATCCTGACTATTAAATACTTATAAATTTAGTAAGCTAAACAATGAAAGGGATGAATCTTAAGTTTTTTTAAAAAATCTTATCTATTTATTTATCTGAGAGAGAGAGCATGAGCAGTGTGAGGGGCAGAGGGAGAAGCAGACTCCCTGCTGAGCAGGGAGCCGGATGAGGGGCTTGATCACGGGATTCTGAGATCAGGACCCTGAGATCATGACCCTGAGATCATGACCTGAGTCGAAGGCAGATGCTTAACCATCTGAGCACCCAGGTACCCTCTCAAGTTTGTTTGTTTGTTTGTTTTTCTAATAGTAGTTTGAATACTGTACAGGGTCATATCTTAATTTAAAATCACCTATCTAAACAAGTTATTGAATTATACTTTTTAAACTGGAGATACAAGCCAGCACTCTAATAGGCCAAATTCTCTTACGTGTTACAAGTGTATAAAATCTGAAATACACACAGGTTCCTGCTTGTCAGAGAGTAATGCTGTGGATCGCATGGACCATGTCCTTGGGTGGAAATCTGCACACACTACCTGCTTCTGTCCATTCACAGAGGTTGGTGGCTTTTATCTGGGCCGAGTACTTGGATTTTGTATTTTGACTCTTAAGATATATAAATATATTTTACTTCTGTAATGCTTAACTTCTAACTTCTCTGCCTTTTAACTTAATAGGATTTTAAGACCCTTGCAAATGCCTTTCAAACTGGTTTGAAAGATCACTGAGTTTAATGGTATCTTGCAATTTTTCCATATTCTGAAGACCATAAAACACTTATGGATATTTGAAATGGTACCCGATTGAGATTTGGTGAACTTGAATGTCTTTGTCCAACTTACAGTCACAACTTATGGGATCATTCAATTGGCATCCTCCCTTAAGCCAGAAAACACTTTTTAATGTATTTAATATTTAATTTAATGTATTTAATATTTATTAAATTCTATATTTTTCATTACTAAAGTAAACAAATCAAAATAACATCATATTTGAATAAAGGATTCAAAAGTAATACAGGCTATTCCTTTCACCACCTTTATTCAGCTTTATGCTAATTTTTCTCCTGTATATCATTATGGATTCATGACTTTTCAGGGATTCAGTGCGATTTAACCAACTGCAACAATCATTGTCTTTAATTGTTCAAATTGAGGCACCCCTGGGAATTACAACACTTGTGTTCTTTTGACACAATCCCATTGATCTGCATTATTTCTTGTCTATTAGTACAACAAATTGCCCCAGGCTTATACACTACCCTACCTCAGACATGGATTCAGCCATTTCTCCAGGGTATCCTAGAAAGATGGGAATAGAAATCATAATAGTGAAGTTTACACATTAACTTCATTCTCTTGGGCCTTTCTTCCCAGCTCATTTTAGCTGACAGAATTGGGAAACATTTTTTTTTTTTTTTGAAGCCTGGGTTCGTATTGATGTTTCTAACTCAGTTCTAACATTAGAGTTCCTAATTAAAACATTTAATTTTATAATATCCTTCCCCTTTCTCTTATACTTAAAATCTTGATTCCAAACAAAATTAATATAATTACTAATATCTGACAAAACTATTAAATAAAGTTTAAATTTTTTTGCAGTTATTGATATTTCTAATTCAGCTCTAACATTATAGTTCCTAATTAAAACATTTAGATATTAGGGGCACCTAGATGGCTCAGTTGGTTAAGCGTCTGCCTTTGGCTCAGGTTATGGGGTCCTAGGGTCCTAGTAATCAAGTCCCATGTCAGGTTTTCTGCTCAGCTGGGAGTCTGCTTCTCCCTCTCCCCCTGCTTGTGTACTCTTTCTCTCTTTCTCTCTCTCAAATAAATAAATAAATAAAAAGTCCTTAAAAAGGTAAAACATTTTGATAATTTCCTTACCCTTTCCCTTATATTTAAAATCTTGATTCTAAACAAAATTAATATATTTACTAATGTTGTCTTACAAAAATATTAAATAAAGTTTAAGATTTTTTTGCAGTTATTTTTATCCTTATACTTAATGCCACTAAGGATGTGCAGCCCAATTATTTTCTGGCAGAGTCATTCATAATAATTCATTCTGAGCCTTTGTAATTGCATGTATCATATATAATATATATCTATCATATATATATGATAGATATATGTATTTGTAATTGCATGTATCATGTATAATATATATCATATATATAACACACACACACACACACATATATATATATATATATATATGAATAATATGTGATTAGTATGATTTAATTTGCTTTCAGTTCTGGAAGTTTATCAGCAATTTTCTTTGAAGGTGGTAGTTTTTGGCCAAGACGTTCTCTTCTGTGATTTCAAACCCTGGAGGATGGTAGAAACCTTATAAATGAGGAGTAAAGGGCGAATCAAGCAAATGAATTTTCCAAATTCTGTATGAGAGTTCCATTTAGCTACTGGCTAAATATTACCAAATGTAATATTATATGCATCCAAGTTCTTGTTGGGCAGCTTAATTCTGTCTTCTGTTCACTTTCTGGCAATATTAGAACCTACATGTTTTCATATATCCCATTAATATTTAATTTAGTAAATATGAGAAGATATTAAAACCTTTACAATTCATTATTCTTTCTTAGCTTCCTTATAGAAAAGGTAACATTGTTTTACCAGTTTTTCAAAAGGTAACAATTTTCCATCATTTTTCAACTCAATATCACATTGTACACAAACTTACAATGTATAGAATCCAAATGATTCCCTAGTTTAGTTTTATCACAAGCCAGTACCAAAATCTTTGGTCCAGGAAGATTTTAATCTTCTTTTAAAATCTTTCCTTCATGGGGTGCCTGGGTGGCTCCGTGAGTTAAGCCTCTGCCTTGGGCTCAGGTCATGATCCCAGGGTCCTGGGATTGAGCCCCACATCGGGCTCTCTGCTCAACAGGGAGCCTGCTTCCCCCTCTCTCTCTCTGCCTGCCTGCCTCTCTGCCTACTTTTGATCTCTGTCAAATAAATAAATAAAATCTTTAAAAAAAAAATCTTTCCTTTAGGAAGATTTTAATGGGTACATAGTTTCTTAGAATTCTATATTATTAAGAAATTAGAAAGAACTAAGAAATTCTTTCTTAGCATTTTTAGATTAGAATAATTGGAAATAATTTTAGATTAGAATAATAAGAAATAATATTTCTAATTAGAATATTTAGAAAAATTAGAAATAATTAAGAAATTATTGAGAAATCTATTCTGAGGAACAGATAACAAGACAGGATTAGCTGTGCAAGAGACTTCTTAGGGGGAACATCTCTGAAGAGAAATGAGGAGGGAGCTGGAGGCAGCTGGAGAGCTGTCAGCCCATGATGTGAAGGAGAGAAGGGATAAAAGGAAGGCGGGGTGGGAGAGTTTTAGCCCACAGTGTAGTCCCTGTAGTATAGTCCAAAGAAGGTTCATTGTGATGGATGAGTCCTCAAGTCAAAGTTGTCCATTAGAGGAATCCCATGTCTCCTGGGAATGGACTGGCTTTTGTGTCCCTGCTGCACAGAGTTACTGGCTGGGAGCAGTGCAGGGAAACATGACTTCATTTAGTACAGACATCATAGTGGATTCTGGAAAAAGCACAGCTTACTCTGGGGCCACTGGCCAGTCATACCTTCTGCATTCAGGGATCTGAGAGACACATTTTCATGGCCACCATGGATAAAATACAAGTTTTAAAGATTTTGTCTGAGATCCTCTCTATGTGGGTCATGTTTGTGATGTCACATTGTACATAATAGTTATTATTATCCTAATTTTTAATTACAGTGTAGAATTCCAGTTTTTAAGAAGCCTTTGGATAAGTTATATTTCTTTTTGAGGTTAAGGCTATGCTTTAAAAATAGCTGTATTTGCTTAAAACCCATTCTTATTTTAGCTTTATACAAATACATATATACTTATACATGTTCAACCAAAGAAGTAAACACAAAGTTGTATATATAATCAAAGCAACAGAACCCTTAGAAGTTTTCAAGCAGACCACTTGACAATTACAGCACTCCTCGTGCTTTTTGGAAGTGAGGCATTTTTTTTAAATTGGTATAAAGAGAATTGTTTTATGCGTGTGTCTGGATAGATAGGTTGCATATAGAACTATAAGTAGTTCTCCTTTTATTGATTAAAAAATTGCCTTACTTGACTTGTAAAATTTAAGACTTAAACCTATGTCTAGGGGCGCCTGGATGGCTCAGTGGGTTAAAGCCTCTGCCTTCGGCTCAGGTCATGATCCCAGTGTTCTGGGATCGAGCCCCACATTGGGCTCTCTGCTCCGCGGGGAGCCTGCTTCCCTCTCTCTGCCTGCCTCTCTGCCTACTTGTGATCTATGTCTGTCAAATAAACAAAAAAGAAAATCTTAAAAGAAAAAAAACCTATGTCTATATAGTATATCTTCTTAATGCCTTTAGTTAGACTGAGGCTTTTTTTTTTTTTTTTTAATTTGATAGAGATCACAAGTAGGCAGAGAGGGAGGCAGTGAGAGAGAGAGGAAGCAGGCTCCCCGCTGAGCAGAGAACCTGATTCGGGGCTCCATCCCAGGACACCGGGATCACGACCTGAGCCGAAAGCAGAGGCTTTAACCCACTGAGCCACCCAGGCGCCCCTAGACTGAGGCTTTTTAAATTTGAAATACAAACAATTCATTTCTCACCTGGCCTTTGGCAATCTGAACTTAATCTAAGGAGAGATTTATGTCATTTTCATCTCTTCTCAAGTACTCATATGTTCTACCTTTAATGGGCAAAAAAATATTCTAATTATTTCTAGAGTGTGTCTCCTTGCCAGCTGAGGATTTCAGTGCTAATACTTTAAGGCTTAATCTTGCATGAAATTAAAAAGCATTTTATAGTGAAGTTCCTGGCATCCCTGGCTCACATCTTTGGAAACGGAACATCAAGATACTTGTTGGAACTCCACACAGATTTTGGATGATTGTGGAGGAGGAGGAACTCATTATTAGGTTTTTAGCTGTCGTTGAGATGGGAGGCTGGGGTATACTCTCAGTAGCTCATACTTGGGCAGGCAATGGAAAGAGAACCTTCTGGTGGGGTTCCCCTCAGTTTTTCCTCTCAACATCTTTAAAGATGTTTTAGCTGCTTTCTTGGCAACTTGCGTCAGATCCTCATTTCCTCTTCCATACACACCATGAATCAATCTGGTTGGCATGGTGATTACCCAGGTTTTCCTTCAGATGTTTCAAGATATCATAGTCCCAGGATCCATAAAGGAGAAATTGCAATTTGGGGTCATCTCTACTACACCTATTGCAGTTTACAGACCATGTACTGTAATGGTCTAGTAGTAACTGAGGAAAGCTGGACATGCCTTCCTGACATTTAGACATGGTGGTAGCCATGCTTTGTCAGTCTAGCCTAGGGAAGAAAGCAGGACATTAAATCCTTGTATTTGCTGTTACAGGAAAGATACAAGGAGAGAGAGAGAGTGAGTGAGAGTAAGAGAGAGAGAGAGAGAGAGAGAGAGAGTGTGTGTGTGTGTGTGTGTGTGTGTGTGTGTGTTTGAGAAACAGAGGCTTGGCAAAAAGATTTAATGTTTGATTCCTACCTGAAACTAGAGGTTGCTGAAACAGAGTTGAGTACTGGAGTCCAAACACGGCAACCCAGGATAACAAAGGGCAAATGAAGAGGGGAAAACAAGGGGCTTATAAACATCAAGTGAATGATTCTGCAGCTTCCTTTGCTGAGCTGAGGTTCCCTGTTGCAACAGATTCTGCAGACCATGACAAATTCTTACAGAGATAAAAATCATGGTCTCAAACTCGAAAATATTTTTTTAAAGATTTTATTTATTGGGACGCCTGGGTGGCTCAGTTGGTTAAGCAGCTGCCTTCGGCTCAGGTCATGATCCCAGCGTCCGGGGATCGAGTCCCACATCGGGCTCCTTGCTCGGCAGGGAACCTGCTTCTCCCTCTGCCTCTGCCTGCCACTCTATCTGCCTGTGCGCTCGCTCTCTCTCTCTCTCTCTCTCTGACAAATAAATTAAAAAAAAGATTTTATTTATTTATTTATTTGACAGACAGAGATCACAAGTAGAGCAGCAGGCAGAGAGAGGGAGAAACAGGCTCCCTGCTGAGCAGAGAGCCCGATGCAGTGCTTAATCCCAGGACCCTGAGATTATGACCTGAGCTGAAGGCAGAGGCTTTAACCCATTGAGCCACCCAGGCGTCCCGCAAACTTTAAATGACTCTGTCATTTAAAACTAGCCTGTACACAGAAGGAAGAAATAGAAAACATACACATATCAATGGTTTAACCTCCTGGTTGTCTTTGAATCTTTAAGTTTTATTTGCTCTTTTAATCATTTTTTTATGGAACAAATTTAGCAACATCAGTAACCTATTTACCTAAGCAACTTGAGAACATCTCAGAATTTGTGTGTGTGTGTGCACGTGTACACACACAAGGGTCTCCTGTGAAGACCCACATTTCCCACATGTCTCCTGTGAGGCATGTGGGAAAGGATCCCTATGTCATATGGGAGCTGCAGGTGCTTCTGGGAGGGATAAGTAGAATCTTTGATCCCATGGAGCATGAACTAGGAGACCAATGGACGCTTGTGAAATATATATCCCCTTATTCACAGAAACATTTGATTTAGGCTTTGTACTTATTAAATTACTACTGTATAATTTTTAACTATATCTGTAGGCTTGTCAACTGGAGGTTGATTTGGGGTGCATAGATCCCAATTATTATTGACACACTTGAAAAATGTTTAATTTACTAATTACCAAAAAAGAACAGCTTAACAGCTTAGTCTCTTCCACAATTGAGTGTAATCCCTAATGACCCAGCTCTCCTATGGACAATGTTTAATTATGTAACCAGATGTTATTAATAATTTGAGTCTGTATAGGTCCCTGCATGCAGCTGAACCCAAGGAAGGGGGTTGGCTACACAATAATTTGTCCCAGATGACCCCATGGAAGCCAGTCTGTAGCCTGTGTCATTTTTCCACCGAAAGGAATAGTGTTGAGTTAGCACATTAGTAAGAGCTTTAGTCCAGGTGAAGCAGAATTGTGGTTCCAACTTCAAACAACAACAATTACAGTCAGAAAGCAGGGTCAGGGAAGCATATTAGAAGATATGAGATAACTATAAATTTTCATTTTGAATGGCTTTGTGTTTCCGGTGCTCTCAACTTACACTTCTTTACTGTTTGGTTTGTGTTTTGCATTATTAACCTATGGGTTGTCTTCCATGTTTGCATCCTCCCCCCACCCTAATCAATGTATTATCAATGCAATGGGTGATTATAAATTCTTGAATCTAGTTTAGGCCAAAAGTTTAAATCCCATAGCATTGCATTATGGCACAAACTGGGGAGTGTATAAATCAAATTATTGCTTGTAGGTGTTATAAGTAAGTGGAAGACTACACTAGCTTGATTCATAACAGCTTATAAAAATTAGGGGGCTTTAAGGTGATCTTTCAATATAGAAACAAAATTAGGGATAGCGTTGACACGGCAAGAGCAGCCTTGTTAAGTTTACTGTAATCCATAGTTAACCATTATGTTAGGTTTCTTAGGTTCCCCCCCCCCAAAATGGTAGAAACCAACTAAAACAACCTTAAACAAAGAAATTTATTGGAAATATTTTATAGGTTCACAGACTCAGTCGGAGTTTGAAGAACCTCAGAAGTGAATAAGAACCAAGACATTTGTTCAGAACTGGGAAGCACGAACCACTGTAACAGGCTGGATAGAAAAGTATGACCAGGACACAACCACTGGACTGAATGTCCCCCAGCCATTTCTTTAGCCTTATGATGGAATAGGACAAAGGTCAATCTGGTTCACTTTTCTGTCCTCCTGGTTGTACCAGCATAGGAAAAGAGAGGACATGACCCTTTGGCTTCATTTGTGGGAAGCAAGCAGATGCCTGGATATACTATTTCAACAAGACCATGAAACACTGGGGGAGAAGCAGTTTTTCAAAAGGAAGCCAAAGTGTGTAGAGAAGGACTGGATATTTTGTAGCCAAAAGGTGACAAATACATTCTATACTCACCAGCGGATGGATCTCTGGCAAAAACCAAGGTATTAAGAGGGATGTGGAGGTGTGAACTACCAGAGTGCCTCTAATTCCTGCATTCAGCTGTGATGATTTTTCATCCTCAAGAACCCTCATGCTATTTCAGGTTTATAGTTTGGGTGGTGGTAGAGGATTCCAAAGACTCCTGCTTTGCACGTCCTCATAACAGTACCTTTCAAACGTGCTCTCCACACATTCAAACTTTTCAAGGATAGTTTCCTTTTTTTAGGACCATAATAAATCAATTCTTATGCTACTCTTTTTTATTCTGTGTGTGTGTTTTCATATTTTTCTTTCTCTTTTTTTTTTCATTTTATTTTATTTTTTCAGTGTTCCAAGATTCATTGTTTATGCACCACACCCAGTGCTCCATGCAATGCATGCCTTCCTTAATATCCACCACCAGGCTCACCTATCCCTCAACCCTCCTCCATTCCAAAACTCTCAGTTTGTTTCTCAGAATCCACAGTCTTTCATCCTTCTCTCCCCCTCCGATTTCCCCCAATTCACTTTTCCTTTCTGTCTCCTAATGCCCTCCATGTTATTCCTTATGCCCCACAAGTAAGTGAAACCATATGATAATTGACTCTTTCTGCTTGACTTACTTCACTCAGCATATCTCCTCTAGTCCCATCCATGTTGATAGAAAAGTTGAGTATTCATCCTTTCTGATGGTTAATATTCCACTGTATATATGGACCACATCTTCTTTATCCATTTATCTGTTGAAGGGCATCATGGCTCTTTCCATCTTTCCACAGTTTGGCAATTATGGCCATTGCTACTATGAACATTGGGGTACATATGGCTCTTCTTTTCACTGTATTTTTATCTTTGGGGTAAATACCCAATAGTGCAATTGCAGGATCATAGGGTCGCTCTATTTTTAATTTTTTAAGGAATCTTAAAAAACTGGAAAACACTGTTTTCCAAAGTGACTGCACCAATTTGCATTCCCACCAACAGTATAAAAGGGTTCCCCTTTCTTGCATCCTCTCCAACATTTGTTTACTGTCCTGTTAATTTTGGCCACTCTAACTGATGTAAGGTGGTATCTCAATGTGGTTTTGATTTGAATCTCCCTGATGGCTAATGATGATAAACATTTTTTCATGTGTCTGTTAGCCATTTGTATGTCTTCACTGGAGAAGTGTCTGTTCATGTCTTCTGTACATTTTTTTGATGTGATTATCTGTTTTTTTGAGTGTTGAGTTTGAGGAGTTCTTTATAGATCTTGGATATCAGCTCTTTGTCTGTAGTGTCATTTGTAAATATCTTCCCCCATTCCATCTTCCTCTTTGTTTTGTTGACTGTTTCCTTTGCTGTGCGGAAGCTATTGATTTTGATGAAGTCCCAAAAGTTCATTTTTGCTTTTGTTTCCTTTATCTTTGGAGACATGTCTTGAAAGAAGTTGCAGTGACCAATATCAAAGAGGTTACTGTTTATGTTCTCTAGGATTTTGATAGATTCCTGCCTCACATTGAGTCTTTTATCCATTTCGAGTTTATCTTTGTGTATGATGTGAGAAAATGGTC
The DNA here is from genome assembly GCF_002288905.1 of Enhydra lutris kenyoni. Classification (NCBI taxonomy): domain Eukaryota; kingdom Metazoa; phylum Chordata; class Mammalia; order Carnivora; family Mustelidae; genus Enhydra; species Enhydra lutris. Next base: position 9,929,004 of record NW_019154125.1, on the reverse strand, counting down.
AAGTTTCATTCTTCTACACATAACTGTCCAACTTTCCCAGAACCATTTATTGAAGAGACTGTCTGTTTTCCACTGCACAGCCAAAAGCTGTTTTCCATATTTTTTCCTGCTTTGTTGAAGATTATTTGACCATAGAGTTGAGGGTCCATATCTGGCCTCTCTACTCTGTTCCACTGGTCTATGTGTCTGTTTTTGTGCCAGTACCATGCTATCTTGGTGATCACAGCTTTGTGGTAAAGCTTGAAATCAGGCAACATGATGCCCCCAGTTTTGTTTTTCCTTTTCAACATTTCCTTAGCAATTTGGGGTCTTTTCTGTTTCCATACAAATTTTAAGATTGTTTGTTCCAGTACTTTGAAAAACGCCGATGGAATTTTGATTGGGATGGCATTAAAAGTATAGATGGATCTAGGTAGTAAAGACATTTTAACAATGTTTATTCTTCCAATCCCTAGCATGGAATGCTTTTCCATCTTTTTCTGTCTTCAGTTTCTTTCATGAGTGTTCTGTAGTTCCTCAGCACAGATCCTTTACCTCTTTGGTTAGGTTTATTCCTAGGTATCTTATGGTTCTTGGTGCTATAGTAAATGGAGTCAATTCTCTAATTTCCTTTTCTATATTTTCATTGTTAGTGTATAAGAAAGCAACTGATTTCTGTACATTGATTTTGTATCCTACCACATTACTGAATTGCTGTATGAGTTCTAGTAGTTTAGGGGGTGGAGACTTTTGGGTTTTCCATATAAAGTGTCATGTCATCTGTGAAGAGAGAGAGTTTGACTTCTTGTTTGCCAGTTTGAATACCTTTTATTTCTTTTTGTTGTCTGATTGCTGGTGCTAGGACTTCTAGTACTATGTTGAACAACAGTGGCAAGAGTGGGCATCCTTGTCATGTTCCTGATCTCAAAGAGAAGCCTGTCAGCTTTTCCCCATTGAGAATGATATTTGCTGTGGGTTTTTCATAGATAGATTTTATGAAGTTGAAGAATGTTCCCTTTCACTATACTTTAAAGAGTTTTAATCAGGATTGGATGCTGTATTTTGTCAAAAGCTTTTTCTGCATCAATTGAGAGGACCATTTGGTTCTTCTCTCTTCTCTTATTGATTTGTTCTATCACATTGATTGATTTGTGAAGGTTGAACCACCCTTGCATCCCAGGGATAAATCCCACCTGGTGATGGTGGGTAACCTTTTTAATGTACTGTTGGATCCTATTAGCTAGGATCTTGTTGAGAATCTTGGCATCCATATGGTACACTTGAAAAGGAAAAAACTAACACAGTATCACCAGGCCTGTCTGGCCCACTTGAAATGTTTGCACAACTAAGTCATTTTGGACTCTCACTTCTCCTGAGTTCCAGTGGTGAAAGGGGGCTTTACACTTATTATGAACTTTGGGCCTAGCTAATCATATCATATCCTCTTTCTCTTGGCCAAAATGACTGGTTCAATGAGTCACAGTTCCAGGAATTTTCTAGACCAATGAAGAACTAGTACCTTTAGCACAAGTTTCTACCTGAGAGAGAAATGAATGCAGAATAAAGCAGAGCAAAGATATGGTCAGAGATGCAGATGTAGTAACAGTGTTTGAATTCTTAGAACTAATTCTGCATGAAGCAAGATGCATTGGACACATCAAATTACATGATGCAGTAAATAAGCTACCTTTGGGGAAATGGTGGATGTGAGGAATTCCCCCTGCTGATTGAGATAGAATTTCCCTACAGGTTGGTGAGATTCGAGTCATGCTCACTAGTCTTTCGTACCTGTTACCCAGACACAACCCCTTCCAACTTTGCAAGCTGTTTATCTGGGTATTTACCTATTCTTGCACACACTTCTGCCGCTTTCCTATTTCCAAGTGGGCGGTTGTTCTAGTTTATTACTAGCTTCCCATTCTGGGTTGGCCCTTTTTTTTTTTTTTTTAAAGATTTTTATTTATTTATTTGACAGGTAGAGATCACAAGTAGGCAGAGAGGCAGGCAGAGACAGAGAGGAGGAAGCAGGCTCCCTGCTGAGCAGAGAGCTCAATACAGGGCTCGATGCGAGGCTCGATGCGGGGCTCTATCCCAGGACCCTGGGATCATGACCCGAGCCAAAGGCAGAGGCTTTAACCCACTGAGCCACCCAGGCGCCCCTGGGTTGGCTCTTTATTTCTACTCCTGGCAAAGAGAATTCTTTGCCTCTCTCTTGGTTTAGATCCACTTTTTCTTGCATTCCCCACGTTCCTCTTGTCTGGTTTATTTTCTTGTTTTGGTGGAACACATCTTACTTCCTGAGAAAGGGTATGCAAGAGATCCATTTTCTTCAGTCCCTACATTTCTGATAATATATTTTATCCTGACCTGTGATTAATGATTTGGCTGGCCCAAATTGTGTATTGAAATAGATTTTTCAGGGCACCTGGGTGGCTCAGTCATTAAGCGTCTGCCTTTGGCTCAGGTCATGATTCTAGGCTCCTGGGATCAAGCCCTGTATCAGGCTCCCTGCTCAGCAGGGGAGTCTGCTTCTCTCTCTCCCACTCCCCCTGCTTGTGTTCCTTCTCTCACTGTATCTCTCTTCATCAAATAAGTAAATAAAATCTTTTTTTTTTAAATAGATTTTCCCAGTTTTGAAAGCAGCTGATGAGCTGTCCAGTGCTTTTTTTCTGGGTGCTTTGCATATAACTAATTTTTCATTTGTGAAAGTTTTTAGGATAGCCTCTGAATTAGATATCTTTTGTTGTATAACACATTGCCCCAGGACTTAGTGGGGTTTGTACCTCACATGTATTATTTCACAGTTTTTATGTGGTCAGGAATCTAGTGCATTTAAGCTGGGTTGTCTAGTTTTGAGGTTCCCAGACCAACGCAATCAGGGTTTCAGCTGGGGCCATGATAAGGTCTCTTACTATGCTCTCCTGCTTCCACGGACTTCTTATCAGAAACTATCCAATCTAGAAGATAATGGAACAGCCTTTAACTTTGAAAGGAAAAAAAAAAAACAACAATTAGGCATCCATCTATTAAACTTTACCAAAACTATCATTCAAAAATGAATATGTAGTAGACTTCTTTGGGCAAACAAAAATGGAGGAATTTGTTCTCTGTAGACCTGCATTATCACAAGTGCTAGAGGAAGTACTTTAAGCAAAAGGAAGATGATAGTAGATGGAAACATCAACATATATGAAGGAATAAAGGCTATCAGAAATTGTAAATGTGTAGCTAAATATTCTTCTTATTTAAAAAAGTGTCTTTAGTGCAATCTAGTACTTAAAATAATAGAAATAATACATTGTTGGGTTTAAAGCATGTGTAGAACTAGAAGGCATGACAACAGTAGCACAAAGGGAGGAAGGGGAATGGAAACCTGTTGCTGTAAGGTTTACATTATAACTGAAGTGGTATATTATATGAAGATAGATCATAATGCGGATGTATATTGAAACCTTAGAGAAACCACTGAAACAATACGACAAAGAAACATAGCTAATAAGCCATTAGAGGAGATTTTTAACATGTCTTAAAACTGACTCAACTCAAAATAAGGCAGGAAAAATGGAACAAATTATAGTTATGAAATAGCAAATGTAAAACGACAAAATTAAACTTAATTCTATCAGTGGTTTCATTAAAAGCAATTGTTCCAATTAAAAGGCACAGATTGTCAGACTGGATAAAGTAGTAAGAACAAACTATATGTTATCTATAAGAAACCTGTTTTAACTATCAAGATACATATAAGAGTAAAAAGATGGAAAATGTAAGGACTAACGAAAAGAATACCAGAATGGCTATATTAATAATAGGAAAAAGTAGACTTTAGATTAAAGAATTATTAACAGGAATTGCAAAGTATACTTCATTAATGGTAAAGGAATCAAGAGAACACAATAATTCTAAATGAGTATGATAGAACTTCAAAATTAACAAAGCAAAAAAGACAACTGAAAGAAGTAGACTATCCATAAATGTAGTTGAAGAGATCAATACTCTTTTCTCAATGATTAATAAAACAAGTAGATTAAAAAAATTATCAGGAATACAGAAGAACTGAACAACAGTTCTCCAGAGAATCAGAATGGATAAGATGTCTGTCTGTCTGTCTATCTATCTATCTATCTATCTAGAGATTTATTTTAAGGAACTCTGTCATGCAATGATAGAGGCTTTGGCAAGTCCAGAATCTGCAGAGTAGGTTGGCTGATTGAAGACTCAGGTAAGATTTGCAGTTCTAATCCAAAGGGAATGTGTTGGAAGAATCCTTCCTGCTTCCTTTGGAAGAATCCAAAGGAGGTCAGTCCTTGTTCTATTAGAACTTTGATTGGATGAGGTCTGCCCACATTATGGAGAGTAATCTGATTTATTAAAGTCCATCAATTTAAATATTAACCTCATTCAGGAAACTCCACAAAAACATCCAGAATAATGATTGGCCAAACATCTGGACATGGTGGTCCAGCCAAGTTAACACATAAAATTAACCATCACAATTCTCAACTGAGTTGACCCCAAACTGCCAAAATACACATGATTTTCAAGTATGCATGGAAAAATATTCACCAAGTCATGAAATGTGTCTCAGTAAATCTGAAAGGATTAATAGCAAATAGAATACATTCTCACATCACAGTGAAGTTAAATTAAAAATCTATAAAAGAAAGATTTGGAAAATCCCTAAATATATGGAAATTAAACAATATACTTCTAAATATCTATGGACCCCCAAAGAAATCCCACAGAAATTATAAATTAATTTTAATTGAATGAAAATGAAAACTCAGCATATCCCCTTTTTTGATATGCAGCTAAGGCAGTGTTTAGAGGAAATGTTACTGTTTTAAAATGTTTACATTAGAAAAAAGGAAAGTTTAAAATTACTGATTTACTTCCATTGTAAACTAGAAAAAGCAAGAAATAGTAAAGAGAAGATTGTAAGTCAGTATAACAGAAAACAACAGGAAAAAAAATCATAATCTTAGGCTAGGCAAAGATTTTTTTAGGTGGGATGTGGAAATTATGAGTCAATTCAAATGATACCATTTAGAAAATTAAAAAGCAAGCCATAGCATGGAAAAACATATTTTTTTCAAATAGCTATATTCGATATCCTTCTGGCTCTAGGAGGTAAGTGTCTTTTTTATGCCACCAAGGAAGCCCTCTGCCCTCCACAGTTAATTCATATGCTGATTGATCACTCACAGAATTTCTTCAGCTTTTGACACAGAGCCCACTGCATGTAGCAATTGCGGCCTGATCCTGCTACTTTTTTTGAGATTTTTATTTTTTATTTTTTTTCATTTTAAAAAAATTTTTAAATAAACATATAATGTATTTTTAGCCCCAAGGGTACAGGTCTTTGAATCGCCAGGTTTACACACTTCACAGCACTCACCACAGCACACACATCCCCCAATGTCCATAACCCCACCACCCTCTCCCAACCCCCCTTCCCCCAGCAACCCTCAGTTTGTTTTGTGAGATTAAGAGTCTCTTATGGTTTGTCTCCCTCTCGATCCCATCTTGGTTTATTTATTCTTTTCCTACCCCCCAAACCCCCCCACATTGCATCTCCACTTCCTCATATCAGGGAGATCATATGATAGTTGTCTTTCTCTGATTGACTATTTCGCTAAGCATAATACCCTCTAGGTCCATCCACGTCGCAAATGGCAAGATTTCATTTCTTTTGATAGCTGCATAGTATTCCATTGTATATATATACCACCTCTTCTTTATCCATTCATCTGTTGATGGACACCTAGGTTTTTTCCATAGTTTGGCTATTGTGGACATTGCTGCTATAAACATTCGGGTGCACGTGCCCCTTCATGATCCTGCTATTTTTACAGCTACTGTTCACCCTATATTTTGACAGGATGACTAGCAGGTACACAGCACCATCCCATCCCACTTCATCACAGCTCAAGTTGTAACACTTGCTCTGCTACTTTGTGCCAGAACCCACCTGTCTCTATCTCATGCCAAGAGCCCTAACTATCAACAAATAGGGGTGGGTCAGTGCCCCTGACCACTTGATTGCTACTGACTCAACTGTAGCAGATTGGCTTCCCTGGGGGAAAAAAAAAAAACAACAGTGTGATGTGGAGATTGTTGTGCACAGTGTTCATTGCAGAGTGGTCTGGGGACCAATGGAAGCAGGGCTGTGCAGAGATATATAGTATGGGCTCTGAGGCCGTTGTGTGGTTGCTCCAGAACTGGGATGGCCATTCAGAAGTGTTCCAAATGAGAGCAGGGGGTGGGGCATTTGTACACCAACTCTGATCAGCTATTGAATGCAGACTGTCCCTGGGGAAATGGTGTCTGACTGTAGCCAAGGTGGTGCTCTTTCACTGAGGCCATTCTGAAAGAAGGGTGACAATGTAGGGCTCTCTTGGGAGCGCTCCAAAACCTGGAAAAAGTCTTGAGTCCTGAAGAAGGCTATGAGCACTCCCTCACAGTGTCCCCTTGACATCTTGCATAGCAGATTTCCTCCTCAGAAGATGCATGTTTTTCACCCTGGTTGTCACATCATTCCACCAAGTCCTCTGGAAGTGGAAGGATTCTTCAGCACTACTTCTTGGCTTCCGTGTTATCTGAATTCTGTTCATTCATTCAAAGCAACATGGGGTCCCTAGAATCTACAACTAGGCAATGTCTTGAAGACCGTTTCACCAATGATTTCTTAGATCTCTTAGACCTTTTGATATATATATATATATATTTTTCATCCTAATTTTGACATGTTAGTTCTCTAACTCTGGGATATGAAATCTTGGTTAGGATACTCCAAATTCTAACAGTCCCTATAGAGAAAATTGGTGTTCCTCTGTCTCTGTGTCTGCTCTGTATCTATATCTAGTTATGGAAAACAGCATTTGCATTAGTAGTGAATTCCCCCACCGTAATGTGACAGCAGATCTCTGGGCCTTTGGGAAATAGAGTGGAGGAGACTCCTCCATGGTGCCTTGCCCCAGCAAGAGCTGATTACACAGAATTCTCATGGGGCTCCACTTCAACCTGTAAGGTCGGGCCCACAAGGAACAGGTGGGAGAATGGGCCAGGTGTGCAAGAGCCAAGTTTTCTCATGGAGTTGACATAGTAGGCTTAGCTGGGTTGCTTAGGCTGGTATCCATTCATGGTGGCTGCTAGGGCTCTTGCTGGAGGTGACTGGGAACAGGAAGTTTGAAACTCAGTGGTTATAGATGGCGTTCTTAAGAGAACATTCATTTTATAAGAAGCATCTCAGCACCTCTCATTATAAAGATTGGGAATGTTGGGTCTCAGGGGCTTAACTGCTGGATTATGTGATTAGATTGGAATTTCCCAAAGGGATAACAGGGATCAGTGAGGAGATAATACCACAATTGCTCATCCAGCTGGGGGGGGCATTTGAACAGTGCTGGCACCAATTGGAACAATTCTCAACTTTTTTATAGTGGTAGTTCAATAATGCGGCCAGCAGGCAGGTGCCAAATATCTGGCAACCCAGACTCTTCCTGTTCTGAAAGCAAATGCCTATGGGATGTTAGGGGCTGAGCAGAAGTCCAAATCCAAGAGCTTCAATTTTAGAAAATCTTCTGTTTCTGAGGAGTAGCTGGAGACTGTAAATGAAATTCTTAAGCCAGGAGCATTGTCTTCTCCCTTGTGAATAGAATGCATGTTTTCTCAATGTTGCTCAACAGTCATTTGAATTGAATTTCAAACAACTTTTGAAAGGGTCTAGGAAAGCATATTCAGTTCAAGACTCATGGAATCTTATTAAAGGGTACACCATTAATGATAAGACAGGTAAAATTTAGAAATTTTATCCATCTTCTTCACCCTGTACTGTAGTGATGGGGAAGAAATCAGGAAAATGAAAACTGTGTGTAGACTCTTGCACTAACAACAGAATTAATCTATTGTCCATATCCATTAGTTCTCAGAACTGGACTTGATAAGTAGATATTAATGTATAGGCAGGACTAGGGAAGGCAGAATGGGAGCTGCCTTCATGTGTCCTCTGTGGTTTAAAATTTTGAGTGAACATCTCAAGATATTTCTGGGGCACCTGCCAAATTCCAGCAGTTAATAGAAAAAGGAATTGGGGTTATTCATCATTTAGAATTGTTGGTTTGGCTTGATCCCTGGAAGTGGGTGGAGTAGGTATACAGTTGTCCCTAAGTATATAGCTGTCCGTAGACAAACACCTATTCTGTCAGACATCTAAAGAATGCCTGGGTGTCAGTGCTACTCCACGGACTGACTTGAAAAGTGCTGCCATGGTCCTTTCATTCTATTCATTACAGGGAATTTATGATTTAATAACAATTATAAGAGGTTTAAGAAGGCTCACTCCCCAATTTTTAAACTGCTCAGAAATTCACTCAGAGTCATCACATGAAGGCTGTGCAGCAGCAGACCCTTCCAAGGGCCACCTCCGCTCTATACTGTGGCCTCCAGGATATGATGAGATTTGCATTTTTATCAAGTTTCTTTTGGTAGTTAGTGGAAAATGGACACAAGCAAGCCTGGAGGAAGGGACCCAACTGGGAGGGCGTTCTAGTAACCCCAAGCTTTGAATTAGAGGACATCACCCCACCCCCACTGACCCTTGCCCAGGGCTACTGGGCCCATGAGGCACTCATAGAGATTTAGGATGATTTTAGAACTTTGTTGTTTTAGGTCCAGCTGGAAAAGAGTGGGGCTGAAGGAGAGATGTGGACCTTGATCACAGAGGCAGGCTTCCCATCCACTAAGCCCACCAGCAGATGGGACACATAGAGGGTCAAGAATAAAGTGCAAGCTATGCCCTGGGAATGCCTGGGTGGCTGATTTGACTTGGGTGAGGAGGTCGGGGAGGCCCCACCAGCCAGAAGGCCAGATGGCGGTTCGCAGTTTGGACACAGTTGGACTCACAGTTGGGTTTCTTTCACTCTTTTTTTTTTTTTTTAAGATTTATTTATTTGAGAGAGAGAGAGAGAGAGAGCAGAGGGGGCAAAGGCAGAGAGAGAGGGAGAGAGAGAAGCCCATCCAGACTCCCCACTTAGCACAGAGCCCAACAGGACTAGATCCCAGGACCTTGAGATCATGACCTGAGCCAAAATCAAGAGTCAGAGTATTTAACTGACTGAGCCACCCAGGCTCCCCAGGACCAGGGATTTCTTGACTACTTTGTAGCAGATGGGCAAGAAAAAGAAAATTTCCTGGGAGGACAGGAGGAGAAGGGAAGATGCAGATTCAAAAGGAAGAGCTGAAATGTTATGTCTATGTTCATTGCAGGGTTTAGGGGTTGCAAAGCTTGTTATAATAGTGGTCCCTCATAACCACCTAGTTGATATTTTATTTACTATTTTGTTGTTGGTATTGATGCAGATGTGTACCTATTCCACTGTGGTTTTTTTAAAAACATCATCCTGAGGGGTAAGAGTTTTCTCATCCTCATGGGAATAGAATTCTTTCACTTTTGCTATGGGAGATTATGACAGACTCTGGTTCTGGAACCATGTCCGGGTTCACAGGGGATTTGTGTAAGTGAGATCAGAGGTTCTCAAATTCTTTGGGCTCAGAATCTATCTACTATAATTGTCTCCCCCAATAATATAAGAGTTTTTTAAAATTTAATTTCCCAATAGGTAAGTATCAAATGATACACAGTGAAAAGTCTGCCTCCCTTTCTGCTTGTGTCTGTCCATTTCTTCCTGTCTGCCATGGAAACCACTGTTACTAGAGTCTAAATATCTTTTCAGAGTTGATATATATCTAAGTCCACACTGATACAGAACCTTATTAGTGTAATTTTTCTTATTATTATTTTCTCTATTTTTTACACCAAAGGTGGCATACTATGCATTTTGTTCTGAATGTTATTTTTTACTTACATTATAACTTGGAGAAATTTCCATGTCAGTGGACAGATAGCTACTGATTGGTTTTTATCAATATATTACCCATTATATTGATATGTTATAACTTACTTAAACTCTTTTCTTTTTCCAGTATGTACTCCCCCTGCCATTTTATTGAGATACAGTTGGCATACAGCACTATGTAAGTGTAAGGAGTACAATGTAATGATTCAACTTACATATATTGTGATTACCAAAATAGTTTAGTTAACATCCATCATCTCATATAAATACAAAAAAAAAGGAAAAAAAGTATTTTTCATTTTCCAAGATTTATTTGAATGACCCACATACCATATAGCAGTGGCAACTATAGTCAGCATGTTGTACATTACACCCCTCATGCTTATTTTTTATCTTATAACTGGAAGTTTGTAGCTAACTACCTTCCTCCAGTTCTCCTTTCCCCATCCTCTACCTCCTACCTCTGGTAACCACAAATCTGGTCTCATTTTCTATGACTTTTTGTTTTGTTTTGTTTTGTTTTTGCCTTTGGATTCCACTAATTAGTGAGATCATACAGCATTTGTCTTTCTCTGTCTGACTTATTTCACTTAGCATAATGCCCTCAGGGTCCATCCAATGCTCTCTAAGATGGCAGGCAGGATTACTTCCATCCATCCATCCATTTATTTATTTAGATTACTTCTCTTTATTTTTTTTTAGAGATATTTATTCGAGAGAGAGAGCGAGCTAGCAAGCGAGAGAGAGAGCGAGCATGAATGGGGTGAAAGGCAGAGGGAGAAGCAAACTCCCTGCTGAGCAGGGAGCACGATGCAGGGATCCTGGGACTCTGGGATCATGACCTGAGCCGAAGACAGATGCTTAACTGACTGAACCACCCAGGCACCCCAGGATTACTTCCCTTTAATGGCTTAATTGTCTATACCTGTAACTGTATCTATGTATCACATCTTTACTCTTTCATTTGTTGATGGACATTTAAGTTATTTCAGGTCCTGACTATTATAAATAATGCTGCATTGTCTGTTCTTTCCAGCAAAATGGGGTTCCATGAAAAAAGAGGCTGGTTCAGCATACAACTTTAACAACTGTACACGTGCTTTTCTCCAGGACAGTTATATGTTGGTGTATAGCCTTAAGCATGCATCCTATTTAACCACACAGAGAAGTAACATAATATGTATTAAAGGTTTAAGAGTTCATAAAATGAAACTTTTTAGTACTGTGTTGGAGATATTCATAAGTGAAACTACCTTTTTTTTTTTTTTTAATTCTAGTGTGAATATTAGGCAATGAAGGAAAAATACCTACTAGGTGGTTTGGTGCTGTTACCTTGACTCATGCTAAGGTACCAGCACTTTTGCCCATCTTTACTTTTGTATCATAAACACAAACACCAATGGAGGGAGACATGCAAATTCAATTCTTCTTTCATGGAATTCCTGAGGGGGACTCTCAGAGGCCACAGGGGTCCATGTCAGCATACCTCATGAACTGCTGGTGAAGACGAAAATGAGAAGAGCATTAAGCCGTGAGGTTATTTCAACCTTCAGAGGTTGGGCTGAGGAGGAGAATCTGCCAGAGGACAGTGAGGAGTGGCCAGTGAGGTGGAAAGACATCCAAGGGGATTAAGGTATCATTACCAGAATGAGGAAGCCAATAGTAGTAGGAAGCAAGCCTGGTTGAGTGTGTTTTCTTTATGCTGATACTTTGAAATCTGGGACCTTACTGATCTTGGATGGTCTGCCCTTCTCAGGGTTACCAGTTCCTAGAGATACTAAACAACCCGCTCCTGAGCACACACTTTTCAAATACAGACCAACTGGTCCAGAACCCCTACCCCAGCTTTCACATTCTGGACCATTGTACCCTGCTCTGATCACCCAGGCCAAGTACCAGACAACCAGGGATACCCTGTGCCCCAGAGACCACTGGAATGATTCAAAGTAGTCAATCCTAAGCCTGCTTTCCCTGCCTTGCCTGTGCCTTCCTGTGGAAGCCACTGTAAAGCTTTTGTCCATGGTGGCTCCCTCTCCCTTTGCCAATGGTGTGGCATTCCTCTGCCTTTAGGAACAATGAGTAACAAACTAAGTTTTCAATGGTACTCATTTCCTGATCTGTTGGCCCTACCATACCTCACATTTTCTTTGAATATAATATATTTTAAAACAATAGTGGTAGTGAATATAGATAACTCCTTGAGGGCATTTTGGTGTAAAGAATAGAAAAATGGGAGGTAAGCTGAAGGGGAATATCGGAAAAGATGTGGCAACGCGTTTGCATGCCACGCTGCTGATGGTAATGATCTTACACAAAGGGGGAAAGTCATGACTTTCCTTTAGTGGGGGGTGGAGGGGGGAAGGGGATCCAGTGCAGAAATGGAGTAACTGGTCTTAGGTGTGTGGACAGGTCATCTATTTTAACAGGAGGGAGGGCAAAGTGCAGATGGTTAGATTCTGTGGTCAAAATGTGGAAATTCTCTTTTGTTTGCTTCTATTTTCTTGGTCAAATATGAAGCAAGACTACCAGCTAGGACTGGGCTGGGGAGCAGTATGGAGGAGATGTGAGGATCCAGGAAATGTGACTTAGAGAAAGGCAGTCAGATTCGTTCAGGATGAGATAGTAAGACTGCCAGGCAACACCAAGCACCCAATTGAGGTTCGGGGTCACAAAATTTAGGTGAGATGAGTTAGCCTGAATGTGTGGCTTTTATAAGAAAAGGATGTGGAGTAAACAGAGTTTAAATTTTTATTTAATTTTAGACTTGTAACTTTAGAACAGTTTTACATATACAGAAAAATTGTAAGATACTACAGAGTTCCCGTATAACCCACACTTAGTTTCCACGGTTACTAACAGTTGACTCTGGGATGGTACATTTAATGGCCAGTATGGATACATTATTACCAATAGTCCATACTTTATTCAGATGACATTATTATTATTATTATTATCATCATCATCGTTATCATTTTACCTGATGTATGTTTTCTGTTCCAAAATCCCATCTAGACTACATCACATTTAGTTGTCATGTCTATGTAGCAAGTCCTCTTGCTTATGGGATTTTCTTAGACTTTCCTTGTCTTTGATGACCTTGACAGTTTTAAGGAGTCTTGATCAAATATTTTGTAGAATGTCCTCCATTTGGGATTTGTCTGATGTTTTCCCCATGATTAGACTAGGGTTATGGGTTTTTGGAAGGAAGACTACAGAAGTAAAATGCCATTTTCATCATATATCAAGGGTATAAAATATTAATATGACTTATCTCTATTGATGTTGACCTTGATCACCTGGATGCAGTAGTGTTTGTCATGTTTCTTTACTGTGAAGTCACTGCTTTTAACCAACCCCCTTTCCAAACTGTACTCATTGGAAAGAAGTCACTATGTGCAACCCTTACTTAAGAGGCAGGAAGTTATATGGTTGCATATATACATAAGTTATTTGGATTCTTCTGCACAACAGATGTGTCTATTCTCCTCCATTTCCAATCATTTATTTACATCAGTATGCAGTCATGGATATTTACTTTATACATTGGGTTATAATCCAATATTACTTTATCTTATTGCTCAAATCATTCCAGCTTTGACCATTGGGAACCCTTTCAATTAATTACTGTGTCTCTTTGACATACCCCTATCATTATGGGTTCTTTATTTCTATTTTGAGCACTTCCTTACTTTCTGACACTCAAAGATGTCCAAGGGTCGTTTTACATATTTCCTGTTCCATCCTAGAAACAGCTATTTATCCAGAGCTATTGTTTTACATTTATTTTTATATTTTTAGCTTTAAAATATTCAAGAAATAAATGTACAGCTCACCAAGTTATTACAAGGAACACAGCCTCCCAGTACTGTGTTGGAGCTGGCTCGCACAGTCCCCTCAGAGCTGTTTGTGCAATTTCTTCCCAGCTCCACAGACAATGACATCATGTTGGTAGCTTGAAAATTGGCCATGGTGGTAGCGTTTACATGATGGAAATCAGGAAATACTACAAGTCCAGGCTTTCTTTTCCCCCTGGAGATCCAGTTGTTAAATACCAACACACCACTGCTTGCAACTACCACCCAAGTCAAGAAGTAAAACCACAAGCTAATAAAAAAAATGCTGCCAGCCATCCCAGTAACCCCTCTGTATGCCCCATCATGACCCTCTCTATCCAAAAGTAACCACTACCCTGACTTTTATAGTAATCACTTCCGTGTGTGTGTGTGTGTGTGTGTGTTTATGTGTGTGTGTGTGTTTAATGGTTTTTATCACCCAGTGTCCATCCCTAGACACTATGGTTAATATCACACCTTATTTTTACCGTGCTGTGTATTTTAAGGTCTTTAATCTGCAGATTTCCTCTCTATCCCGTTTTTTTTTTCTTTACAAATTATCTGTTGAAGCCTGTGACCCATTTTATCTGTAGACTTTCCCTGGTCTGGATTTTGCTGATTACATACTGATGGTACAGTTCAATGTATTTTTCTGTGCTCCAATTATTTCAAATTGACATTGATAGAATATTCCACTTAACAACAACACCATACACATTCTCTTCAAGTGTCTGTGGAATATATCAAGGAGACCAAATCCAGAAAACAAACTTCAACAAATGTAAAAAAAATTGAAACCAAACAGAGTATGTTCTCTGATCATAATATAATTAAACTATAAAAGAATAACAAAAAGATAACAGTAAAACCTCCAAGCACTTGGCAACCAAATTACACACTTGAAAATAATCCCTGTTTCAAAGGCAAAAGTCTCACAGGAAATTAAAAAAACAACAACATTGAATTGATATGCATACAGCATATTCAAAATTTGTGAGATACAGGTAACACAGTGCTAAGAAGGAATTTGTAACACTAAATGCTCACATTATAAAATAAGAAAAACCTCAGATCAATGGTCTACATATTCCCCTCAAGAACTTAGAAAAATAAGAGCAAAATAAACCCAAAAGAAGCTTAAGAAAGAAATAAAAAGAGATAGAAAACAATGAAATTATAAGCAAAAAAGTAATATAGAAAATCAACAGAACAAAATCAAGCTCTCTGAGATCAAAAAGATCGACAAACTACAAGAAAGACTGACATATAAAAAAGAAGATACAACTTATCAATATCAAGATTGAAACAAGGAATATTACTACAGATCCTACAAACATAAAAAACATAATAAGATATACTACAAACAATCATGTATGTATAAATTTGGCAAATTAAATGAATAGACCAATTCCTCAAAAAACAAATTACCATAATTTCACCCAATATGAAATGCATAATTTGAATTGCTCTATAAGTATTAAGGAAATTGAACTCTTAATTTAAGGACTTTCCCAAAAGAAATCTTGAGTCACAGATGGCTTCTTTGGAGAATTCTCCTAAAGGTTTAATGAAGAATTAGCACCAAAATCTGCATAATCTATACCAGAAAATACAAGAGGAGGGAACAATTTCCAATTCATTTATGAAATCAGTATTACATTGATACCAAAACCAAAGACAGTACAAGAAAAGCAAACTATAGACCAATATTCCTCATGGACATTGATGCAAAAATCCTTAACAAAATATTAACAAATAGAATTCAGCAACATATAAAATAATTGTACACCATGACCAAGTGATGTTTATTCAAGGAATGCAAGGCTAGTTCAATATTTGAAAGTCGAGCAATGTCATCCATCATATCAACAGGCTGAATAAGAAGTCAAATCAGCACATTAATTGATGCAGAAAAAAAATGGAAATATTCAAGATTTATTCATAATAAAACTCCTTACAAATTAGGAATAGAGGGTAACTTCCTCAACTTAATAAAGTGCATTTACAAAAATCTACACTTGACAGTATACTTAATGGTGAAAGGCTGAATGTATTTCTCTTAAGACTGAGAACAAGGCAAGGAGGTCTGTTCTTCCACTCTTATTCAAAAAATGCTGAAAGTTCTAGCCAGTATAATAAGGCAAGAAAAGAAAAGGAAAAGTCATAGAGATTAGAAAGGAAGAAATAAAATTGTTCCTATTTGCTGATATCATGTTTATTATCTATGCAGAAAAATCTCAAAAACTCTAAAAACCTCCTAGAATTAGTGAGTTCAGCAAGTTTATAAGATACAAGATAAACATACAAAAATCAATTGTATTCCTATATACTAGCAATGAACACATGCACACCAAAATTAAAAATACAATCCCATTTACAGTCACTAAAAAAAAAGAGCAGTATTTACATGTAAATCTTAAAAAAACATGTACAAGATTTGTTTGTTGGAAACTAGAAGACATTGACAAAAGAAATCAAGGTAATGCCAAGTGACAAGTATTTTTCCAGTACAACCTAAACCTTGACTCAGAGGTTTTGATACGACATATTCTCCTTTTCTGGACCTTTTTTAGGTAGGTTGCAAATTCAGTTTGGATTTCTTCATTAGTTGAAAGAATATTTAGGATGATATTTCTTAGTTTTCAAGTAGTTATATGTTTTCTAAAGTCATAATTTTATTATTTATTTCTAACTTTATTAAGAGTCTGTGATCTTAACATTAATACTTTAAAAAATGTGTTTATTTTTTTCTTTTTGAAAAAATGCATGAAAGATTTTGTGATACCTGGACATACATACATGTGTGTATGTGTTCCTTTTTCAAATGATAAAGTTTCATTTAATATACACATCAAGTTCGATTATATTTGATGACCTTTCTTATTTTTGTCTTCTATTCTGAGAGAATTATTACTCTCATTATTTAAAAAGATTTTTATTTATTTAACAGAGAGAGAGTATAAGCAGGGGGAGTAGCAAGCAGAGGGAGAGGGAGAAACAGACTCCCCGCTGAGCAGGGACCCCCCCCCCCCCCCCGCCCAATGCAGGACTCAATCCCAGGCCCCTGAGATCATGACCTGAGCCGAAGGTAGCCCCTTAACCGACTGAGACACCCAGGCACCCTATTACTCTCATTTTAATATAATTTTTAGAATGAAGCTCTTGCATTTCTAATTGCCATTTATATATTTAGCCGCCATTTTTTTTGGAGCAACACCTTTATAACTACTATATCTTGTTCTTAAAATTATGTATTATTACTGTATGTCCTTGTTTTTCCTTTTTGAAGATTTTAATCTTAAATCTATGTGTTCTGATAAAAATGATGCCACTTGTGATGACTTTTTTGCTTGTACTTAATATCTAGTTCTCATCCCATTTTTTCTTTTTCCTAAGAGTTACAGCTCTAATCTGTAAAATGAAGATGATAAAACATGCCCTACTTTTGTGAGCATGAAGGAAGATAATGTTGTGGGAGTGTTTATAAACCATAAAGAACACCAGATATATGGGGTATCATTTCCCCTACTGGTGGGCCTACTAATCCACCTACTTTGTTGTTGTCTGACTTTGAATGTACATTACTGGAGGGATCAGATCCGCTTTATCATTCATCATCTATCTATTTCTATACCTACCCACTTGTCTTTTTATCTGTCCATCCTGAATATCTTTCTAACCAATTTAGTTATTAAGCAGTGGGCTGGTTGTTCCAACATATATAAATAACTATACCACTCAATTGCCAATTTTCATTCCAGACACCAGGAAGAATATTTATATCATTATTATTATTATGGAACCCATGAATAAAAAATACATTGACTTAATTTTTATTTTCCTACTATTAATGTCTAAAAACAGGTACAGAGTTTAAAAAAAAAATAGCTACTGTGAAACACCAAATAAAGAATACTCGGGTAGAGGATTAAATGTGGGAAATTACAATAAATTTACAAGCAGTCACATGATGAAACACTTTTGAGCACAACTTCCATTGGCACCCCCCTGCCTTTGAAAATGAATAAAATTACAGACTCAAAATTTGTCATTTCTTTCTTGCTGTGTTTCTATCTTGTCGAGAGACACTTCTTGCTACATCATCAGCCTAGGTCCTTCTTAGCTTCCTGTATCCTCCTGGATATTAATAAAGGAAAATCCTGGGGTGCCTGGATGGCACAGTTAGTTAAGCATCAGACTCTTGATTTCAGCTCAGGTCATGATCTCCGGATCATGGGATTGAGCCCATGTTAAGCTCCACACTCAGCAGGGAATCTGCCTGAGATTCTTTCTCCACTCCCTCTGCTTCTCCCCCACTCCCTGTTCTCTCCCTCTCTCTCTCTCTGTAAAATAAATCAGTCTTAAAAAAAAAAAAAAGAAAATCCATTTATTTCTAATCCTGCTTTATCCCTTGGTTTTAAGTGTGTTTGTTTCTTTCTTTCTTAAGATTTTATTTATTTATTTATTTATTTATTTATTTATTTATTTGACAGAGAGAGAGAGAGGGAACACAAGCAGGGGGAGTGGGCAAGGGAGAAGTAGGCTCCTGCAGAGCCTGCAGCGTGGGGCTCAATTCCAGGAACCTGGACTCATGTCTGAGCTGAAGGCAGATGTTTAACAACTGCACCACCCAGGCTCCCTTTAAGTGTGTTTCTTGTAAACAACATATATGTTCTAAAAGTTCCCTTGTGACAGTGTATGTATTCCTCATTTTTATAGGTTTTATGAACTTAAGATTAATTTCCTTCTTTTTCACTTATTAATTTGTTTCATTTCCGTTAACTAGTTCCATTTAGCCAGTCCTTTCCCAACACTCAGAATCAAACTCCCATTTCACCACCTTTCTATGACAAGAAACTTTAGCTGTTTCTCTTAGGTTTTAATAGAAAATATATTCTTTTTTAAGAAGTCTTTTGTTTAGTAATTCATACAATTCACATTTAATATCATAACTGGATAATGTAATATTTCTAACTTATTTTAATATCAGCTATTTATCTCCCTTTTCTTTTTTCCCTTCCTTACTCTTATTTACTTTGTCAAGTTTCTCCCTCACTAATTTCAAAAGCTATTTTCCTTTCCAGTGCTCCTAACAGTTGCCACCCTGATCTTGAAATCATAATCAAAATGTTTTCTCATTATAACAATAGAGCAAAATAATACATGTTACCCTAAGATACTTTCTTAACCTCCTCCCACCAACAAAACCTATAGATGCCTTTCCAGTGCCTTCTCTCCCTGACTGACTTCTGGCCATGCTGAAACAGTTTAAAATATCTAGGCACAGACTAAAATTATTCTTCCTTTTCAAGAATACTAACCTAAGTTATATTATGACCTCTGAGTGACATTCTCATCATCCATAATAGATCTATTGCTCACCATATTTTTCTCTGCTCCTCATCTCATGCTCTGGTTTGAATTTAGAGTTAGGGGGCCTTTTCAAGTGTTTTCCTCAGATAGGTTACATGGCTCTTGTATTTTCTGAATCCTTGCACATTGGAACAAGGCTAGAGAATGTGTCAAGCTAGTGAGGGAACTGCTGGCATCTTCAGAAAGTGCCTTCCTGGCTGTTCCTTCTAAGCCAGAAATTCTAATACAAGATGCTGCAGTTGAAATGGGCTCCCCAATGTCAATAATGGTAGGTTATCAAGGTCACAGCTTGTTATGTCCAATAACTTATGGCACAGTAGATAGAGTAACCAGAAATATTTGTCCCGCAGATACACTGGGCTGTGTTAATTATTTATGTAGTTCTTAAGTATTAACTAGATGAGCCAAGTAAGGCCTTTGTTTAATTTCTTTAACAACTAGGGTCTTCATGTGATGAACAAGTTCCTGACTTGAACCACTCAATGGCAAATGATCCAATTCCCAGACCCAGCTCTCCTTGAAGGAACGGGAAGGGAACCACCAGTCCCTCTGGGGCAATGATGTCACTATTTGATGCACTCTGTCTGCCACAAACACATAATGATGATGGATAACGCTATAGGAGAATAGACATGGTCTGACTCAAAGACAAAATAAAGGTCTCTAGAAAACCATACACAGTAAAGAAACGCAAAGCGGTGAGTGGCGCTGAAACCACATGTTGTCTGGGTCTTGGATTCAGAGATTAGCAGTGTCTGTAAGCCATTTGAATCCTAGGTAAATTGGGGATGAATCTGAAAATTTAATACTTAGATTGGGGGATAAAAGTCAGGATCCTGCTTGAAGTCAGGAGCTAGAGGGGAGATAACTCCTCCTCCATAAAGGCTGCTACCATGTAGGGCTATGGGTTTATGGAACTGGGGAGGCTAGAGCGATGGGCAAACACAACCATCTTTGGGACCAGGAACCAAATCATGTTCAAGAGATGAACCTGTGATGTTGCCAATTAAGCATCATGTGACCGTAGCTCAATAAGACTATATAAGAACTATTGTGGACCAGGGGTCAGATAGAAGGGAACTTAGATGGAGACAACTGTAAAACTAGCAGAGGGGGTTAAAAAAGGGGGGGGGAGTAGAGAAAAATGAACAAACCTCAAATATCTCACTCAAAATGAGACTGTTAGTCAAATCACAAAACACATGAAGAAATTGAATATGGAGAAAGAAATAAAATTGTTTTTATGAAACAATCTAGCAAAAACTTTAAATGTACTGGATGATTGGTAGTCAACATTTCCGGTTATTTCTTGCATCCTTAAATGTAGTGGCTGAAAACAATAGCAGCAACGATGTATCTGTTTTCTTCATGAGTCTGCAATTGGGCCAGCTTGTGGTTGGAAAACTGAGGAATGGTCTCATCTAGAGGTCCACTCACTTTCATGTCAGGTATCTGGATTGGGAACAAACAACTGGGACTGGAACATCTGGCGCTCTTTGTGCTCCAGTGTCTTCATGTGGTTTTTATGCAGGGCAACTTCTAGGCAGCTGGATTTCTACAAGCCAGCTCAGGACACCCAAAGTGTGTGTCCTAAGAGGGGGACTGAACCAAGGGAAGGCTATATTTTTATGCCCTAGCCTTATAGATCTTCCAGCAACATTTATGCTGCGTTCTTAGTGACTCATTAAGACTTACTAAGGTCATTATGGTTCAAGTGAAGGGGAATTAGATTTCATCTTTTGACAGAAGGAATGTCAAAGATTTTGTGGGCTTGTTTTAAATCTGCCACAGTCAACTCACTGGCTTCAATTTATTTACTTTTTCCCCATGTGCAAATTGCATGTCATCTCCCCAAATTCCCTAAAAGTTTTATCTGTTATAGAAGAGACTCAGGTTTGAGGTCCAGAGTCTTGTTTTCTAAATTTGGCTCAGGTATGGGGGAGGCTCCTTGGGGATGGTGGCTCCAATGCTGCTCCTGACTCAGCACCTCAAGTACAGCTTCTATTAGTCTGAGATCTGGGAACTAAACACCCCACATACAATGGTGGGACAGGTATAGAATAACTGCTGCATGAGAAACTAATTCTCATTCGTAACAAGGAACAGAAGGAGCACACAGGACTCACTGGTCTGTACAGTTCTGAAGCCCAGCTAGGCACATGTGCCTTGACTAGACTCAGCCCACCATGTGGCATGATTCACCATAGCTCTGGGTCGTGGTTCTGCCTTCTGAGTTGGACTTCCTTCTCCATAAACAGAGCCATGTTGGCAGCCGAGGAATTTTGGCAGCCTACTTCTTGCCCATAGAGTCTTGAGAGTAAAAGGGTCTCTTCATTTTGTACTGCCTCTGTTCCTTTCAGTGCATGTTGATACAGTTCCTTTAAAAACTTTTTGGGTTTTTTTTTTTAATCAACTTTTAGAAATCCACCCCCAGAAATCTCATTGACGGGGCTTCAAATGAAGCTGCTGAGAGACAACAGACTCAAGATTCTTAGAAGTCCTACAATTTAATGGAGAGGATCTGTGAGACACACACTTAAAATCCTTCTTCCTTTTGCACTACCCCCCTACCCTTTCATTCCATGCTGATACAATTCTTTTTAAAAACATTATAGATTTCCTGGGAATCAATCTACAAAACTCAGTCCATTAAAAATAGTACAGTCACAAGTGTCATTGAGTTGGCTTCCACTTGGGCTGCTGAGAGAAAACACTGAAGATTCTTAGAAACCCTATGGTTTAATGCAGAGGTTCTTTGGGGGCACACCCTCAAGATCCTTAGATGGCATTTAGTCTGGTTAAGTCTTTTTTCAGAGGCACTGTTGTCGATCTTTCTGAGGTATTAACAAGGTACTTGGAGTCCTACTTTGGATTTGATTCTCTCTCATTTTGTGGTAATTTGTTACAGCAGCCATAGAAAACTAATCCAGTTATCAAGTCTCTTTAGTTTTTCTTAATCTGAAACAGTTTCTCAGTCTTTTTTGGCTTTGACACTTTTGGGGGGTATTTTGTTGAACATCCCTCAATTCAGGTTTGTCTGATATTTCCCCATGACTAAATTCAAGTTATAAAATTGTGGCAGGAATATCAGTGAAGGAAAATGCCTTGTGTTCTTCTCAGTGTAGTCTATTGATTTGTCCCATTACTGATGAGCTTAAATTTGATCAATTACAGACTGTTGATTTGTTACATTACTGATGAGGTTAACTCTGATCAGTTGTTGAAATTGGTGTGTACTTGATTTCTCTATTGTGAAGATATTCTTTTTTGTAATTAATAAGTATTTTGTGGGAAGATATTTTAATCCTGTATAAATAATCTGCTTCTCATCAATACTTAGCTTACTAGTTTATACCTGTTGATGTTTCTCTTGTGAAGTACTTATCACTATGGTAGTTGCCAGTTAATAGTTTTTGAATTTCATCATTCTTTTTCTCTAGTTATTAGGTGGAATCCCACTTCTCTACTTATTTATATTTATTCATTTAATTTTTACCATCATGACCTTTTATGTTCTCTTATTCCATGGGTTCCAATCTGTTACTCTGTGTGTGTTTATTTATTTACTTTTGCTCCAATTTTCCCAAATTAAACCAGTGGGTGCCACTTCAGGGTGGCTCCTATGTCATTTTCATATGTTCCATATTATCCTTTGACCCTTACCTTACTTTCTGGTACAAGATGTTCTAGGACTGTCTTGTACTTTCCTTGCTTCAAGTCCTAGAAGCAGGCCAAAGAGCTTTGGACTGGTTAGTGGAGAATGGTACTTAGATATCAAGAGCTGGTTATTAGTATGCTCACTGCTTCTAAACCTTCTCAGAGGCAGAGTTAGGAAATACATGTATACGTGTGTGTGTGTGTATATTTATTTGCACATATATGTCTTTATATTACTCATGTACATGCACACTGATGTTTTATGTCTTTTAGGAACAATATATACCCCTGAGAATATTAATTAAGGGATTAAAAATTATTTTCTGTTCCTCATTGCCTTTTTTCACCTGAGTTTTCTTTCCTTTTTTTTTTCTTTTTATTTTCTTTCTTTCTTTTTTTTTTTTTTTTGCCATTTTGGTCACTGTGTCTTCCATGTGGGGAGTTTCCTGAAATGTCCAATGGTCACTGACTGTCATGGCATATTTAAGAGTCATTCACAAGGGATTTCTTGTTTTCTATAATGATGAAATACTTCTTTCAGACCAACCTTTCTATGAAAATAACTATAGATATTGGAGAAAAGTATAAAAATATCTTCTTAGAAGCAACATAAATGGGAATATACATAGATACAACTGTTTTGGAGAGGAATTTACAGAATCAACAAAACTACACATGCACTTACATTTGGCCCATCAATCCAAATTCTAGAATTTACTTTGACAGATATACCTCGACAACACGAAAATGTAATAACTTCATGATCATTTGTAATTGTAAAATATGGGAAACAATCTAAGTACCCACATATAGGAGAGAGGTTAAATAAGCTACACCACATCCACACAAATACTATGTAGTAAAATAAATAATAAGGGTGATTTCTATCAACTGATAGGGAGTGATATCCTGGATATATTGTTCATTGAAAAAGCAAAATGCAGATCAGTATACATCTATAATATACCATTTATGTGAAGAAAGGGAGATAGGGAAAAATACATGTGTCCGCTTATTCATGAAAAAAAAAAAAAGAGAGAGAAAAGAATCTTAGGGATAATAGACCAGAGACTAATGAGACTGTTTTCTAAGGCTAATGGGTGGAAATTGGGTGGAAAGCATGAGGGCACTGGAATAGAAGTGATGACAAAGGGGCATTTCTTTGATTTACTTTTTAATATGTTCTGAATTTTAGAACTATGTTAATGTTTCACATACTTAAAGAAAATATTAACAAGGGTGGGAAATAATAAAAAAACAGAACACAGAAACAAATGAACTTAAATATATTCTAAATGGATAACATGACCACACTGAAAGGGCATGAGGGATAACTTTGAACACAGTATTTTGAATATATGCCCACAGGCTAAAGACCACAAGAACTATAAACAAATATTGTGCTCTAGTTAGTAAGTGTGGGTGAGCAATTATGAAACTACTTTATATGTATTCCTTAACTGGATAAGTAAATATATTGTGGATAATGAGAGCCTGGTTTTTCACTGTTAGAGAAAGCAGTTAAACATGAAAAATGCTAGACTGAATTCTGAGTTGTTGGGTTGAAATTTTTGGATGCATAACTGTAAGCTGATGGAAAATATCTATCTACATACACACACACATACACACACACACACACACACACACACACACACTTTCTCATATATCCAGAGGAAAGAAAACTTTAGGCCAATATCTCTCATGAACACAGACACAGAAATCCCTAACAAAATATTAGCAATTCAAATCCAGTAATGTATAAAAAAGGATACCACCTCACAATCAAGTATGGTTCATCCTAGGAATACAAGGCTGGTTTGACATTGAAGATTAATCACTATAACTCCCTATAGTACTATACTAAATAAGTAAAAACATCATCTTATCAGTAAATGCAAAACAGGCATTCAACATAGCATCTATTCATAATTTTTAAAAAAATCATACAAACTAGAAATAGACAGAGCTTCCTTAACCTAATAAAAGGTCTTCAAGAAAACCCTACAACTAACATTATATTTGATGATGAGAGACTGAATGCTTTCTCCCTAAGATATAGAACAAGGCAAAGATGTTCTCAATTACTGCTTCTATTCAATACCATACTGGAAATCCTAGTTTGTACAAGAAAAAGAAAAGACATAGTGAATGGAAAGCAAGAAATAAAACTGTCTTTATTCATAGATGATTATAGAAAATCCCCCCAAATCTACACACACACACAAAATCCCCTGGAACTAATAAGTGAGTTTAGCAAGGTCACAAGAAAAAAAGTTAAAGTTTTGTGTATTCTTATACATCACCAATGACTAACTGGATTTTGAAATTTAAAAAAATACCATTTATAATAGTAGAAAAAAGTAGTGACAAAAAAATGTGCAGAATTTGTATGCAGAATACTACAAAGTAGCAATAAAAAAACCCCAAAAGATGATCTGGATAATTAGATCTATACCCTGGTTCATACATTATAAGACTCAGTATTTGAAAGATGTCTATTCTTGTTAATTTGATTTATATATTCAATATAATCATAATCAAAATCCAAACAAGCTCTTTAGTAGATATTAATAAGCCAATTCTAAAATGTACACAATCTACACAATGTATACAAAAACAAAAGGAATAGCCAAGATAACACCGAAAAGGAAAAATATACTTGGAAGACTCACATTTCCTGATTTTGAGACTTTTAAAGGAATTATAACACTATGATGCTGGTAAAAAGAGAGCGGCACAGGTCAACAGAACAGAACAGAGAGGCCAGAAATAACCAAGTAATGCTGGAATAATTGGATGTCCATATGCCAAACAAAATAAAAGAGAAGAAAAGGATCTCAGTACATAACTCACATCTTATACAAAAATTAAATAGAAATGGACCATAGACCTCCATGTAAAACATAACAATACACAACTTTTAAAAGGAATCTAGGATAAAATCTGCCTGATGCAACAATCCACAAAGGAACAAATACATAGTCTGGATTTTATAGAAGTTGAAAACTTTCTCTCTTTCAAAGACACACTTAAAATGATTAAAAGATAGTCACAGACTGAGAGAAAATATATGCAAAATACCTATCTGATAAAGGATTTCTGTCCAAAATATATATAGAACACTTAGGATTCAATAATAAGAAAATAATGAGTCTAGTAAAAACCAAAAGGTCCAGTTTAAAAAATGGGCAAAGGCTCTGAACAGATATTTTATTAAAAATGATAGATGCCAATAAGCATATGAAAATGTTCCCAACATCATTATCATTGGGAAATGCAAATCAAAACAACCATAAGATTCCAGTTAAAATCCAAACATCCTGTAATACCAAAACACTGGGAAGATATGAGAAAATAGGACGTCTCATTCATTATTCAAGGAAATGAAAAATATGGTACAGCCATTTTGGAAGATGGTATAAAACTTTGTTACTATGTTAATCATATACTTATCATATGATCTAGCAATCATAGAATATTTGCTATCCAGGCAGCTTACCCAGAAAAAAAAAAAAAAAACCCTTTATGTTGTAGGCAAAGGCCATACACAATAAACCAAGGAAACACACATAAAATCGAGGAAACTTTTCTAGGGTTTAACAGATTTCATAGCTTTTTCACATGCAGTATTATAAACCAAGGCAAATCAAATTCACTTTCCAAGTTTATTACATTCCCAAGGGCAACTAGAACTCTGCAGTCTTACTGCCTTGATAAACCAGTTACAGAGTTTGAAAGGAAAACAGCAGCTGGAAAGGTGAAGGGGGAGAATCCCAGAAAGAGTGGCATCGAGCAAAAGGCAAATTCTGTGTATAAACTGGTCAGGATTCCTAGCCCTTGAAATAGCCATCTATTTACTGGGCAGACTCCAAACAGTCCCCATTTAAGCTAAAAGAACCTTTGTATCAGTTGCAGCCCACTGGAGAGGAGCCAAATCTCAAACAAACCCAATAATCTTCAGAGAAACATACCAAAATCACAAAATTACTAGAAATACAAAGAAAAAGAAACATGTGAGCCATACATAAGAAAAAAAAGATTCCCGGAGGCTGACCCTAAGAAGGAGTCATGACTAGAATTAGCAGGAAAGACATTAAAAATCTGTGTTCAAAGGAATAAGAGTAAATATACACCTTAAACAAACAAATAAGAAATCTCCACAGAAAAAGAGAAATTAGAGAAAAGAACCAAATGAAAATTATAGAACTTAAAAATACACTATTGGAATGAACCATTTCATTAGATGGTCATATAGAGCTACAGAAAATAATAAATGCTCAACTATGTTGCAAAATACCAGGATATTGTGCTGGGGGTTGTGCAGGTAGGGAGGTAAAAGGATCCTTTCTTGAGGGCTAGGATACAATAGGTAAGTAGGGAAGAATTAGTGCGTTGTGGGGCGTGTTTCAGGGAAGGAACATAGTTGGTATTTTTGTCTACAGATAAAAGGAGAGTTGTGTGTGACGGACTAATAAAGCAGGGAAAACAGGACACTAATGGTGAATGGGATGAAAACATACCAAAAAAGATCAAAATTAACAAGAGGAAGAAGTGAAATATATAACAGCTCTATCAAACTCACAAAAATAAGGTAGAAGAAAAAGACAAATAGTCCTAAAATAATATAAATGATGATAACATAATATTACAATATTATACATTACAATGTACAATGTTTGTGATGATATTATAATATTACATAATATTAAATATACTAAGTATAGAATACAATAGAAGGGAATAAAATAAAACAGTCCAAAATATGAAGAACCAAAGACTGAACCAGACAAAGACTGTTAGATTAAGTGAAAAATTAAGAGCCAACTGTGAAGCTGTCACACACACACAAAATTAAAGCAAACAAAAAAGTTTGACATCCCAAATGAACTGTGATGGTTTTTGATGGGTCAACTTGGTGGGGTAGAGGATGGAAGGGAGGATGGCAGACTTAAGGGACTTTCAGTGGAGATAAAAACATCATGAGAGAACCAAAGCAAGCAAGCCCAAACCTGAAGGAAATGAATGATTTTGTGGCAAGTCCAACTACCAGAACTCATCCAAGAATGCCTGGAGGATTTGAAGTGAGCAGTTGTCCCAGTGAAGACGAGAAGGTCAGGTGTAACTGATCAAGCAATGCTTAGAGTTCTCCAAAACTATCAGCAAATGTTTTAAATTCCGAACACTAAAGCCATTGCAGGAGAAAGCAATGCCTGTCATTATTATTATTGAATATCTTCTCAGAGGTTTTGGTAAATACGATAAAACAAGAACATGAAATGACTGGCATGAACATAGAAAATATATAAAAGTATCTTTTCTGTTGATGGTATGAATGTATACTTTAGTAAGCCCAAGAGAACAGTGGAGGAAAAAAAAAACCCAGTTAGAATAACTGTGCAAATGTGGTTAAGTAGAGATGAAATAAATATTAAAATAAACCAACCACTTTTTAATGTTCTAGTTGTTAAAATCTAGATGTGAAATGGGAAGACAAATTTTAAATTACATAGGAAAAATTTTAACAAGACAGAGGGCCAACATTAAAAGCCTATTACATTAAAAGACATTAAACAAAATCTTAAAAAATGGAGATGTCTCCCATGTTCTGGATGTCTAATTTTCAATTAGAATCAACAGGTTGTGGTGCATAAACAATGAATTTTAGAACACTGAAAAAAATTAATTTAAAAAATGTTAAAAGAATCAACAGGTTTTTTTTTTCATAATTGAAAAAAACATTCTTAGACTTCTTATATTGAACAGATGCCTATGAGGATAGTTAAAGAGAACCAGGAAGGGCGCCTGGGTGGCTCAGTTGGTTAAGTGTCTGCCTTTGGCTCAGGTCATGATCCTGGGGATTGAGCCCTGGGTGGGGCTTCCTGTTCAGAGATGAGCCTGCTTTTCCTTCTCTGTCTGTCTCACAGCTTGTTCTCTTTCTCTCTTTCTCTTAAATTAACCTTTTTTTTTTTTTTAAGAAAAAACAATAGAGGGGAGATTTGCCATATTAGTTATCAGAACCTATGCTAAAGTCACCTTAAGCAAATAGTCTCGGTGTACTAATGGACAAATAAATCAGTGGAATGGAGAATCTACACTTAGATCCCAATTTATACGAGAAGTCAATATATGACAAGTGTGTAAGTTCAGATGAGGACAGGCCTCTGTGATACCAGCACAGCCATCTCCTCTTCTGCGAGATAGTAAAATTCTACCAGCATCTTACCCATGATATAAAAACAAACAGATTGAAATGTAAATATAAAAATCAAATCAATAAAAAAAATCTTATAAGAAAATCTGGGAAGTAAGGGTGATACAGATACTCTTCAATCTAGTTATTCTATTCCTTAGAACCTATCCTGTATACTAAAGCCTGGAAATCTAAAGCCACAGAAGAAAATTTAGTCACGTCTGACAATATAAAAATTTAAAACTTTAAAAATGGTATCTATGACATCTTTTGGTACCAAAGGCATGAAAAAACAATATTGCTGGAAAAAGCTTATAATGCAGATGGAAAAATGTTAATTTCTCTATTATACAAAGCAAACTTACAGATTGACCAACAACAAACATCTTGTGAAAATGAGCAAAGGGTGTATGGATAGCAAGAGCAGAGGCAAAAACCCAAATGAATGAAAAGATCTTCAAATTTACTAGTAAGCCAGGGAAATGTAAATTAAAGTAACAATTAAAATATCTCTTTACTCCCATCAGACAAGAGAAACTGTAAGGAAACCTAATGCCTGTTACTTACTGGTTGGGAAAGTGAGCGATGGCGTTTTTAGGTATTGCTGTAGGAACAAGAAGTGTTATAGCAACTGAAAAATAAAACGTTTTTGGAAAGCAATCTGGCAACATCCTTTAAAATTAAGATTTCAAATACTCTTCAACCCCTTCTGAGAGTTTGTCCCATGGATCAATTAATAAGGAAATACGATCATGAATGCTTACTAAAGCATGGTTCATAAGTGTTCAAGACGAGGAAACAAAAAGATTGCCCATCATTTGTATTCTTATAAAACACCTAAGCAAATTCATTTAAATATATTTGTAGGCAATGCTTAATGTTAATGTATTAGATACAATTAATAAGTTTTGATGAGTTGCATTAGTAATGTTTGTTTGGAAAATTTGTTAATTATACTTACAAATTTTATAGCTAGGTGAGAACTTGCACCAATGCACCAATGCATTCCTCTTACGCCCCCACATTCCTTGGGATATTCCCAGATCCTAATAATGAAGAAAGTGACATTATGGTAGTAACCTCCATCTGGAAAAATAAGCACATATAAACAGCAACTTAGAGAAGAATAAATACATATAAAAATGCTCACCTTCATCCAATAGTTAGAAAAAAGTAAACACACGTAAATTGGTGTTACTGTTTTGGAGAGCACTCTGGCAGTATTTATCAGAATTTAAGAGGTTTGGGAGAACTCAAAATTCTGCAAGGCCTGTTGAAATATCCTACTATGGGAGGGGTGGGGATGCATTGTTTGTTTTTAGTGACTCAGTACGTGATCAATTTTGAAGTCCAATAAAAGTTTCAAAAATACACATTTGACATTCACAGGTTCCTAATTCCCTGATGTGCATGCTGCCTCCCTCCTTGAGGGTACCTCTGCCACTGTCCCTCCACACACACTGCCTTGTTTGCTCTTGACATTGATACCCTGGGCTTGCTGGCCATGCTGGGCGCATTAGTAGTCTCTCTCCAAGCTGCACTTGCACCAAAAAATTCAGGAGTTTGGAAGCTGGAACCCCATCAAGATAGTGTGCTTCAGGTTGGATGGGCACCAGGGAGGGAGGGGTATGGAGAAGTGGGGTAGTCCAGGTCGTCCCCCAGTTTTCGTTCATCATGAGTGTTATCTCTTCTTCACAATCACAGTGTCTCCTTTTCAAACATTCAAAGTGGGTATGCATACTCTGAAGCAGCATTGGTAGGGTGTTGGGGAACACTGAAGTATGCCTTGGTTGACACAACTGTCCACTTTTGAGACCCAGGACCACATACTGGATGCAAACAAGGGGGTATAGTTTCTTAACAGAATCTGGAGTGTATTTGGGGAGCATTGTGACCAGGAACAGGGAACCCTGGCTTTCACTCCTTGGGAACTAACTCCAATGAATGTGGGCTCCATGGGAATAGAACTTGGTCTTGTCCAATACTGTAGTCCCAGCACGTGGAGCCTGGTGCATAGTAGATGCTTAATCAACATTTGTAGAATGAATGGATTCTGTTCATCAGGAATCAAACTTGGGCAGGAGGTGCTGACCATACTTAGAGCAAATCCAGTCCCCCCAAACTGAATCACTGTATGGGGTTCCAACCCTGAGATTTATTGAATTTTGATGCCCGAGGGGTAGTCATCATTGGTCCTTCTTCTTCCTAATAGTGAGAATTGGGGGGTCTTTTTATGTTTCTTCAAAAAGTTGAGTTTCTTCAGTATTCTTTTTGTGCTAAATTGCTTCCGACCAAACTAGATTGCTCCAAATCTCACTCCATAGTACCATGTTATATGGTTTCATGTGGAAGTCTCCAGAGTTTTCATGTGTGATCACACCTTGATATGTAAGCCCTAGCCACACACCCAGGTGAGGACATCTGCATTACAGTTGAATTTCTCTTTCAAAAATGCTTACTCACTAGCAAATGATCATAACTTTAAATTTAACCAAATTATTATTGTTCACCACTTAAGTATCTTCTGCTTTCTTGAGATGTCCATGTTGATCCCATTATTGCTTCTCTGGGTTATTTGCAGCTTTTTTTTTTTTTTAATAATAAGTGAGTAATTTACTTTCTAAATGCTTATGTGCCAGAAGTTATATTTTGTTTGAACGTCTGTTTGACAACTCGTTTGGCTTTGCTGGCTTCTATCACTATTTCGGGTAAGTATGATGTCAGTTCTGATTTTCTTTCAAATTGTAGGTTATCTGGGATGGATACTTTTTTTTTTTTAAATGTTTTATTTATTTATTTGACAGACAGAGATCACAAGTAGGCAGAGAGGCAGGCAGAGAGAGAGGAGGAAGCAGGCTCCCTGCTGAGCAGAGACCCCCGAAGCGGGGCTGGATCCCAGTACCCTGGGATCATGACCTGAGCCGAAGGCAGAGGCTTTTTAACCCACTGAGCCACCCAGGCGCCCCTGGGATGGATACTTTTTGTTTTTGTTTTTCATTTATTCTCATAATTCCCCATATTTTCTTAAGACTGTGGCTTGATCAAAGCCTCCTAGCATTTCTAAAATATTGTTCCATGTATTTTGTTGTTAGTTTGGTGTGAAAATATCAGTCCAATTTTCTTGACTTGGTGGAACAGGTCTTTTTTGGTAATTTTCTCCTGCACGTGTTGATCTCACGTGTTGGATCTTCTTTCAGCTTGGTGCCAGTGGGTGAGTGGGTGGGATTCTCATCATATTTTTGGAGTACTGTCTCCCCAATACTCAATCCTCACCTTTCTCTCTCCTGGATGCCTGGGTATTGGCTCTCCTGAAACTATAGTGGTTAAGGGTGCAGGCCCTGGGGTCAAATAACCTGGTTTAAACCCTACCACTTCAGGTCACCAGCTCTCCGAGCCTTCACTTCCTCCTGGAAAATGAAGATAGTAAGAAGTACTGACAAGGGCAGCAGAGACACGTTTTCATTATCTTCCCAGAATTTGAATTTTAAAGGCAAAGCATGAGACTTTTAAGAGATTTCTGCTTTGTAGCCTTGCACGTGGTAGTGGTGTATCTCCCAGTCAGGGTTGGCTCGGCTGGGGGAAAGTCAGCCTACCTGAAATGAAAGCAGAAGGAGCTCTGGGCTATGTGAGGAGACCCCAGGGCCCTGCCTGGTCTAGCTGCATGGCCCCAGGACTAGTCTGTAAAGGCGAGGGGAGAACTTCCAAGGTCTGCTTATTTTTGGAGTTTGGATTTTTTTTTTTTTTTTAAAGGACAAATTGATTTTCACTATGTAGAGTAAGCAAACAAATGGGTTCCCCTTCAGTGGCTTCTTAGTCAGTGGTCTAATTGTGGAGGAGAAAGGGCAAATTAAAGTTTAGATAAGATCGAGGGAAATTTCAAAGGGAGAATTTCTGTTACAAGAACTTGATGAAATAAAATCTAAGAACCCTACCTACTGATGCCTGTTAACTAGTCACACTCCAGAAATTTTAAATAGAGCTAAAGACTCCATGGTCTGAGATTTTGAAGTCCAAATTGATAAGAACTAGAGTTCTCACAGGTTCTTAGTTTGGGTCCATCGTAGGGAAAGCATTTAGAGTGGTTTACTTCTGAAGAAATCATACGTTCTTGTGGAATTTGCTCATTTTGGTGCAAAAGGGCAGAATAAAATGGAAGTTTTGACACAATCTTTGGTGTATCAGATAAACTTTTCTATAGAACAAAGGTAATCCAAGTGATAAAATTATTACTTACAAAACTTTCTTTTAATGATAAGATGGTTGATGGTTGATTACACTTCAGCCAACAAATATGTGTTATTTGCCAGGTGCAGGGAACTGTGTGAACAGGGTTTTGCCCTCAAGTACTTACAAGAGTTAAAAATATACACATCCTTGAGAAGATCTCAAATGCTGTAATAAATATTCAGAGGGAAAGTAAGTTACCTTTCAGCGGGTGAGACCAGAGAAGGTATGGAATGGAAGAGCCATCATTTAAAAAGGGAGTGGAAGATGGTGAGATTTTGCTATGTGGATTCATAAGCAGGACCATAGAAAGGAAGCATTGCAGGGACAAGTGTAGGCAAAGGGATAGATAAGCACAGGGAACAGTGAGTTAACATCACACGAAAATCAGAGAAAGAGGAAGGGGAGGCAATGGGCAGACTGCTAAGAATAAATGAGAATTTTCAGGGTCCTTCAAATCATCGTCTGGTACTGACTTCACGCTCTCTTTATCAAGGTACAGTTTAGAGGCAAATACGGAAATAGCATATGAAAGAATTTACAACAGAAGATACAATAGTAGGTAGCACTTTACTCCTGCAAAAGGTAATTGAATTTTGAAAATTGGATGAACTGAACTCATCTGTCTGAAGTCTTTAAACAATATGGTCTTTGAGACCTTTAAAAGGGTGTGTATCTGTGACAACCACTGAGCACCACAGATTCTGGGGTGGGAAAAACTGACATACCTTGAAATCTTAAATAGGGCATGGCTTAGGCTATTAACCTACTTACACAATGAACGTTCCCAGGACATGAAAATCTGGTTACAGGAGCCTTCTTAGAAATGTCATTAGGGGTGTGCGAATGATAATAACAGATCAATTATGTATTTTTAGAAGCAGGACAGTTTACCAACATCATTCCAATAAGACTACCAAATGCACTAACAACACTTTGAAAGGTCTCCCCCATCCCCACTCCATAAAAAGATTAAAGTTCTCTAATTACAAATAGAATAAACCAAAAGTTAAATCTTTGCAACAATTCTAATATCACAAAACACAAAATTCCGCAGCTTATGTGAGGATCCATTATACTTCTGACTCTCATCCCCTCAGAACCCCAAGCCTTATTATAAGTGGTATTATAAATCGACTATCTGCCTATTTTCAAAAAAGATTCAATTTACATTTCCACGTGTGCATGTGTAATAAATACTGGTCTACATTTCAAGTATGCTTCTACTGAGTAAAGGAAGGTTAGTCTGTTCTCATTTTTTAAAAAGATTTTATTTACTTATTTGACAGAGAGAGAGCAAGAAAGGGAACACAGCACAGGGAGTGGGAAAGGGAGAAGCAGGCTTCCCACTGAGCAAGGAGCCCAATGCAGGACTCAACCCCAGGACCCTGGGGATCATGACCTGAGCCAAAGGCAGCCGCTTAGCAGCTGAGCCACCCAGGCACCCTCTGTTCTCATTTTTTAAAAACTTGTTCATAAGGAGAAAACCCTTCATCATCTGCAATAATGGGAGCCAAGATAACAGTACAGAAAAGGAGATTCTGAGGACTCCTTTATGGACACAATCTCCACTAAGCACTGAGCTCTTGTGTGTGTGTGTGTGTGTGTGTGTGTGTGTGTGTGTGTTTCTTTTCTACAGCAGTCAGAACCTGGGAATTTACATTCTCTGGCATAACAGCGTATCAGAGAAGAAACTATTTCTACTTCTTTCAAGGTAATACCAGCACAACTAAAGAATGAAAGTTGAATCTAGTCATATGAAACAGGTTTCTCCAGAGAAAACAATCAGATGTGTGTATACATAAATGAATGTGTGTGTGCATGTATATTTTATATGTGTGTGTGTGTGTGTGTGAAATTAGCTAATGTAATCATGGAGGTTGACCAAGTCCAAAATCTGTAAGGCAGGCTGGCAGGCTGGAGATCCAGAGAAGAGTTGATTTTGCATTCTGAGTACAAAGACAGTCTGGGGGCAGACTTCCCTCTTGCTGGGGAACGTAAGTCTTTTCTTCTTAAGGCCTTCAACTGATTGGATAAGGCCCACCTGCACTATGGAGGGTAGTGTTCTGAAGATTTACTTATTTATTTGGGGGGTGGGTAGGGGCAGAGGGCAAGAATCTTCAAGCAGATTCCCCACTGAGCCTAGAGCCCCACCCTGGGCTCAATCTCATGACCCGAGATCATGATCTGAGCTGAAACCAAGAGTCGGACACTTATCCGACTGAGCCATCCAGGCGCCCCATAAAGTCAACAGATTACAAATGTTAAGCACGTCTAAAAAGAACACCTCCGCAGCAACATTTTGTCTGGGTACCCCAGCCTAGCCAAGTTGACGCACAAAATTAACCATCACACTAGCCAAGAGTCAAACATCTTCAGAGTAGAAAAATTTATTATTGACCTCTGTGTTGAATAGAATGCAGGTGAAGTCAAGACATTCTGGGTTTTATCGTTTTGTTTTAGTTAGGCTGAAACTCCCAATATTTGACCATTTTTGATCTGCATAAAAGGATAACTGGGTATGGCTCAATATGGCATTTAGGCTTTCCAGCAGTTGCAATGACGCTGCCATCATCACGTAGATGCCTGATCAGAAAACAACCTTTTTTATAAAGCTGATTTCTTTGTAATACCCCTAGGACTTAGCACAAAGTGATGCCTTTTGCTGAAGAAATGCCTGATTAAGGAAGAGTGACAGCCTAACTCAAGCTATGTATAGTCAGACTTGAAATTCCATCTCCCCTCAATGGTAAACCATTGGTATGAACTTCTTAAGAGTGACACAAACGAAAAATGAGCAAACTGCTTTTCAAATTACTTTTCCATAAGGGAGATTATGCCTTAAGTGAATTAATTCCAAATGTACTTTTTCAAAGTATTTTAACTAAGAAAAGCATCATGTTTTGATAACTAGTCCTTGAAATATTTCAAATGCATGAATTTAAATAAAAATGTATTTAGTGTTAAGAATGAACAAAGCCATGCTTTTTGATTTTCTGGAAGCAAGCTGGTGAAAAGAGGGGCTGCTGACACTGCAAATTGCTCTTCAGTCTTTTCTCTCTGAAAGTGGGAGAGCCTTAAAACAGGAAAGCCAAAGGTAAAGAGGGAATTTTCCTATCACCCCGAAAGAGGCTATCAGATACATAAAACATGTTTTCTACAGCTGATTCCTGCTCAGATTATTAACTGAATCGTCAGATAACGTCTGCATTCCCGTTTCACTGATGAGCCTTAGAAGTGGTGTGCGTGCTTTGGTCCAGAGAGCTGCCAAGAGAGGGTTTTCAGCAAAATTTTAGACATAGAGCCCAAAGGAAACCTCTGAAAGGATAACCGATAGTACCAGCAGACAGCAGGTGTTAAAGGAATGCTTAATGCCAATCTTTTCTCACACGAACAAGAGATGTTATTGATTTATACATTCTAATTGCCTTTTTTAGATGCTCATCTGGATTACAGTTTTGATGCAGGATCTTCTGACTTTTTTTCTTTTTATTTACAGTTTCTATCCTTCCTTTAAAGGTACAGAAGTTTTAAAATAAAACAAAAGGACACCCTGGAATTTTACATTTCGTTTCAACAACAAAGTATTGTCCTCGAGTCAGCTGCTAGAATTGTGTATTTACCCAATGAGAAGATATTTAAAATTCAAAGTGAAAAGAAAAAGTTATACCCAATAGAAATGTATCATCTATTAAAATTTCAGGAAGATCTACATTATCTAAAGCCATTCTATAATTTTATTCATATATTTTGTGGAGTTCACATATTTTTTTCTTACAGCAAACATAACACTGTAGGCCACAAGAAGCTGCAGTACTATTGTTTCGTTAGCAGCAAATTAATATTTTATATCTGGGTAACTGGACAATAAATAGCTTGCTCCTTTGGATGTGGATGTTGAAAATGTAGAATCACTGCAGCTTCAGAATGTGATTGCTATTTTACAGAGCTTATACACACACAAAAAATACGATCTTTGTCTATATTTTATACAAATACAACAGTAGTTTGTGAATACATTTTAAGTACATGATATACATGATAAGCCACTTGATCTCCCAATATCACAGAAGAGTGATTTTAAATGCAATAAAAATATACAAAATTCAGCCTGGAATGCAGATTTTTCTTTTCTATTTTGACAAAACTTTATCATTCAAACGTTTTTTTAGAGTACTAGTCCAAACACTTTTTCATCAGCTAAAAATACAATTTCAGCAGTCCAGCTTATGTTCAGGCATGATGCAATCCATTTCCTAATGGATTCCCAGTTTTTGTTAAATTCAACGGGCTGTTAGTAACATACAGCATGTTCTTCACTCCACACCATATTACAAAGCCCACTTTTCATTCTGAGTTAGAGTCACCTTGTGGACAAAAGCTGGGTTTGTTCTGATAACATTTGCACGTCCAAGATTTCCTTTTGCAAGTGCACGTGAATACATTGTGGTGGATGGTGTTAAAAGTCTGTTAATGACAGATTAAGTCACAGTATAAAAATATATTGTACACCTTTATGCCTAATGGAGTCCTTTTTTTCCTATGGCTAAAAAAATACGACTGAACAAGACAGAGACGTTTGTAGCACCATGAAGAGTTGTATCCCAAG
Organism: Enhydra lutris kenyoni; assembly: GCF_002288905.1. Classification (NCBI taxonomy): domain Eukaryota; kingdom Metazoa; phylum Chordata; class Mammalia; order Carnivora; family Mustelidae; genus Enhydra; species Enhydra lutris. Next base: position 9,891,279 of record NW_019154125.1, on the reverse strand, counting down.
TTACATTAGCAGCATGATCCAACATAATATTGAAGGAGTGTTTCTGAGAAGATAAACATTCATTCTGGTTCATCTGTACCACTGAAGCTTATACAAGGAAGTGTTTCAAACATTAGCAATAGTTCTGTCATTTCTAGAGCAAGATAAACTTATCAAAAGACACTGCCTTTCCATCCTCAAAGGGTTGGTAACAGAGAAGGGCCTAAGGGTGATGATCTATGTGTGCCTTTACCAACGCAGGTGGTATCAGTTTATGTGATCCAAAAGGCACTCCGTATGGGTTTCTAGCACAAAACTATACAAGGCAACTTTCATGGATCTATGGAATCGCAAAAGACTATCTGTGTTGTAGACACGGCTGCTGACACAGTGTGAGAACAAATAAGACAAGGTCAACTTAGGCACTATTTGGCAGAGATAACAGTCCGCTATTGCTAATGAGGAATACTCGACATTTAAAAGACCTCCTCCAATGTCACATGGATCTCAGTAGGCTAGAAGCAACTTGGGTGAACTGGTAATTTTTAATTTACATACTGGGAAGACAGTGTGTTTTGAAACACGTAAACCTTGTAAAAAAATAAACCATTGTAAAACCTTATGAAAAGACACACACTGATTCTGTGCAATATAGCAAATTGATAAGAAAACACTGTAAAAATGTACCTGTTTAAAATACATCTACCATTTTTGAACACAAAGCATTATATATCAAAGGCCTACATATATATCATCTAATGGCACTTGAAACAAATTATAATAAGTCTTAAAATAAAAGGCATAACCTATAAGAAAGTTTCTGTAAAGGTTTAGATTCGTTTTGAAAGTGCTATATCTTGTAATATGTGTAGTATAGAGGTTGACCAAGCTCTATTTTTTAAAAAAATATTGGCCTATATATGTGTATTGCTTACTAGATGAATGATCCTGAAATATGTACTCTTTAACATTCATTATTAGCTTAATAAAGCAATCAGCTCTGGCTCATGTTTCAGTCAGTATATGGTTTTTAAAAACCGCTACTGTCCAAATTAACACAATATATCACTATATTCCACAAATGACTAAGAATAATAAAGCACAAGCAACAAATAGGCAAAAATACATAGCTTGGAAAAAACACTAAGTGAAATTAAAAAGTTGCACAAAGAGTGGGGTGTGATCAGCCAGGACAACTGAAGTTTCTGAAAACTGTACTTGGTAATAGGATTTTAAAATGTGAGTTTTAACAGTGACCAGTAACTATAAAGATGATATTTGCATACATCAGCGGATAATATTGCTTACAGTGCTGAGACCCTTCCACACTCATGCTTCTGTGTCTGGTGATTGAATTTGTACACACGTGTGGAAGTTCAAACTGAATGAGGTTCAATATCTTGTCTGAGGTCCAAATTCTAAACTGAAATATTTTTACTTAATGATAATCCCTTTTTTTTTTTTTTTTTAAACCAAGTGAAGGCACTACTAGAAATTTCAAGGATGATGATTCTGGCCACGGGGAGAATGAAAACAGCATTGGCAGTAATTATTTTTAATCCCATCCAGTTGATGTAAAAACAAATGTCAATTTTTTTCTAGGAAAAAAAGAGCCAGTTCTGAGTTACATCCTTGTTAAACCATTGCGCAATTAAAATAAATGAATCTGCCTCATGTTTAACAGAAATAATCTCAAAAAGGGTTTAGTGACCAGTGTAGTCAACGTGAAAAACACAAGCTGAATTCCCCCTTCCTCGCATGTGTTTCAAGTCTATGAGGCGGCAACAGGCAAAGAGGTGTTCACGTGAAAATTAAGACTACAATGTTAGCCCTGGTGCTCTGAAAGACGTGCCTCCATGTATCTGAATTCCATGCAGGGCGAGAATTAGGCTAAAAATATACATACATATATGGCGCCATTCCCCATTTCCAAAATGTCTTACTGAATAAATCCTGGTACTCCCTTTTTTAGTTGTTTATTAGCAGTAAAATACAGCCTGCTAAGGCCAACATCTCAGGTCATTAATTTGACTTTTCCTTAAGCAAATTTTAGACAAAGTAGTGCTTCCACACTTGTATTTGTGACTTCTGTGTAAAAGTACATTTTCTATTTATTTGTGCTCTGTCACCAATTTTTTTCCTTTTTTTAAAAATGGTGATTAAAGCAATATTGAACACTAATCATTCAACTAATGATTTAAGTAAGCAATCTGTTTCATAGAAACTAAAGGAAGCAGTAATAAAGCAGAGCTAAAAGCCTACTTTCAGAGCAAATATTCTCCTAATCAAAAGCTTAGGAGCAGTTTGAAAAATTTTAAATGTATTTCCTTATTAAAACATATATAATTTTAATGCCTTTGGAACACACTTTTTTTAATAAAATGTATTTTTTATAATAAAATTTAAATACATAAGTATAAAAACTACTGCTCCTAGAATTAAAAAAAAAAATAGGAGCATGATAAAATATCAGGAGCCAAAGCTCCCTTAAGAGAGCAACTCTGATTCTATGAAGTGCGATATATGTATGTGTGTGTGTGTGTGTGTGTGTGTGTGTATAATATATATAGTGAAACCCCCATTTACATTATTACAATTTACATTTCTCCACAAATTATACTACTCCCAAATATTTTAAATAATGTATTATATTCAGTAATCTGCACTCATTTTTAGAAATTCTTGGTAAACATCACAATCTGCAGTGATAATTGGCCCTACAAATGAGAAAAGAAGCTTCCGTATAGGGCTAATGAGTGCTCAAATATTTTTCTTTTTCTTTTTTTTTTTTTAAGAGATATATACTCTTTTATAAACCTTCCCCTTCATACCCACCCCAAAAGACAGGGTCCCAAAATAAGGTGTTAACAAGTGCTTAAAGATATGTTTCGTAGGCTGATGTCCCAACCAATATTTAGAAAAGCATAATTTGACCTTCAAAAAGGTTATGGTGGTTGTCTAATATGAGGAAAGCCCACAATAACTACTTTATTCAGTGAACACAATATTCTTGATTGTTACTTTCACATTACCTAAGACAGTGCTTGTTCTGCTTTAGTTTTCTCCCCACTCTACAAATTTAACGGATTTGCAACTCTCCCCCAATTTCCCAGAGACGTGTAAAAGTGGGGTTTTACTGTATATATTTTTAGTTGCTTAAAACTTTGTGGTCATTCTTCAAATAGCTTTCTAATGCATTTAATTTTAAAGTCTCCATCTGAAAATAGCAAGGAAAGATAAATCAACACTGAATAAGAAAGATACCATGGGGGTAGGGCTGTTGTTTTGTTTTCTGCTTTTGGCTCTTATGGGAAAGAAAACTGTATTAAATTCAGCAAGAAGTGATGTGAGCGATATGCTTTTCCTTTACTCCTCAAGAGTCTAGTTTCCAACCCTGGCAACAAGGGACAGGGTTCCTAGACAAGTTCCCAAGCTGAACCAAGTGTTCACATCTATCTTCTTAGGAGACTATCACGCCACAGAAGAAAAGACAGTCCACTCTGGGATAAACACCCCTGACATCTGTGGTTCCACAATGGCTTTCGATTCTGGACTGTGGACTGACAACTAAAACAGAATTGCTGGCTGCACCTGACCCACCCTTTGGCCATGAAAGGCGGAAATGATTAAAGAGATCTAGCCATACACTGACTCTGAAGACTCGGATGCTGTAACACAATGAGCACTATTAAACTGGAAAGAGCGACTTTGCAATGTGGCAAAATATCCTGCATACAAGTTTAAGGCCAACTACGGAGTAACATGGAATGCGTGTCACCTCACCAGGAGTCTCTTTTTTGCTACAAATACTGGTGCTTTGTGTTTAGGTTTTGTTTTCCTTGTATGTGCATAATATAGACGGCAAATATTTGAGCCAGACAACAGCAAAGTCTTCAAAATATACTGACCAGAAATTATGGTATATCTAAGAAACATCTATTATCTCCCCAAACTGGATTCTGAATTCATCTGAAAACATTTGCTTATGAATCCATTTAGAGAGTAGTAAAAATGTAAAAACTCTCAGGTTATTCATATACATTTTAGAAAATGTACATTCTGTTGCAAACATCTTTAATGAGACAAATGTCAAAAGCTAGAGCCACTGTTATTGAACAGAACTGAAAATTTTAAGATCTCAAAGCAATTTGAATGTGGGACTCGTAAGACTTTACTGCTAATAATGGCTTTCCTAGAGGAAAAAGCATCTTAAAATATGACAATTGGCAGTGAGTGTGGACAAAATACCAGGTAAACATAACTGAACGCAAACGGTTCCAAAGCTCATTTATAAAGCTTGTTTCTATTTCATACTGTCTTAATGAAAATTGGTACTGTACAAAAGCAGAAGTTTTTATGCGGTTTTAAAGTAGGCACTAAAATAAAAATGGTCCTCTAAGGCAGGGCTACACATAGGTTTCTGTGATCAGTCCACGTCTGGGACTCCTACTGAAAAGCTTGATGGAAACGTGGCAGTGTGGTGCTCGTGCTGAAACTACTGGTGAACGCTGCTGACAGGGAGTGCAGGGAGCCGAGACCTAGAGTGTTTGCAGGATCCTGAAGATCCTGTGTCTGCGGGGGCAGCTGAGACACAGAAGAATGTGCTTCCTCTTGGGAATAGCTCATTCCGAGGCTCCCCACTGAGATAGGATTATAGGGAGGGCCATTGAGGGGTATGAAATTAAACAACTGGGAAAAATCCAAGGCAGGCGTATTTAGGGGGTCACTGATAGAAATAGAGCTTTTTGACAGGGAGAGGTCCCCTGCACCATCATCCAGGGACCCGACCTGAGGATCCAACCCTAGTTTAGATGATGATGCTTGGGAATCCTGGGATGAGGAAGGCCCGCCACCTTGCAGCTCCATCAGATAACTCTCAATCTCCCCCTTTAGTGGCTGTTCTTTTTCAGGAATAGAAATGGCATATGAGGTAGAACTGAATGGGTATTTGAAAGAAAGGTGGTGAGAAGGATGGACAGCGTCCATCTCTATTGGGCACGTCATTCCCAAAGGTAAAGTTGTGATCATTTGGTGGGCAGGTCCCGAGCTCTGCATGGACTGAAACGGAGTGTTATAGAGGTTTAACTGCAGAGTGTTTGTGAATGGCTTTGACAACAGTTCGCTGGAAGGTAAGGACATCACCGGGAGGAGCTCATCTTTTATAGGCACAGAAACGTTGCAGGTGAATGGATCCAGAAAGTCCACCGGTTCGGTTTTGACCTTCAGAAGTTCTTGATTGTGACTCTTCTTCATGTGTCGAGTCAGGTGATCCTTCCGCCCAAATCTCTGTGCACAATACTGACAGAGGAAGTCCTTCCTTCCCGTGTGCACCACCATGTGTCTCCGGACATCCTTCCGGGTGTAGAAGCGGCGATCGCAATGCTCGCACTGGTGCTTTTTCTCTTTCACCCCGCCGGACGACTTGCCGGCGTGTGATTTAAGGTGCTCCAGCAGCACTCCCGTGCTCTCGAAAGTCTGCAGGCAGACCTTGCAGGTGAGGTCGCCGCTCGTTGCGGCATGCAAGGCCAGGTGACGCTTGAAGCCGAGCTTGGTGTTGTAGTTCTTGCCACACTCTTCACACTTAAACGTCTCTTTGTTGGGGTCATGCGTATGGAGGTGATTCTTCAGGTGATCTTTCCGGTGAAACATTTTCTCACAATAATTACACTTGTGGGTTTTCTCAGGAGAATGGGTAGCCATGTGCCTTGAAACACAGACATATTCTGTCAGTATCACGACACAAATGGCAGGGAGTCACTTTTCAAATGGAAGCTAAGCTGCTATGCTAAAACCGGCTGGCTCCCTGCTAACGGACACGCTTTAACTTAACATGCGCTACAAGGACAGTCAATACCCCTAAACACTGCAGAACTCGAGCCGCTGAAGTTGCCACTTCAGGATTCTCTGGTTCGTAGCTATTACTACAAAAGCCAATGAGTGAGGCTGAACATACTCACGTAAACGTCCATACCCTCTCCTTGTAATCTCTTTGCACAAACGGAAATTCTACTATTAAGCATTTCATTAAAAAAAAAAATCCAAAGACACTAACACAACAAAGTATGTGACTTAGCATACTAAAGCTAGCCAACATCTAATCTACGTTAACATTTCCTCTCTGCAAAGCAGCTCAAGAATGTGTATACAAATATATATACGTTTACAACGGCTTCACATGGCCAACATAATAGAAAATATAATCTGAAAGACAAATAGAGTTTAATACCTTTGTAATTTGTACTTAGAAACAAAGGCCTTGGTGCAGTCTTGTTGTATGCACTTGTAGGGCCTCTCTCCTGTGTGAGAGTAGGAGTGAACCTTTAATTTCTCAACACTGTTAAAGGCCTTGTCACACAGTTGGCAAGGAAAGTTTTTTCTTGGTTTGGTTTCACCACGCTTACGTTTCCCTGAAGGGACTTTCTGGGTATCTCTTACTTCTGACAAATCACCAGGAATGACAGTGGCCATCGCAGCCTAAAGCAGGCCTTCTTGTTGGACACTTGGGAACTGCCCAACTCCACTAAATGATTTAGCTTTAGGTGGCTTCTCAAGTTTCATGTGGTCGTAAAAGAAAGCAAAAAGGGACTGGAAAAAAAAATAAGAAACAACTAGTTTGTAACTAAATTTAATTTTTAAAATTTTTATTTGCTATGTGATGCTTTTGAATTCAAAAAGAAACCATAAAATGGATTCAGCTGGTCTAATGTAATATCTGTAGATCTCTTTACATTTGCCAAAATACATATTAACGCATTGCTCAGAATGAACAGTTCACACACCCCCAGAAATTCCATCTGACAAATGTCGTACTTAGGGAAAGCAGTAGTGATCGCAGGAACTCTGAGGAAGCATCAAAACATGACACTCAAAGTGGCACTATGAAGCTTCAATTTTGACAAGGTAAGATTAGACAACAGAAATCTGACTAAAAACAGAAAAATGTTTCTGCAAATATTTTAAGGTTGAAAAAGCATCTTAACTTGTGTAAGTAAACTCTAATTGGACTCTGTGTTATAGAGAAATACAGAGAAGCGACTAGAAACTCTTTTAGGTACCCTGTGAACCATTCAGTCCAAGGAAGAAGTGTTTAATGCAGCCACGGGAGGCCTGAAAGAGTTGAAGGCACCACCCAGAGTGGAAATTTGCTCTTGAGACCAGTGTTAGCACACACAGAGGGATTTCTGAGTCAAGAGTGGAAATGATTTCTTTTCGTAACAATGCACATTCTTGAAATGGTTACACCTTGTGAAGTTATTTGAGGTGAGGATCATGGCTCCTTATCCCTCGGGGGGAAAAAGACTTGGTCAGGGTAAGTTTCTTCACCTTTTTGCACATCACAGAAAATGATTCTGTTCATTGGGCACACTGAGTTTAGTGCATGAGCCAGAGTCCTCAGGCCTCCCGAAGAGCTGAGGGTATCGGTCTTGGGCACACCTGTAACCCATGTGCAGTACACCAGTGTGACTTTTGGCTTGGAGCCCAATACCTGTGCGAGGACGCATCATTACGGAGGTGTTTCAGGTAAAAGGCGTATCAGAGCTTCAATGCACTATGGCTGCTCTGAGGAAGAAGGACATGTACGGATCACATGGCAAAAAGCATGTCTACTTACACAGAAATGTTTGAACTGATGGGAACCTTTGGAAATTCATGGACAAGAGATAATAAATATTATTAACTGTATTTCTAAGAGTGAGAAACCACCTCCCCAAAGATCCACCTGATACAAAAGAGTTAAAGAGACTCAAGTTTCATGACTGCCAATCTGGCAAAGTACTTCTAAGAGACACAGAAATGAGGAAACCTACAGCCTCTCTTGAAAAAGATCTGCTTTTTGAAGTGAAAACCGCACGTGGCTAAATGATTAATCAACCACTACTCAATTGGACTTTTCCACCTATTATTTACTTAGAAACAAACAAAAACCAGTCTCTTTCTAGCCCTTGTTTTGGCATCAGACTGACCCTAGTTTGCCTTTAAGAGACAGATGTGTCCTGCTGAGTCCTGCCGATTCCAGTTACACTTTCGCAGGGGCTCTCTGTTTAACCTAACTTCTATAAGACTAAGTGTCTATTACAGTGCATCCCTCTGTGTTTTAACGTAGAGGCTGTCACTAAACAGGCAAAATAGGGCTGTTATCCACTCACTTGATTGAAATGGAAGGCTTGTGGGTTAAGTTAACCAGTGTCTGCTTTGTGTACCCTTTCTTTATCAGAAGGGAGACACAGACAAGGCCTTCCCTTCAAGCTGTGCGAATTGTCTAAATCTCCTCTGCAGTTTAAAAGTGACATTAACACAGTTAACACAACTGACATTACTAATGCTAACACAATATGCTCCCCCAGTTTTAGAGTTCCTAACTCTCAGGGACGTGTTCTTTTCCTGTTCTATTCTCATTCAGGAGACAGCTTCTCTAGCTCTCCCAGAACTATTCTGCTGTGACGAGCAATGGCACTGTAAACTGGCAGAAAGCACTCTGCCAAGGCAGGAAAAAACCCAGTAATTCTGACTCTTTGATTTCCTAACACGATGCTTTCATGCACCTATTCAGGGCACTGTGGGGAATAAGCTGATAAACTTGTCATCTGTAAAATCAGCACGGGATGCGAAATATCTAAGTCCCTATATGTAACGAGTATCTGAAAATATTTCAAAGACTGGTCATATTTGTCATTGTTGTAATATGAGTTCCAAGCACAAGGGGCAGAGAATTCCAGTTGGGGGAAAAAATGTAACTTCTAAGTCAATGAAAAAAAGTATTGAAAGTACACCATGAAACCATATACAAACATTTGATTATATTAAAGTTGGTGATAATACGGAGTAGCAAGTAAATTCTGTTATCTTTGGATGTACATACTGAGCAATGAAGAACTGCAGATTTCAAATATTACACTTTTCTAAGACCAGCTGAAATTTTTTCATGGCTAATAATAGCTTTTCATCTCAATATATTACAGAACTCAAATTAGTTACAGGTGTATTTAAAACTACAGGATAATATAAGGTTGTGAACTCAACATTGAATAAAAGTCCACATTCATAATATGCATATCAAATACTTTAAAGAAACATGCAGAGAACTGTAGTGATTCTTGTTCAATACATACCTGATGACAGATGGAAAAAGCCTCAGACCTTGATCTTAGCCAGTCCCATTGACTCTTCGTGGAAGAGAGCGGAATCCAGTCCTTCCCATTTTGGCCAATCTGTGAAACAAAGAATAAGAATGGACTACACTCTAAATGGAATCAGTATGTAAATGATGGAAAATAAAGGATAAAAGAATTGCAATTTCATGGCACATGCTTACATTCCATACTCTGCTGACAAGTCATGCATTAATTTTCACCAGTTGCAAATTTTTATTAGTTCTAAGCACACTTACATGACCAAATGAATGCAGAAACAAAAAATAAAGTAGTATTACCTATATAAATGGCATTTTGTGATGCTGAATGACTCCTGCTTCTTTCCCAAATTCAATTTTTTAATTTTTTAAAATCTAACTTGCCTACTGAGAGAAATGGATATTAGGGTTACTATCTTTAAATGAAATTGATCAAAATTTCATTAAGTTTAATAATATTATGGAATAGACAAAGTCAGTGCATCTGGAACCTTATCAAAAGAGCAGACTCCTGAAGAAAGCACCTCATCTGCCCACGGGACACGTACTTGTGCAAGGAGGGTCTCTCTGAGCTGCACTTTTTGCTACCTGCAACACCTGCTGATCTATTTCCCAGAATGCTGCAAGGATTGCTAAAATGGAGCAATAACTCTGCACTCTTTACATTTCAAAACCATGCAAGGGAAACTATATACGGGTTTGCTACAGAGGTATCAAGAACAAAGCATCACTGGGTTTTAAAAGATCACTGTTGAAAAATCTTAAAATATCTGTAAATAATGCCTATTGGCATGATCTTCAGTTAACTAAGAACATGCATAGAGAAAAAAATGTTAATAATTCCCGATTGTACAAGTAAATGTGAAAAGAATGGGCAAAAGGCAGAAAAAACAACTATAGTATTATCAATTGTAGAGACTACAGGGCACAAAGAAATTAATAAGCTCTGAATATTTTAAAGTTGAATGTTCAGAACTCATGACTGTAAGAGCATGAGGGGGATAATATAAATCAAATGGTTAAAGTACAATAATAAAAGGATTCACCAATGACAAGCTAAGCGGAAACAATTTTACATAATGTTCCAAATACAAATCTAATTAATTTCTCCTAATATCAAATTTTCACATACTTTTAAGAATTTGATGTGTAAATAAAATATTTACTAGAGAACATTCAAGCATCATTACAAAAATAATAGAGGTATATTTGAAAGCAGCATTATTCTCATAGTTGAAAAAACAAAAATACAAATTCAGACTCGTAAAAGATATTTAAAAAGTTAAAGCAAAAGCTCCATTCGTTTGTAAAGCACAGGACATGCATAAATGGAAGAACTGAATTCCGCACATCAAAACTGTAAAATAATAAAATTAACTTTGTAAATACTTACTTGCCCAGGGCACATACTGAGGTTTTGGTTGGGTAGTTAAGAACATGAAAGCCTGCTTTGTGTATTGTGTTATTTTAATAATATAAATACCTTGCAAGTATAGAGTGTTTTCATCTCTATGGCCTCCCTGGAAAATTCAATGGACCTGAGAGGTGGGTGCATTTATCATCACTGCCATTTTAATGTGAGAGACTCATAGAAGCTGACTATCCTGACAGCATGTATGTGGTCAAGAAGGGGCATAAGCCTTAAAAATTCCTTTTTCCACTCTTACAGGGCTGCATTCTAGGAGAAGGGTGGGTTGGCAAACCATTACGCAAGTGGATAAATCCCATATTACATTTAAAAGACAAGAACAGGGAATAGTGCCTATTTTCTCTGTTGGAACTGCCAATATGATCCGCAAAAGGAAACAAATATAAGACTTTGCTTCTTTTAATAAAGACAGTTTGCAAAGTAAATTTTAAGTAATTTATATAACAGTTAAAATAACTAGCATATCTATCTGAGTGGACAGTGATTTGGGCAGAAACAAATATAGAAGCTGACTAGTAAACAATACATTTTTGTATTTTTCCTGACCAAATAAATTTTATTGCACCTCAAATAATTCATAAAAATTTCAGTGATGCTTATTCTTCAATGGCACTTATGATAAAAACTTTAGAGTTGAAGCATTTCAATATAGTTTAAAATTTCTATCTTGATTTGAAATACTAGTATAGTCTACAAAATTATCCATTACATATTTTAGCCTGAAATAAAACAATAAATAAAGCCAAGATTTTCATTCATTTTATCGCAGAACGTAATTCCAAAGTCACAGTTAATTTCCCTAACTTCAATCTAACTATTTTGAGTTCTTATGAGTGACCCAATAATTTCAAAGGGCTGCTAATTATTTCCCCAAACAAAGGAAACCAGGAGCCAGTTAGAGTTCATTATTATATGGCTTGATAAAATAAACATTGAAAAGTATATACCATTTGCATTTATGTAATCCTAACTAAAATGCCAACTAAACTGATCTGTGTTCTTTTTTATAGAAGAAAGACTTCTAAAAAGTAACTACTATTTTCTGAAAAGTCTACAACAAAATGTCTTCTCCTACCTTTCTTTTTTATGTGTCAAAGAGCTGTTATTATGCTTTTCAAACAATTCAAATTCTTTGCCTTACTCTAAGAATTGTGAAGCAATATACCCATATACCCATTTCAACTCGCCCTGAGAAAGTCACAACACTTCAGGATGCCCTTCCAGTTTTTGCTGGTACGGAAACACACATTTATTTTCTAGGGCAACTTCGCATACATAAAAACAGGAAGTAAAGGGAACATTGTGTGTACGTGCACACACACGTGTTCATCATCCTATGTTTTACATTCTAGAACAGTGACTCATACAGTAACATAACAAGCAAAACTGAATTATACATCAGAGGGTCTACTAAAACAAATTCCTATGAGGATGCTGGTGTTAAGAACAGCCCTGTACTGTTTCTATACTTGCAATTCCACAGCTCTGTCACTCATCTAATAGCTGTGAATTCTTAGGACACTTACCTGCATCAATAATTTGTTCGTATTTAGGTTAAAAGTCAAACATACACTTTGATGATTAAGGGCAAATGCCATCAATAATCAAATCTTTATGCTCCCATATGCTAATCATAAAACACCATGAGTAAACAATGCAGAAAATGTCAACATTTGCTTAAAACATGTTTTTCATATAAATAGGTAGCTTGCAAAAGGAAACTTACCAATAGTCAATACTTTAATTCACACGTACAAAACATAACAGAGCTTCAGATAAGAAGTGAAAGAAATTAACAAGATAACAGCAGACCAATACTGAAGTAAGGGCAATGGCATGGTCAGCACACTTTTTTGATCAGGAATGTTATGTGGCAATTTTTACTGCATTCCATTTCTGTAGGTGTGTAGAATCCCTTATTAATGGAAAATAAGAGGAGAAGTATATCTTGCAAGACTATTAAAAGACTGTAGGCGGCATTGGGGCAGGATCTCTGTCAGTTTTATTTATCCACTGCTCTTTCCCATAAAAGTAAAGTTTTACTTATTTATTTATTTTGAATGAATGAAAGTAATTAAAGCAGGGCATGTGCTTTCCAGCATCAAAATGAACTACAGGCTTGCTCAATCACCGTAACAGACACAGGACAGAATATACATTATCTATGTTCAAGTAAAACATAGTAACGGTATGGATACAATTTGGTCCAACAAACTAGGCCACTAACAAGGTATTTTTGAAACTTACCAGCTATTTGTAAAAGCTTAGATGAAAACAGCAGCAACTGTTGTAAAGTCTAAAATATCTGTTTTGTTTCAGAAAACAAGCCTTCTCAGACTGATCCGTTGCTAGGGAATCAGTACAAGTAGGTAGTATCGATCCAGTCCCCATTCCTAATAAAAACGGCTAAAGTGAAAATATGCCTGGTACCTGCACCCATGCCTGACACCGAGCAGGAAGGATATATAGCAGGATGGTCAGAGGGTGAGATGGGGCTGCTGTTGCCTCAAGAGGACAGAAAGAAGCAGGAGTCCGGGCAAAGAGCTGGGATCGTGCCTGATCCACCAAAGCTGTAAGTAGGTACCTGATTAACACATTTTATACCCCAAACACTAACAACTACAGTACTTGTTTTCCTAGAGAAGTCATAGTTAACTAAAACTAGTAAAAATAACTCTGCCTGCTTTGAATGACTGTACTTGATGTTTTCAACTTCTGAGCAGTTCATTAAAACGTAGTTCTAGCACACCCCTTTTGACACTTAGCATAAAATTTAGCCATACTCATATGTAGAAAGCCTTATGTTTAATGTACAAATAATAAAACCCAACAGACAAGTGAAGGGAAAAAGCAGACCGGTTTGTTTTTAAGAACCAAGAGGAAAAAGACAATGGATTCCAAAGTGGAACCCACAAATCCCAACATCAGTTCTCTCTGTACAATTAGGATGTTCCTTGTGGGCCACCTGGAACCTGGGTATGGCTGTGTTATTACATTTTCTAGAGTACCCAGAGAGAAGGGAGGGACAATCAAATTTTGTTTTCCAATTCTGAAATATTTTCATTGGTTATTTATTTTATAGACCATAAATGTCATGTTAAGTAAAATTTTTTTTTCTTCTCTTTTAAAACCTCTCTTTTAATGATCCGTGACTTAGAAGTCAGCATTTCCTTTAAAAAAGTACATGGAGGATTCTTCCCCCTAAGATTATATAGTCTTATCAAAATAAAAACCTAAAAACATACACATGGGTGGCATATCAAGTATTTCCATTTTCATCACATAGGGTGATCTTAGTATTTGCAAACAGGATGTGTGAGGGGAACTATTTACAAGGGAAGCAATGGTGCTTGGGAGAGAGCAAAGAAATCAATGATATGTGAATACCAAGTAAGACTGCTTTATCAAGACTTTAATGGCTTTTAGAGCTTTTCTTGGCTTTGTTTTTTGGTATGAAACATTTCCAAAATACTGGAGCTCTGGCCAGGTATAAAGTAAGTGATTCACAGGTCAGCCCAATTTGAAAATTGCCTATTTCCCAAATTGTGAGGGGCTGTTTTTATAACCACTGACTTCTTATATTCCTGGGGTGACAACAAAAATGCCAGACATCAACTCCAAAAATGTTCACACGGATGGACCACAAACACCTGGAGAACATGCCTCCATTCATTTAGGGTTAACTGACTGGTACTACTAAAATGACGAACACAGCATCATCTAGGTTCCATGTTTGAACTCTCCAAGCACTCCTACTGTGTCTGTCTACTACGAATGCAAACGGCTAGGCAGAAACAGCGCATGTTCCAACAAAGGTGATGAGGAGAGAAGGTTTTATGTAGTTACAAAAGCTCATGCAGAGAATTAGTTTTAAGCAATCTCAAAATAAAGTGCACTTGAAATACAGGCTAGCACTGTGCTATACGAGGAGATATAAATGTGTGTGTGTGCGTGTGTGTGTGCATGTGTGTACATGCACACACACACACAATCTTGAGCAGCATTAAGCTGTATCATGAAAAAGAGCCCAGTCCAGGGAAGGCTCTATATTTGCCATTACTCTGTCCTTAAGTTATGCCCGTGTAACTGTGCAGGTCACAACCACCTCTGGAAACTACCACCTCTATGTATTCCTATAGTTGAATAAAAAGGATTAACTCTAGGCAAAAATGTCAAGTCGGGGTGGCCACTCCCTCCTCCACCTCCAGAGGACATGTACACTGCCCAGGCCATCCCAGTCAGAAGAGATTTGGTAATTACATTCCTAGACTGATTTAACTTGAACGAGAAAGAACTTCACAATGTTATGCCTCGGGGTGCCTTTTACCTCTAATACAGACTGTGACACTCTCCTTGAGATGACCTGTCTCCCCACCCCTGGGGATTCTAAATTCAGCTGCAGGGAGACTATTATTCATCTTTCCACCCCCCAGCACCTGGTCAGCATCCTGGCATGTAGCAGACACTTGATAAATATTTGTTGACCATAACTATAGCCCGGATAAGGGATTTCAGAAATCAGAACAGCAGGTCAACATGTTTTGGTGTTTCTGCAATTTCACATCAGCGTAAAGCAGGCTCAGAAGACAAACCCTGCAGGAGGAGGCTGTTTGTTTGCTCGGATGGCAGAGGAGAAACGTGGGAAGCATCACAACCACCTGGGTGGGGGTCCCTCCAGTTTCTGTCAGGGGTGCTGAAAGCTAGGAACATGTGGACACATACTAGCAGGGGCCTGCAGGCAGCCCGACAGGCAGGGAGACATAGCTGGGGTGCGCTCCATAGGCCCAGATTTTCAGAACATAACTGCTTTCACATATTCTGTCCCACAGCTCCTTGTGCGCGTGCAGCCTGCATCCCTTCCGACTTATCGTTTGGAAATAGCCAATGAAGTTTTATAGGAAAGAAAAAGGAATATTCAAAATCTTGGAAGAGGATGTTCTTCATGGGAAATTAAAATGTGAGGATGATGTTGAAAATTTCAGAAAAAATGTCTGAGGGATTACTTATACAAGAAAAATAAAAAAGGAGAAAATCTACATAATGTAGTTGGCTCCATAAAAGGACTGGAAAACTTTTTTCTTTTTTCGAGCTGCTAAAACAGTTTCATCAAAAAGTGGTTCCAAAATGACAATGAAGTAGAAAAGGAAAAAAAAAAAAAACCCATAATCTGCAACACTGAAAAACCGTTAACATCTTTAAAAAACTGACTATACAAATATGCAAATGACTAAACATTTATGCTAACTAGATTTTAACGCTTAATTTTCAGAGAATACTGTGATTAGAAATTTTAGCCAGATTAGTTTATGTACATTTTGTTTGACTGTAAAACTCTGTTCATGCACAGTGGGGGACCCTGCCTGGCTCTCAGGCTGTGTCCTCCTTTCCCCAGGGCCCACCCCCTGTCTGCCCTCAGTGGAGTTTATGACCTTGAGCCTATCCTCTGGCACTTGGCATAGCCATCTTTATTCATACCATTCTTACTTCCCTAGGGCTGAGGGTCCTGGCCTCTAAATCTTGATCCTGTGTGTGAGGTCCTGCTGACAGACTTACCTGGTCCCACATCCACGGGTGCCTGGACTTCCAAGTATCACTATCAATTCTGTGCCACTGAGCTGCACCTATAGGCTGGGAAGCCCAGATGCTGGGGTGTGTCCCCTTCCCAACCAGGCTAGCAAACTGCTCTGGCCCCACGGAGTTCCTTACTCTAGCATCTGCCCCATCCCAGCAAGCAGAGCGAGCAGCCTTCCCCACCTGCCTGGAGTTCATGGGATCCCTCTCAGTAGACAGGAAGAAGACATAGTGGTAACATGGGATAGTCTACCACTCTGAGCAATAGGAGAAAGAGGATCTTAAAAGTTCATCTGTGGGCTATTTGGGGAACATGAACAAATAAGCTTTTACGGCAGCTATGCATTTTGTGCACAAAGTAAGGAAGACTGCTCACTGCCAGTATTTCAATCCTTCCATTAGACTATAACTATTAATAAAGTCCTGCTGAACACAATCCATATTGATAGACCTTAAAATAGTAAGTGGCATGCTTATTATGTGGCATGCTTTTCAAAGCTTTTAATACGGTATCTTAAATTATTCTGAAACTGAAATAGTGGATCACTTTGAAAGCCATGCCATATAATGATAAAAGCCACCTACCTGAGGCCCTGCTCCAAACTCTACAAGGTAACCTTATTAATAGACCATCACAGAATGAAGCATTCTGGGTGCCAAATACGGCCAATGCAGCACCAAGAGGCAACCTAAAAAGAAAAGAAGAGTTAGTTTGAAATTCCAAAAGTGTGAGCCAATCTGGTTAATGGCGTATGAGCCAAACTGGTTTTTATTCATTATCATATTTTTATACTTTATCGGAAAATCTAGCTCAGTTCCTGTTAGAAACAAATGTGAAACACATACAATATTTACAGTACACTGAAAAGTGAAAAGTAAATAAATCAATACCCCTAGATTTAAATATCTTCCCACCAAATCAAGTTATCTAGATTGTTCATATTTTTATTCAAATATTACTCCCAGTTTACTGTCATTCCTCAAAATTGCTGCTTATTTCCCTCATTTACATTTGAAACACATCTCTAACAGTTTCTCTATAACAGTTTCTGGGAAAACTTCTGAGGTGTAGATCTTGTTCTAAACAACAGCTTGGAGAAACCCTCTCAGATTCCCTCAGGTCATGTGTTCGCAGGCAAGGGTGCAAACCAGAAATGTCTCAGAGTAGAGGCAGAGTAAGGAGAAAGACAATTGCTCAGCTCCTGAGTGTGTCTTTACAATGAGACTACCATTCATTTTAAAGTGCATTCACAGGTGGCAAGACCATCTTCAGCAACACTCAAAGAAACACCAACATGTACCCCCAAAGTACTCAAGGTTTTGGATTATTCACAGCTTCGTTCTGTTGGTACAAGTAAGGAAGGCCTAACACCAGGGGTAGTAGAGCAAGAGAGAAAAGGGATTGCTGGGAGGTCTGTGCAGAAGTCGTCTACTTCATTTCTCCAGACCAGAGTCAATGCCCCACTGTATGTGGCTCCTGCTCCATTAAGATAAGTAGCTGACGCCGATGTAATGAATATTACCAACACCTATTACGTACGGCACCAATCTGAAATTACTGGGATGCAAACAGGCATGACCCCTATTCTCTAGGAGTCTCCAAGACAGCTGTAGCCATCGCATAGACACCTTATGCCAAGTGAAGCAATATGCCTGTTAATTAAAATAAAAGTTGCCCTTATAAGGCAGTATTAGAAGGACAAAGCAACAATAAAAAACAATATTATGGTATAAACAAGTATATCAGAAGGTCAGAAAAGGGAAAGAATACAATGGAGTTTTGGTGATTTTTACCTTGAAGAAAGTACATTAAAGGAAAGGGGACATGAGAGTGTGTGGGGGGCATGCCAGAAGAACTCAGAGACAAGCACCACAGATTATTACAGATTCTAAGATGATGCTCTGGCTGGAGTGCAGTGTGGTTTATAGACATTGTAAAGATTCAAATGAGAAAAGTGCACTGAATCCCACGTGGCCGGGATGTTATACACTCACATACTAATGACAAGAAGTGGGACAATTCTGAAGCACTGACAACAAGCACTTAGGGCAGTGACGGGGGTGGGGGGCGGGGGGGGAAAGAAGAAGGTGTGCTTATTCAAATGAGATACAGAAGTTGGGTGCTGGAGTATTTAAAGCAGAGAGCTGAAAAGCAGCACAAACGGGCACTTCCTAGAGGAAACCGGACAGGTCTTTAAGTGCCTGACCACAGTGACTAAGGAGATGCAAAAAAGGTAGACAGGGCTATACAACTCACTCCTACACAGACAGACTCAAACCAAGTTAATGGTTAAGTCATGGTGGTATCTAGTGATAGCCACTCTGATTTAAAGAGGGGATGGGCAGAGACAGAGCTTCAAAGAGAAGGAAGAAAAAGATGGCGAGCCCCACAAAAAGACAAAGTTATGATGAGTTCTAGAACCACCCTGAAATTCTTGCCTAGAGCTCACCACATAGGCATGAAGACACCACACTTCAGCAAAAAAGACTATGGGGGGTGGGGTGGGAGGGAGGGCAAGAATGGGGAAGGAGGAGGAGGGAGAAACACTCCCATGTGAATTGCCAATTGAGCAAGAAGGAAGTGACTTCCAACAAAAGGATGCTTTCTTCCAAAGAGCTTTGCACTGGAAGAGAAGAAAATGACAGGCTGGTAGCTGAGGGGCAACTCAAGATGCCAGGTGGGGAAGACCTGGGACAGCTTCTGTGCTTAGTGAGGGTAAAGAGGCAGGGAAGAGAAATGGAGCATTCTGGGAGACTGGACACAATGGGAGCCTGAGAAAAGGGAGAACTTTTCATCTCAGATGCGAAGAGGGGCTTCTTTACTGAGCTGGGAGAAATGTATATTCAACCCCATAAACGTTTTCGTAAAAGAGGCAAGAGATGCAAGGAGTTTGCTTAACCCTGCCAGTGCCAAGTAGAAGGGTCATATGAGGAGAATGAGGGGGAGCAAGGCACTTGGCCAGAGTGAATGTTAGAAAGACGCTGAGGACAACAAGAGAGGGTGTCCCGGAGCATCCCTGATGCTTTCAAAGAAACAAACAAAATTTGCCATAAGAATTAAAGTTTGTTAGTAGTTGTTGGTGGGAGTGTAAACCGTTAAAATGTTCTGGACTACATTGTGGAAATATGTAATCAAAGCCCTTTAAATGTTCATGTATGCTGATATGTTGACCTGGTAAATTTCTAAATGTAAGCAAAAAAAAAAAAAAAAAAAGGAAAAAGAAAGAAAGAAAGGTGGGAAACAAAGATTTAAGTATAAGCATGTTCAAAGTATGTTTTAAGAATAAAAATTGGTAATGTCTAATAAAAGGGGTAAAGTATACGTCTAAGACAGAATAACTACGCAGCCATTAAAAACCTTGCATTTAAAGAATATTAAATCACAGGAAAACACTGATAAAATGCTAAAATTTTAAAAAGCAAGACAGAATATACCATCACTCCAATTTTGTAAAATACACAATTAGAACTATCCCTACAATACCCTTTAATATATCTAGGTAAGTTATTTTTAAAGATTAGCACGATGTAGGCTTTATATTTTTCTGTATTTTACAAATGTCCTATTTTTTTTTTAAAGATTTTTTATTTATTTATTTGTCAGAAAGAGAGTGAGAGAAAGCAACACAAGCAGGCAGAGAGGCAGGCAGAGGCGGCGAGAGAGGCAGGCTCCCCGCTGAGCAAGGAGCCCGATGCGGGACTCGATCCCAGGAACCTGGGATCATGACCTGAGCCGAAGGCAGCGGCTTAACCCACTGAGCCACCCAGGCGCCCCAGGACTATTTTTATATTAAAAAATATTTCACCCAAAAAAGTGGTTTCTCAAATAATGGTGCTCTAAAAGTTTGTTACCCATTAACAACAACAAAAAAAACTTGAATCCCTACCTCACAAAATAAACAATACTTAACTCCAAATGGATCAGAGACACAAATGTAAAACCTGAAACTAAAAATTCTAGAAGAAGACAGACAAAAATCTTGTGACATTCAGTTAGTCAAAAACTCCCTGGCTACAACACTGAAAGCACAACCCATAAAACATCAAACTGATAAAATGGATTTCATCAAAATCCAAAACTGCTCTACAAAGGACCACATTTAAAAAAATGAAAAGACAAGCCACTGGAAGGAAATCTTTGCAAAGCATAGGTTTGATAAAGAACTTACACCTACAATATATTAAGACTTCCAAAACTCAACAGTAAGAAAACAACCCAACTGAAAAATGGGAAAATATCTGAACAGACATTTTGGCAATGAAGATACACAAATGGCAAACAAGCACATTAAAAGATGCTCAACATCACAGGTCATTACAGAAATGCAAATGAATACCACAGTGAGATACCGCCATCTACTTCCTACAAAAACTAAAATGAAAAGCACTGACCATCTGACTGGATCAAGTACTGGTGAAGATGTAAAGCAAATGGAACTCCTACCACTGGCAAGAAAGGTAACAATAATTACATCATTTTTTAGAAGTCAGGCAGTTTCTTAAAATGTAAAACATGTGTCTACCATATGACACAGCCATTTCACACCTATGTGTTTACCCAGGAGATATGAACACACATATCTACACAAAGGCTTGTACATGAACATTCATGCCAGCTTCATTTGTAACAGTAAAAAAACCAGACACAACCCAAATGCCAATCCGTATGTGAATGGGTGAACAAGTTGTAGTAGATTCATGTAATGGACTTTGCTAACTTGCAGTAAATAGGAATGAACTACTCACACACACAGCAACATGGAGGGACCTTGAAATAATTACGCTGAAAGAAGTCAGACAGAAAAAGTAAATATTAAATGATTCCATTTATATAGAATTCTAGGAAATGCAAACTGACCTACAGTGACAGGAAGCAGCTCAGTGGTTATCTGGGAACAGGAGGGGGGATTGGGAAGGAAAGCTCACCAAAGAACATGAATAAACTTCTGGGAATGATGGTTATGTTCAGTATGTTGGTTGTGGTGAAGGTTTTGGGATGTGGACATATGTCACAACTTTGCAAATTATAACCTTTAATTGTGTGCAGTTTATTAAGTATCAATTGTACCTAAAAAAGGCTAGAAAAAAAGCCCACGTTTTCATATTGAGAGAAACAAAATTAATGAGGATGACAAAAATATCTTCAAATGAATTTACTGAAGTATACCAAGAAACAAAAGACAAAAACCAAAAAAACCAAAGCCAAAAACCCAAACCACTTTCTGTGAACTGATAAACTAAAATCCTTTATAAGGGCAATGACTCAAAATGACGAAAATCTTTCTTTCCCAATCTGGGGGGGGGGGGGGAGAAAAAGGGGAATCTTGGCTTAATTGTAAGAATCACATTCAGTCCTTACTAGAAAGGCTACGTCTTGGCAGTGCTTAGAGTCACATTCTCAGCTGTTGCCCGTGCACGAAGCCAGTGCAGTTCACCTGTCGCTTTATAGACTGGCACATGGTACTAGATGATTTAAAGGCTCCAGGAATACACTCTAGCTGGAACTGAGACCCACAAATAATACATAGTACTGGGATAAGTTCCATTTATCAAATACCAAAGGAAGTACCCACAGAAGCAACTCAATGCAGCCTCTGCATAGACCTTTTAAATATGTTAATTAGCGGCCGCCTTAAAAAGAAAGAAGTGCCTTGCTAGTTGGTAGGCCTGCCATTGATTAATTAAAAAAAAAATAAACGAAGTTACACTCCAGCCAAGATAACAAAGGAACAAGTACTAGCCAACCTTGGGCAGGTATTCAGGTAGAGGGAGTCAGAAACTGGAGTGGGTCTGGGTAACTTGAGGTGATTTGTTACTTTTGGAGCCACAGCGAAAGACAGACTGGAGCTAAGAGACGCGCAATGGGTGGAGGGGCCTTATATAAGTCCTTTTACCAAGGGCTATTGTACTGATAATTTACAATTTTTTTTTTTTAAAGATTTTATTTATTTATTTGACAGATCACAAGCAGGTAGAGAGAGAGGAGGAAGCAGGCAGAGAGAGAGGAGGAAGCAGGCTCCCCTAGAGAGCAGAGAGCCCGATGCGGGGCTTGATCCCAGGACTCTGAGATCACGACCTGAGCCGAAGGCAGCGGCTTAACCCACT